>NC_090320.1:151126517-151439818 GCF_040869045.1 Eurosta solidaginis
ACTTTGTACAAATGGTGGCAAGTGTTGGCAACAGGTAACCATATAGCATTTCTTTATCATCCTGCAAGAAATCTACCTATTCGGCTAATGGTTTTAGCAAATGAATATAATCCTCCATATAAACAAAATCATTTTCATAAAATTTTTCAATTTCAAAAATTTCGCAAAGCGTATTAAGTTTGTCATTATGGGACCACAAAGAACATATGGAGTCGTACAAGGAGTTCCACCTAGTAGCAACAGGATACTTAAGCTGAGCTCCAAGAATTGTTTTGATCCTTTCGGAGCTTTTAGGCCTATTTACTCTAGCCCATAAGCTCGAGCACTTCGAAATTAACTAGAAATATAATATTATAGGTTGTATTATTTAAATGAGGGTGTAAGGATCTAGCTAATGGAATATTCAATACTTACAAAAGTGTGCTTCTCATACGCTGAGGGATACTTTTTGAAAATTTTTATAAAATATTTTACAAGTTTTAAATACATAGAGAAAAATAGTATATTACTATTGCATTTGCAAACCCACAGACCAGTATATAGATACAGTATTTGACCATATACCGCTAAGAAGAATACATAAAGGAACTTGTACTAAGACTTTTTATAATGAATTGCCTTTTCTTCAATTGTTTAATCACCAATTGAGGACGTTCAAATGTAGGTTAGTACTTTTACATGCAAGTAGCTTTTATATGGCACATTGGCAACACTTATTTAGAACGATGACAAATTTCGGAACAGAGATGTTGAAATATTTGTCATTTGCTTTTTTTATTATTAAATTTTTAGAACAATTTTAATAAAAATGCTTTTTCAATTAACTTCTTTGTGATTTATTACCATTTAAATAACGAAAAAACTGGCCATCACTGTCAATGACTAAATTTTTGTGTTGATATATTTGAAGTGGCTTTAATTAAAATGTTTGTGTTTCATTCAATTACTTCATTCTTGTTAATTTGTTTTTAAATCTGGCAATATCAAAATAACTCATTTGTATTAAATAACCACACGTCTGTATACATATATACTAATTAATAAAAAGTCACTTGATGTACGACTGTCAACGGAGATTCACGTGTTCTAATTAATAGGTTATGGGCCTCACGTTTTTTTTACATAAATAATTTTAAGAAAAATTAGTTGATCTTTAACTTTGTTTTACCAAACAATGGCTATCAATTATATACAAAGTGTGCCGAAATTGAAAGGCAGAGAAAACTACGATGAATGGTGCTTTGCGGCTGAAAACATGTTGGTACTGGAAGGAAAGGTTCACTACATTAAATCTAATTCCCAACAAGAAAAAAAAGTTGAGGAGGATGCAAAAACTAAGGCAAAGCTAGTATTGACCATAGACCCAAGTTTGTATGTGCATATTAAGGCAACTAACACCTCGGAAGAGTTATGGGCAAAACTGAAAGCAATGTCTGATGACTCAGGTTTTTCGAGGAAAATAACATTGTTGCGGCACTTAATCTCGTTACGCCTAGAAAACTGTAATTCAAGGACAACGTACATAACCCAAGTAGTTGAAACAGCACATAGGTTGAATGGTACAGGTTTTCAGATTACCGACGAATGGGTAAGTTCCTTACTTTTAGCTGGTTTGCCAGACAATTTTTCGCCAATGATAATGGCAATCGAACACTCTGGAATCAGTATAACTTCTGACGTCATCAAGTCAAAGTTGCTGGACATTGAAGTTTCTAAATTCGACAATGAATCAGCTAACGCTACATTTGTTGCGAACAAAGCACAAAGAAAATACGTGAAAAACAATAGCAAGCATACATACGGAATGTCAAATAAAGCGCAACTCAGTGCACAAAATAATATTACTTGTTATAAATGTAAGGAAGTTGGTCATTATAGGAATCAGTGTCCTCTATTGAAAAATAAACAATCGAATGCGTTCAGTGCCGTCTTTCTGAGTGGTAGTTACGACAAAAATGAATGGTACGTGGACTCCGGCGCTAGTTCACACTTAACAGCAAATCGGCATTGGATTGAAAACGTTAATAATTCCCCTGGCATGTTAGAAATTATAATTGCAAATGAAACAAAATTACCAGTTGTGTGTTCAGGAGAAATAAATATTGTCACTGGTTATAATTACGATATCACAGTAAAAAATGTGCTGTGCGTGCCAAATTTAACGACGAACTTCTTGTCTGTAAGTGCCCTGATCGAAAGTGGAAATCATGTATCATTTGAAGCCAACCACTGCTACATTCGCAACCAAAAAAATGTTCTTGTCGCCAGGGCAGACTTGGTTAATGGGGTTTATAAATTAGAGTTAAAACAATGTTCCGTTTTAGCAGCAAAATCATTAGTGAGCGCACAGCTATGGCACAGACGTTTAGGACATATTAACAGTTCTGAATTGAACAAAATGAAAAATGGAGTTGTTGATGGTGTAGATTACTCATTTAATAATGACATCAAGAAAAGTTCATGTGTGACATGGTGTGAGGGAAAACAAGCAAGATTGCCGTTCCCATCCAAATTGCACAAAAGCGACGACGTTCTGCAAATTGTACATGCTGATCTTTGTGGTCCCATGGAATCGAGGTCTATTGGAGGTGCAAAGTATATTTTGTTATTTGTAGACGACTATAGTCGCATGACATTTATATATTTTTTAAAAGAAAAGTGTGAAGCTTTTGAGATGTTTAAAGCATTCAAAGCAATGGTAGAAAACCAACAAAATAAGAAAATCAAGATTTTGCGTACTGACAATGGTGGCGAGTTTTGCAAGAAAAGTTTTGATAAGTTGTTATTGCAGGACGGTATACTACATCAAACCACTTGTCCATATACTCCCGAACAAAATGGTGTTTGCGAAAGGGCTAACAGAACAGTAATTGAAAAAGCAAAGTGCTTATTATTTGATGCTAATTTGCCAAAAAAGTTCTGGGCGGAAGCTGCTAATACAGCTGTTTACATAAAAAACAAATCCATTTGTTCAACGTTAGGAGACAAAACTCCACATGAAGTTTGGTTCTCTAAAAAACCGAACCTTGGTCATATTCGTTCATTCGGAAGCCCAGTTATGGTACACGTTCCAAAAGAAAAAAGATTAAAGTGGGACAGAAAATCTGCAAAACATATTCTTGTTGGGTTTTCCGAAAATGTTAAAGGTTATCGTGTCTACGATCCGAAAAAAAATATTGTTACTGTGAGAAGAGAGGTTATCATTATGGAAGATGCGTTAAAAAGCACAGACAACGACAGTTCTATATGGATTTACAGTGCAGATTCTTCAATCGAAGAGAAAGAAAGTAAAACAGTCGAGGAATGTATACCATCGAAGGAAGAAGAGGAAAGCAGAGATTCAGTGGGGGATTATTCATTCAATGAATCTCTGCATATTCCAACCTCAACCAACCCTGATTACACCTGTTCAGATGAAAACACCTCAAGTGAAGAAGGTCAAGAAGTGCAACAATCTGCTGAAATTGTTAAAGGCAGAAGAACGAGGAAAGCCCCAAACCGTTTTGGTTTTACTAATATGTGTGTTTCCAAAATCGTTTCAGAACATATTGACTTTACAGAGGCGTTAGAAGGTCCAGAAGCAGAGCAATGGTCATTCGTTATCCAAGAAGAGCTACAATCATTCAAAGACAACAATGCTTGGCAGATATCCGATATACCACACGGGGCATCAGTAGTTAAATCTGAGTGGGTCCTTAACAAAAAGCTTGATGTAGATGGTAACGTGCGTTTTCGAGCCCGACTTGTAGCGAAAGGTTTTAGTCAGAAGTATGGAATAGACTACTCCGAAACTTTCTCACCTGTGGTAAAGCACTCTACGTTGAGAATGTTATTTGCTATTAGCGTGAAATATGCGATGAATATCACACACTTAGATGTAACTACCGCTTTTTTAAATGGTCATCTGAAGGAAGATATTTATATGTCGTTTCCAGAGGGATATGAAAAGAAAATTACTGAGAAAGCTTTAAAATTGAAACGAGCCATTTACGGTCTTAAACAATCTTCTTTAATTTGGTACGAAAAAGTAAAAGAATGTTTATTACAATTAGGGTTTAAAATTAGTTTTTATGAATCTTGTCATTTACAAAAATTGATAATGATGTAAAAGTTATAATTACGATCTATGTAGATGATTTTTTGATTTTTTCAAATAACGCAAAAGAAACAGAAATGTTGAAAAATGTGTTAAACTCACAATTTAAAATAACAGATCTAGGACTTGTAAAACGCTATTTGGGTATGAGGATTCAACTGAATGGAAATTGCAGCCAAATAACTATAGATCAACAAGAATATATCGAACAATTATTATGTAAATTTAATATGTCAAGTTGTAAGCCAATCGATACACCTATTGAATGCAAACTCACTTTTGATCAATCTAAAACTATTTGCGATAATGTTCCATTTCAAAAACTTATCGGCTCTTTGATGTATCTAGCCGTTTTAACAAGACCAGACATTGCATATGCAGTAAGCTATCTTAGCCAATTTAATAATTGTTACAAAGAAGTCCATTATGGTTTATGCGAAAAGAATTTTGAAATACTTACAAAAAACCAAAGGTTACTGCTTAAGATATACTAAAGAATGTAATGAAATGTTGACAGGTTTTGTTGATGCTGACTGGGCGAGCGACAGTACAGACAGAAAATCATATACTGGCTACTGCTTTACGATGTTTGGTTCTACTATTTCTTGGCAAAGTAGAAAGCAGAAAACAGTCTCTTTATCCAGTACTGAAGCAGAGTACGTAGCTCTCTCAGACGCATCTAGAGAAGCTGTTTACTTAAGAAATTTACTTTATGATATCACTAAACAATTTTATATGATACCTATATATTGTGACAACCAAAGTGCATTAAAACTTGCAACAAATCACCAGTCGCATAATAGAACTAAACATATAGATGTTCGTCACCACTGCATAAGAGATGTTGTTAAAAACCAAATGGCTTCACTTAAATATGTATCAATTGACGAAATGCCTGCTCATTTGTTGACAAAGGGCCTTACGCCAGGGATGCACCTTAACGTTAAGCTAATCGTTTATCAAAAAATTTTCACCGTTTCCGTTGAAACACTTCGAAATATTATCGATAAAGAAATTATCAAGATAAATTGTATCTCGTTTTTAACCGAAACGAAAAGCTTTCGTTAACGTTAAAAACGTTAACAAAAACGTGATACTTTATGTTTGAATCAGGCATGCTTAACGAACGAAACGATATCATTTCGTTACGATAATCAACGTTAATAAACGAAACGAAGTCACTTCGTTTCGTTTATTAACGTTAAGATCGTCAAATTAACGTTAATTTGGCGTTCTTAACGTTAATAAACGAAACGAAATGACTTCGTTTCGCTTATTAACGTTGATTCTCGTAACGAAATGATATCGTTTCGTTCGTTAAGCATGCCTGGTTTGAATTGTTCTGGCAATGCTATAGCCATGGTAAAGCCGTAAGGTGGTAACAGCGAGCGGACATACACACACAAACTCCATGTAATTTGTTTGTGTAATTCGTTGGTGGTAATGTCAAAAATACTCAGAGAAATGTTCGTACTGTCAAAATTTATGAGAAAAGTTGCCATCAGCTTGGCTAGTGCTTTCACCTTTAATGACTCCGCCATCAATCAGCTTTGCCAGCATAGTTTGAAATAATAATCAACATAAACGATTTGATTTCGTTTGGTTATGGCAGAAAACGAAGCAAAATCATTTCGTTAATTTGACGTTCTTAACGTTAAAAAACGAAACGAAATGCCTTTGTTTCGTTTATTAACGTTAATTATCGTAACGAAATGATATCGGTTCGTTGGTTAAGCATGCCTGCCTTACGCCAACGAAGCATTACAAATTCATGAAAATGTTAGGAGTTACACCAACATAACATAAAACTATTGTATTTAACGCTAAATTTTGCAGCTATTTTGATAAGTGGGGGTGTTAATTTATTTTTAAATCTGGCATATTAAAATAACTCATTTGTATTAAATAACCACAAGTCTATATATATATATACTAATTAATAAAAAGTCTCTTGAAGTACGACTGTCAACGGAGATTCACGTGTTCTAATTAATAATTCTTTCTTCGAATGAGTTCAAGAGTGCATTCTTTTTTTCCCACTACTGAATGAAGAATGGGTTGACTTTTAAGCCACATTCCTTAACAAGGAATGAAAGAATGAAGAAACAGCATTCTTAAATCAATGATTTAAAATTTCAAATGATTGCACACTTTTACAGCTCTGATAAATAGTGTGGGTATGCATATACAACATCTTCCCTTTATAAAATATGTATCAATACAATTTGAAATATAATGCTTTACAAGTTCAGTTTGTTTGGCGGCTTAACTTTTCTTCCTTTTTGAGTTGTATACATTTCATTTGGTTTATCAGTTTGGTTAGCTATACTAGTATTTTCAAAATTCATATTTTTATTTTCTACAGTCTTGTTTTCTTGGATTTTAGTTTGGTTAGCTATACTAGAATTTTCAAAATTCATATTTTTTTTTTATGGTCTTTTTTTCTTGCATTTTAGTCTTTTCATTTACATGTGTATGGTAATTTATTACATTCCGTTCTTTTGCAATATCATCACTTATTGCGCAATTTTCATTTACATTTTCTTCTTTTCCAGGTTATTTAAGAATATGTTCTCGGCTTCTTCTATATAAACCGCCTTCAGTATCTTGAACTAAATAGGACCTCGGCTCTGAACATTTTTTAATTATTACGCCTGGATACCAAACAGAAGTGGGAGATTTCTTATACATAATTTTCTCCTTTTCATTAAGTGGCTTAAGAGTTCTGGTTTTCTTTTTGAAATTTTTAGCTGATTTTTGACTTTGTTTTTCGATTTCCATTCTATACGCCGACTTATCAACAAGCCTTGCTTAAAAATTTTGTGCCATTGATGGTATTTTAGTTCTCAGTCTTCGAGACATTAGTAACTAGCTTGGGCTATTTTTGGGAGTTGTTCTGTAATGTAAAAGTGCCGTGTATGGATCGGTTTTTTCATCTAGACATTTATGTAACATTTGGATTGACCTCTCGGCCAGGCCATTCGACCTAGGTAGATATGGACTGGAAGTTGTATGTTGAATATTCCATTCGACACAAAATTTTTTAAAATCAACAGAATTGAATGGCGGACCGTTATCCGAAACAAGGATTCCCGGTACCCCATGCCGGGCAAAAAGAGATTTCAATTTAGTTACTACTGCCAAGCTTGAGAAACCCAAGTTAAGAAGTTCAATTTCAATATACTTTGAATAGTAGTCTACGACCAGTACATACGTTCTTTTGTTGAACTCAAATAAATCACAGCCTAATTTGTACCATGGTATATCTGGTACCTAATGGTTCATCAATTCTTGTTTTCGATTTGCTACTCTGTATTTCATGCAAAGCTCGCATCTAGATACTACGTTTAAGATGTGATTATTTATATTTATATACAACTTGTAAGTTGTAACGTTGTAAACGCATCATAAAGCGTTGTAGTCGTGGTGGAATTTTAAAAAGAGGTTTATTAAACAGCGATACTCAAGGTTTGTGGTCAGTCTCTCGAATAACTTTCAACCCATAAACATATTGGTGGAACTTGTCGTAGCGGAAAAGAATAGTGAAACGTTCTTTTTCAATTTGTGCATAATTAATCTGAGAGCTAGTCAAAGAGACTGAGGCGAACGCAATCGGGGTTTCCTCATGAAAAATAGCAGCACCGACTGAAATTTAGAGGCGTCTACAGACAACCTCAGGTGTTTGCGGGTATCGAAATACGTCAGCACCGGTGCTCTTGTAATTTATTTTTTTAGATTAATGAATTCCCTTTTATGAACATCATTCCAATGCCACTGTATATCTTTTTTCAGTAATTCGCGTAAGTTTTTATTTTTGGCCGACATATTTTCTATAAAAGCCCCTAGATAGTTAATCATGCCCATGAATCTCTGTAACTCAGGCACTGAACGTGGTGCTGGTAACTCTGTTATGGCTTTAATTTTTTCTGGGTCTGGTTTAATTCCCTGCTCATTAAAAATATGCCCTATGAACTCAATTTCGCGTTTATAAAAATATGATTTTGTTTTATTAAACTTCAAACCTACGTTTTGATCCCTTTCCAGTACTTTCTTCAATATTCTGTCATGTTCCGCGAAGTTAGATGCATGTATCAAAAAGTCATCCATGTAAATTATTAACCCTTCAATGTCACAAAATAATTTTACCAATTCGGCATGAAATATTTCTGGCGCTGCATTGATACCAAAAAGTAAGCGTAAAAACCGATACCTGCCGAATGGTGTATTAAATGTAAATTAGCTTGGAGGATTGTTCATCCAATTTCATCATCCAAAACCCTGAATTCGCATCCAGTGTACAAACAACTTTAGACCCGCGTAATTTAGATTTACATTCATCAATATTCGGAAACGCAAAACGTGGTCACAAAATCACTTTATTCAAGTTCCGTGGATCTAAACATAAGCGTAAATTGCCATTTGGTTTTGTAACTAACACAATTGAGCTCACCCACTCGGTTGGTTCTTTAACAGGTGTAATAACTTTTAAATCCACCATACTATTTAGTTCATTTTGTAAAGGCTCATACAGTGTAAATGGAATTTTCCTAGGAGGATTTGTTACTGGTTCCACCTCCGGATTGATTTTTAAATGACATTCATCTTTAAGTAGCCCTAGACCCTTAAACACATTTGAATATTCTTCGAAGTTTTTATTTAGTCACTTTACCATATTGACCTGTTTCACTAAATCCATCAAAATGGCGCTTTGTAGACCTATAATATTATTACAATTCATATTTATAATATAGAATTATAATTTCTGTTTGAAATATAATTGTATGTTGCACATGCCTACGTTTGGCAATTTTTCGCCACTAAAGGTTAATATTTTGGTTTTGACATGTTTTTTTTAATTGTTTAGCTTCCATGTATTATACATACTCAATGACATAACATTCGCTTGTGCTCCTGTGTCTATCTGACAAATAATCTTGCTGCTGCCAGTTTGTACGGTGATGTTCCACTCCCTATCTGACTGACGTGGTTTTAGTTTTTTCATGACGCCCACAAAAAGTTCCTCGCTCTCGTCTTCATTTTCGCTTTCATCTTCCTGTACATTTTTTATGTATTTCTTCCGTTGTTGTTTGTTGTGACAATACTTGGCGAAGTGGTTGGGCTTACCGCAAGCATGACATTTGACACCTGCAGCTGGACATTTGTTTCTATGAAACTGTCCGTACTTCGTACATTTCGTTGTAGTCGTTTGCTCCTTCTTAGAGAGCTTGCTGTACTTGCTGTTTGAACGCGTCAATGCCGCAATGGTGCTCACTAGAGATCTGCTTTCAGTACGAATAAAATTAGTGCACTTAGTCATAAGCCAAAAAATTGTGTCTAAATGTGTACTTAGTCAAATACAGACAAATACTATGAGTCATTAGCACATAAAATAGAAAATACATACGAGTGCCCCGTAACACATATGTCTCATACATATATGACATTGTTGAGTATAAACTGATGTCGTCATAGTCGCTTTAACTCAGTAGCACTTTGAGTTCGTGTGTAATACACTGCATACTTCGTTTATCATCGGTTTTACTTTGGCGCTCTATTCAGTTTAGTTTCGTGTACATCGTTGTGTTGCTCGCTTCAAAAGACTGATATTACTTTATTCATTTTATTGCACTGTCAGTCTTACTTATTCCAATTAGTGTTTTCGTATAACACGGTTAATTTTCTTGCTCAATAAGTCAATGGCGGCCACCGTGGTGTGATGGTAGCGTGCTCCGCCTACCATTCCCTATGCCCTGGGTTCGCACCCATGGCAAAGCAACATCAAAATTTTAGAAATTAGGTTTTTAAATTAGAAAAAAATTTGTCTAAGCGGGGTCGCGACTCGGCAGTGTTTGGCAAGCGCTCCGGGTGTATTTCTGCCATGAAAAGCTCTCAGTGAAAACTCATCTGCCTTGCAGATGCCGTTCGGAGTCGGCATAAAACATGTAGGTCCCGTCCGGCCAATTTGTAGGGAAAATCAAGAGGAACACGACGCAAATTGGAAGAGAAGCTCGGCCTTAGATCTCTTCGGAGGTTATCGCGCCTTACATTTTTTTATTTTATAAGTCAATTGAGTACTGAACTGCTTCGTGGCTTATGAGCGGTTAGTCATTTTACGAAGCATAACTATGTAAATGTGTGTTAGTGGATATAAGTGCTTGATATTCCTTATTTGCATACGCACTAATACTAATTTTCTTGTTAGTCCACTAATAACCTTAAAAGATGAATAATTGCAGCTCACTGGTGCTCACTTCTTGTTCTCCCGAGTTTTCAATGACGTTCTTGTGAGCTGTGGCCAATTCAATGGATTTTGCTATGTCGAGTGCTTTTTGCAAGCGTATGTCACCTTCGCTTAGAAGCCTCTCCTTTATTTTTGAAAATTTGTGTGACAGGCCACATATAAAAATGTCCCGGACAAGGTCGTCACGGAGACTGCCAAATTCGCACGTCGAACTTAAATTGTTTAACATATTCATTTATTGATCCGCCTGTAAGTTGACCACCTGTGAAAAATTTGTGGCGCTCCATCGCTCTGTTGGCTTTTGGCACAAAATAGCCCTCAAATTTTTTAATCAACTCACTGTATTCGACCGTGTCCATATCTTCATTAAATGAGTTGAATATCTGTAGGGACTCTGCCCCGACATGGTGTATTAATAAAGAGACTTTTCGCGCGTTTGGTTGGTCCTCCAAATTTGACGCGCGTAAAAAAAGTTTGAATTGAGTAGACCAATTTTTCCATTCTACTGCCAAATTAGTTGCCGCCAAATTTATTGGCCCAATGGTTGTAGCAAAAGTCATTGCTGGCTTTTGTGAATTTGCCACCAATTCTTCGTTTCCGTTTTCATGTTTAGTTTAGTTATTATTAATTAAATGGTTCGAAAACCTGACACCATTTATAACTATATGACGTTGATTTCAACCTCGTGCTTTATTTAATGAATAGTCATTATATATAGAGATGTGTTTTCTAATGCATAACTGAACTAGGGTTACCTAGTTCACTTATGCATGTACAAGTTGTGTCTTATAAATAGTATGGGTATGCATATACAACAAAAACAAGTGTGATAACCTCTGCATAGACGTCAAAATGACAAATAGAATGGAGCACCTGATATCCCTTTCTATCAACCGCTGAAGATGGGTGTCCCTATGCGCCGCCATATTGAACACCCTGTCAAAACGCTACCAAATTCCGAAAAAGTAGCCATATTGCACATCCAGTTGACAGATGAGATATCACACTTATTTTATCCACAATGTTCTATTACATTCTCGAACCCATCGAAGATAAAGCTAACCGCTTGTATTCTGGAGCTCCATCGTGTTTCAGATTCATGCTTGACAGTTTTTTAAAGCATTTTTTAATAATTCCCATCGTGACGTTGAACGCGAGCATAAAAGATATATGCTTTAAACTATTCCACAACCTGTCGCAAGAGTTCCGGATATATGCATGCATTTTTTAGTATAGAAAATTTTTTCCAGAAGTCAGTTATAATAAAAATACAAATTATCCCAGAAGTTCTGCTTTGCAGACCATTTTGAGCCCAGGGCAAGATGCCCCCTTGCCCTCCCTCACTACGCCACTAGACTTTAGGAGAAATGGGTGAACGAAAAAACTGAGAGTAAAAAAGCAACGCAAGCTGAGGAATAAGGAATCAGTTTGATTTAAACACGCATTAGTTGTGAAGTATAATTGTCCTACTCCCGAAATAGACTAAATAAAGAGCGTATTGCAATACTGAATATTGGAGTTATATATTCGACAGTTCAGCGATGCGAAGGTTAGTAGAAGGTGCAAATTATCGTAATTCCCCAAAATTCCTTACAATATATAAAAATTATCGAAAACAACAGGAAAACAAAATGTCTTAAATCTTACTTACTTACTTAATTGGCGCTTAACCGTCTAAACGGTTATGGCCGTCCAACAAGGCGCGCCAGTCGCTCCTTCCCTCCGCCAACCGGCGCCAATTGGTCACACCAAGGGAGTTTAAATCGTCTTCCACCTGGTCCTTCCAACGGAGTGGGGGTCGCCCTCTACCTCTGCTTCCATAGGCGGGTTCCGATAGAAATACTTTCTTCGCCGGAGCATCATCTTTCATTCGCATAACATGGCCTAGCCAGCGCAGCCGCTGCGGTTTAATTCGCTGGACTATGTTTATGTCTGCGTATAGCTCGTACATCTCATTATTAAATCTTCTTCGGTACTCGGCGTCGCCAATGCGTAGAGGTCCATAAATCTTTCGAAGAACTTTTCTCTCGAAAGCCGCTTCATCTGCTGATGTCATGGTCCATGCAGGACCATATAGCAGGACGGGTACGATAAGTGACTTGTAGAGTATGATTTTCGTTCGCCGAGAGAGAGGACTTTACTTTTCAATTGCCTACCTAGTCCAAAGTAGCATTTATTGGCAAGATTGATTCTTCGCTGTATTTCAGTGCTGATGTTGTTGCTAGTGTTGATGCTGGTTCCCAAATAAACGAAGTCTTTTACTATTTAGAAATTATGGCTGCCAACAGTAGCGTGATTGCCAAGGCACGTATGCGCTGACTTTTTGCTCGATGACAGCAGGTACTTCGTTTTGTCCTCATTCACCATCAAACCCATCTTTACCGCTTCTTTTTCCAGTTTGGAGTAAGCAGAACTAACAGCGCGGGTGCTTAGGCCGATGTTATCAATGTCATCAGCATATGCCAGTAATTGCACGCTTTTATAGTATATTGTTGCGGTGCGGTTAATTCTTAAATCTAGTTTTGACAATTCTATCTATTTAAAAAAAACACAATATATCTATATAAACCAAAGCTCGAAATCTTCAAACAACTCTTCAATTATAAATTCAAAAATATGCAAGTTTGAAGCTCGTTAAAAAAATAAAAGAAACTTACAACAAAACAAGTAAGGAAGGCTAAGTTCGGGTGTAACCGAACATTACATACTCAGCAGAGAGCTTAGCTGCGTTGGTTTCGTAGGGTTACGTAAATGGTTTATAAGTGGTTTTTAATTCCATATCACATACGTTTGGGAAATATCGACCAAATTGTATACCAAGGGTGACGTTTTTTGGAACGATTTTCCTACATCCTTTGTCAAATAAAGGATAACTACCATGTAGGAAAATGAACATAGCGTAACCCTGGAATGTGTTTGTATGCATGGGTATCAAATGAAAGCTTTTAAAGAGTATTTTAAAAGGGAGTGGGCCTTAGTTCTATAGGTGGACGGCTTTTCGATATGTCGCCATAAAGGTGGACCAGAGGTGACTCTAGAATGAGTTTGTACGATATGGGTATCAAATGCAAAGTGTTAATGAGTATTTTAAAAGGAAGTGGGCCTTAGTTCTATAGGTGGACACCTTTTCGAGATATCGCCGTAAAGGTGGGCTAGGGGTGATTCTATAATGTGTTTGTACGATATGCGTATCAAATTAAAGCTATTAATGAGGGTTTTAAAAGGGAGATGGCCCTTAGTTGTATATGTGGAGGCGCTTTCGAGATATTGACCAAAATGTGTACCTGCCATGATTCCAAGGGCTTTTGATTTCGCCCTGCAGAACTCTTTCATTTTCTTCTACTTAATATGATAGGTGTCACACCCATTTTACAAAGTTTATCTAAAGTTATATTTTATGTCAAAAAGCCAATCCAATCACCATGTTTCATCCCTTTTTTCGTTTTTGGTATAGAGTTATGAAATTTTTTAAAATTTTCAAAATTATCCATATCGAAAAAGTGGGCATGGTTATAGTAGGATTTCGGCCGCTTTTAATACCAAGATAAAGTAAGTTGAGATAAGTACGTGGACTAAGTTTAGTAAAGATATATAGATTTTTGCTCAAGTTATCGTGTTAATGACCGAGCGGAAGGACAGAAGGTCGACAGTGTATAAAAACTGGGCGTCGCTTCAACCGATTTCGCCCATTTTCACAGGAAACAGTTATGGTCATAAAGCCTATGCAATTCCCAAATTTCATAAGGATTGGTAAATTTTTGTTCGACTTATGGCAATAAAAGTATTCTAGACAAATTAAATGAAAAAGGGCGGAGCCACGCCTATTTTGAAATTTATTTTTTTTTTTTTTTGTTTGTATTTTTTGCACAAAATCATTACTGGAGTTGAATATTGACACAATTTACTTATATATGTATATATTTACTTATATACGATTTTGCTAATTTTTATTTAGAACACATATAGTAATAGAAGTAACGTTCCTGCCGAATTTCATCATGATATCTTCAACGATTGCCAAATTACAAATTGCAAAACTTTTAAATTACCTTATTATAAAAGTGGGCGGTGCCACGCCCATTGTCCAAAATTTTACTAATTTTCTATTCTGCGTCATAAGGTCATTCCACCTACCACGATTCATCGTTTTATCCGTCTTTGGTAATGAATTATCGCACTTTTTCGGTTTTTCGAAATTTTCGATATCGAACAAGTACGGAGGGCTAAGTTCGGGTGTGGCCGAACATTACATACTCAGCTGAGAGCTAAGCTGCGTTGCAACGCGTTGGTTTCGTAGGGTTTGGTAGATGGTTTATAAGTGGTTTTTAATTCCATATCACATACGTTTGGAAAATATCGACCAAATTGTACACCAAGTGTGACATTTTTTGGAACGATTTTCCTTCACCCTTTGTAAAATAGGGGAAAATCAATATGTAGGAAAATGAAACTAGGGTAACCCTGGAATGTGTTTATATGATATAGGTATCAAATGAAATGTGTTAATGAGTATTTTAAAAGGGAGTGTGCCTTAGTTCTATAGGAAGCCTTTTCGAGATGTCGCCATAAAGGTGGACCAGGGGTGACTGTATAATGTGTTTGTATGATATGGATATCAAATTAAAGGTATTAATGAGGGCTTTAAAAGTGAGTGGCCCTTAGTTGTATATGTGAAGGCGTTTTCGAGATATCGACCAAAATGTGGACCAGGGTGACCCAGAACATCATTGTCGGGTACTGCCAATTTATTTATATATGTAATACCACGAACAGTATTCCTGCCATGATTCCAAGGGCTTTTGGTTTCGCCCTGCAGATCTTTTTCATTTTCTTCTACTTAATATGGTAGGTGCCACACACATTTTACAAAGTTTTTTCTAAAGTTATATTTTATGTCAAAAAACCAATCCAATGAAACATGGTCCCTTTTTGCTTATTTGGTATAGAATTATGACATTTTTTTTAATTGCTCGAAATTTTCGATATAGAAAAAGTGGGCGTGGTCATAGTCGGATTGGTCGGCCCAGTACCAAGATAAAGTGAGTTCAGATAAGTACGTAAACAAAGTTTAGTAAAGATACATCGATTTTTGTTGAAGTTATCGTGTTAACGGCCTAGCGGAAGGACAGGCGGTCGACTGTGTATAAAAACTGGGCGTGGCTTCAACCGATTTCGCCCTTTTTCACAGAAAACAGTTATCGTCATAGAAGCTATGCCCTTACCAAATTTCACAAGGATTGGTAAATTTTTGTTCGACTTATGGCATTAAAAGTATTCTAGACAAATTAAATGAAAAAAAGGGCAGAGCCACACTCATTTTGAAATTTTCTTTTATTTTTGTACTTTGTTGCACCATATCATTACTGGAATTAAATGTGGCCATAATTAACTTAAATACTGTAAATTTATTAAAATTTTTGGTAAAATTTGACTAAATTTTTTTTTTAAGTGGGCGTATTCGTTATCCGATTTTGCTAATTTTTATTTAGAAAACTTATAGTGTTAGGAGTAACGCTTCTGCCAAATTTCATCATAATATCTTCAACGACTGCCAAATTACAGCTTGTAAAACTTTTAAATTAGCTTCTTCTAAAAGCGGGCGGTGCTGCGCCCATTGTCAAAAATTTTACTGATTTTCTATTCTGAGTCACGAGGTCAACCCGTCTACCAAGTTTCATCGCTTTAGCCATCTTTTTTAATAAATTATCGCACTTTTTCTGTTTTTCAAAATTTTCGATATCGAAAAAGTGGGCGTGGTTATAGTGCGATTTCGTTCATTTTAAATAGCGATCTGAGATGAGTGCCCGGGAACTTACACGCCAAATTTCATTAAGATACCGCAAAGTTTACTCAAGTTATCGTGTTTACGGACGGACGGGCGGACGGACATGGCTAAATGAATTTATTTCTTCGCCCAGATCATTTTGATATATAGAAGTCTATATCTATCTCGCTTAGTTTATGCCGTTAAGGATTACCGTTATGCGAACAAGATTAATATACTCTGTGAGCTTTGCTCAGCTGAGTATAAAAAGGGGCGTTGTTATAGTCCGATTTCGTTCATTTTAAATAGCGATCTGAGATGAGTAACCCGGAACTTACATACCAAATTTCGTTAAGATACCTCAAAATGTACTCAAGTTATCGTGTTTACAGACGGACGGACGGATGGACATGGCTAAATGAATTTCTTTATTCGCCCAGATAATTTTGACATATAGAAGTCTATATCTATCTCGATTAGTTTATGCCGTTACGGGGTACAATTATGCGAACAAAATTAATATACTCAGCTGAGTGTAAAAAGGTAAATGAACAATACCGAGGGATGTGTATAATTCGCCACACCCTAATGTACCCGGTATAAGACAGATACTTGGCTATATTTTCAAAAATTGGCAAATAGATATGTACATATATTCCAAAAAAAAAAAAACAAATACCCAACGACCAATTTTTCGAATACCTGACCGTAAAACGAAATATGTAAGTCCAAAGAAATAATGTAAGTGAAAAAGAATTAAATAAAAATATTTTAGCCCAACTCCATAGCGCCCGACTATGAGGCGGAGCTGTTTAGGACTGGCATCTACGCCGTTTCGCCTCAAAGGAGGGCGGTGGGATGTCGGTGACCAAGAACTACCAACTCCCTAATCCAGGGTTTTATGCGGACCGTGCCTATTGGAAGATTTACAGACGCGGGATAAATTCGGCTGTATTCGAACGGAGCCTTCCTGCCACCGGGTCACCTCGGGAAGTATTGATGGCCTTACCACAATAAAAGGCGCTGCTGTGGTGGACAGTTCTTTCCCCGTATATAATACTGGACCGCTGAGACCGCCTTGTAGGGCAGGTGGCGGGACCACGAAGATGAACGACTCATTACCTATTTGTAATAAGGACGATGATAAGAGGACTGAGTCGCAAGCCAAGGACGACAAATACGCATTAAGCGATGCGTCGGACTCGTGGGGCGAGAGCAGTGCTGATTCAATGAACTCCGTGGTGGAAAATCATACAAATTAAAACGGAGTACTAGAGTGGAGAAGGATACGGAGCAGAGGAAGTAAAAGAGCTCTCTCGCAGTAGCGTGCAGTACTAATAATTGTCCAATGCCTGGGAGTAGTGGTCGACCTAACAGAAATGGAGATAGAGCGCTTGGAGTGGACTCATGAGGAGGTAGAAGTAGGTCGAAGGAAGTTCAAAAGGTTTGCTGCGATAAACCCTCGGTTCTGCAACCGGTACGAGGAGGAAGAAGCGTCGAATTGTAGAATGAAAAGGCAACGTTCGGCGGAAGGCGACATGCCTATTTTCAAGAGACAGAAATGGCCCATTCCCCGAGCCACGAGGCAGGGCAGTTGCATAGAGAAGACAAGTATGCCCAAACCTGTAAGACATATGGGCCCCAAATAGCAAGGTAGCAACTACCTCGAAAGGTGCGAGTCACAGGGAAGTTCCAACTGCTACATGGCCGATGCTTCGGAGGTTCCACCGATGGAGTGCAAGAGGCTAGTACAGGACGAAGGGCGCAAAGAGCGGTTGGTCATAGGCGCGGATGCAAATGCGCACCACAATGCGTGGGGAGGAGCAGATACGAACGAGAGAGGCGAATCTCTATTGTTACGGACCCAACTGAGCGAAACAAAACTTAAGTTCTTTTCTTTATTCGTATGGTAACTCTTATTTTATTGTAACTTGAATTCTTATACCACTGTGAATATTGTATAATTCGATTCTTTGTAATATTGGCCGTTTTCGGTTCTTTTAAAAAAGAACGGAGAAGGAGAAGCACGAATAAGTAACAGAGAGAATTTGTCAAATCATTTTGTATTAATCAATAATATTCTTCCAGATATTAAAACGCTAAAAATTTTAGAAGTACATATAAACTGTTGTTTTTAATATATTTGTGTTCTTATGCCACTGCCGAACATTATTTTTAATATTTATTCTAAAACGCATATCACGATACAATTTGCGAAGCAGAATAGTTTGTTCAACTAGTGCAAGCATAGATATGACAAATTCCGAACATAACTCAGAAAATGAGGACGGGATCGCACCGTAATCGACCAAGGGGATGCAATTTTCAAACTACAGGAACAAATACAGAATTTGTAATTTTCTCTTGCTGCTTCTGAGAAGGAGACCTCTCCTTGACACAAACACTTTCATTGACACAATTAGGTGCACTTGCCAGCACATCAAAGGCCACCGTCTCTCTTGCCGACATGAGCCACGCCAATAATTTTGCCGATCGCACAATACAATCAAACGCCTACGTCAGTTGTGCCGACGAAAGCTTCATACGCATGATAAATTCTACCGCCAACCTAGATGAAGTGTAAATCTCTACTCACACCAACGCCGCCTCCTTCGCCGAGTTACCAGTCTCTGCCAGTATTTACACAACCAACGCCAATGCTTGTCATTGTAGAACAGGTAGTTTTCCTTCATTTTACTTGCCCAACGTTAGTTCTGCCGAAGTAAACGCCCCTACAAACACCCCACATAATTTGCCAGTAAACAATCAAATAATGTGGACACCGTCATATAATCAACCGCCAATACGAAAATTGCAAGATATGCCAGAGTTTTCCGCCGCCGCAGAAGAGTGGCCAATGTTCTCGGTTGCATTTAAAGATACTTCAAGCGCATTTGGCTACTCAAATTTCGAAAATTTACAACGCCCCCAAAAATGTCTGGAAGGAGACGCCCGTAATAGGGTAGACTCTTTATTGATTCACCATTTGAACGTTAACGCAATCATGTCAACGCTCCAGTTTCACTTTGGCTGCCATAAGTTGCAATTTTTAGTTCCAATGAGAAGAGGGAGGACAACACAACCATTTGTCATGTGCATATCGAAGAAAATGATATGTGTAAGCTACAAAAACAAATATCTGATTTCCTTATGTTAGAGAATTTCCATACAAATGCTTTGCCTGAAATAAAATCTGCTAGTGATGGTAAGGCCGAAAAAATACTTGAAGAAACAACCAAGTTAATTGATGGTAGGTATAAGACCGGAATTTTATGGAAAGATGATGACGTGCCGCTTCCTGAAAATTACAATATGACGTTAGAACGTCTCCAAATAGTAGAAAGATAAATGGTGCTTGATGAAAGTTATGCTAAATTGTATAATGAAAAGATAAACGAATACGTAGATAAGGGCTAAGCTAGAAAACTGAGTTCAACTGAAGCCGGTCATGTGGATCAGCGAACATGGTATTTACCGCATTTCGCTGTGTACAACGTGAATAAAAGTAAGAAACCTAGACTCGTTTTCGATGCTGCTGCAAAAATAAATGGAGCTTCGCTAAATTCAGTTCTCATGAAAGGGTCCGATTCTTATCACCCAAAGGCCTTGCATTCTGATGCGATGTCCGAAATATAATTGTATTTTATTTATGCAAATTAAAATGACGAACCTTACTCAACGAGTTATAAATCCAGAAGAAGGTTTTATTTAACGAAAAAGGAAGTTATAAAGTAATATGTGATGACGTTTATAATGACATTGTAAGTTATGACAAATTACATGCATAGTGTTGTTAAGAGACAAAATGAATAATAATTCCAACACGCCCTCTCAATATGCAGGTAAACCAAGTCCGATCAGTTGTACCTGCAAGGCTTTGCAGAATTCCAATGGGTTTTCGTTGGTTTATTCACAAACTGTGCTAATATTGCGAGTTTATTAGATATGTCCGGCCTAGTAGCAATGGACAAATACATAAGAGCGCCAATCAATTCTCGATATGGGCAGTCCTTATCAACTTTTTCAGAATTCAAAATAAAATTCAAATTAAGTTCCGATGGTGTAGCAACGGGGTTACACTCACTCATGCCGTATTGCTTTAGAAGTTCTTTTATGTAAGCCGTTTGTTTCAAATTAATCGCACCAATCGTTTGTTATATTTCTAAGCCGAGACAATAGTTTGCTTTACCAACATCTTTCATGTCAAACTCGTTCAAGAGCTGTTGTTTAAATTTACGAATTATGATCTCTCCTTGAGACGCGATTAAGAGGTCATAACGTATCCATAAAATAAACACGGTTCACTTTGCGAAGCCTTAATTCCCATGCTTAAAAGCTTTGATTTTAGTTTTGTATACCACTGCCACCCAGCTTGCTTAAGACCATAAAGCGCTCTCTTGAGCAGGCAAGCGTTTCCACCATCTTGTAAATTCTGATTCCAAGGCATTTTGCCACTCATTGCGCTCAGTCCATGTAATGCACTGTGTATGCTCACTTCAGCTACACCATCAAAAACATCGTCATCAGAAGTCGCATGGTCGTCAGCAATTGCATGGTCATCAGCCAAACCGTCGTTATCAGCCTCGCCCTATGGACTAATCGACTATGCTGGTTCTGAATGTGCACGATAGCGGAATAATTTACGTGGGCGTTATCTCCTTCCAGTTCGAAGTAACTTTGGCGCTCCTGGTGCGCTTTTATTTTCTTTTGCGTTTTCTTTCGTTTCTGCAACGGCTTCACTTGATGCACTGTCATTCACTGGATGAGGAGAAAACTCTGCAATTTTACGACTGTTGTTATTGTATCTTGCACAACCGCTGGCGGTGGCAGCAAATCAATCGAACATGACTGTGAGGGAACGAGTTGTTGTTCATTATATCACGCGCGCATACAATTTTACGTGCGCCGGGCAACCACACTCGATAGCCTTTCCTATCCTTCGGATACCCTACAAATACTCCTTCAAATGATCTAGGTGCAAGCCTGCTTTTATTAGGTTCTTTATTAAGTATTATCACCTTAGATCCAAACACTCTCAAGTAATTCAAATTAGGCTTTGATTTGTTCAGGCATTCATAAGGCGTTTCGCCATGTAAACATCGTGAAGGGCACCTGTTTCGTATGTGACAAGCAGTCGTCACAGCTTCCGACCAAAAACTATGACCAAGACCGGATTGCTTCAAAAGGCACCTAGTCATATCTAACAACGTCCTATTCATCCGCTCTGCCACGCCATTTTGTTCGGGTGTGTGTGGAAGACTCAACCGACGTGCAATGCCCAAATCTGAAAGATACTTATCAAAATCATTATTGATAAACTCACGGCCATTATCCGATTGAAGGCACTTTATTTTGAACCCTGTTTGCCTCTCCATAAATTGCTGGTACATCTTAAACGCCTCAAAAATACCAGATTTCTATCGTATTCACGAAGGTTACAAAGTATTTGGCTCTACCAATGGACTCCTCTCGAAATGGTCTCACAACGTCCGAGTGCACTATCTTCAAAGGCTCTGAACAGGGCAATCAACCTTTATTGAAATTTAGCGCATACATTTTTCCGACCGCACACACGCCACAGTGTTTCAGCTGTTCGATTTCTTTACAACCTGATACAGGTATTAAACCATCATGAACCAAGCTTTATAAGTCACCCGAATTTAGATGGCCCAAACGATAGTGCCACTTCAACAGTTCGGAGCACTTCCTCTGGACAGCAGCACATTCACTGCTTTCTCGTACATAATAAAAATCGCCTTTTCGGTCTGCAACCACTGTTGTCTCTCCTCGTGCATTACACAAATACGCGCCTTTACAAAATATAACTCTGTGCACTCTATCAGTAATTTTTGCAACTGAAATTAAATTCGAACGTAGCTCTGGCACAAATAAGGTGTCTTTGAATTCAATATTTCGGTGACCGCCTGGTCCTGTCACTGATATATTCACAATGCCTTTGCCCTTAACGGCAGCACTTGCTTTATTTGCTAAGTTCAACTTTGCTTTTACGGATTTTTTCATTGAGTTAAAAATGTGCTCATCACCATATAGGTGTGCAGTACAGCCACTGTCCCATACCCATGCTCTCTTTACTCGCTTAGCGCTGTCAACCAATAACGTCCCTGCTTGTGTAGAATAGAACGCTGCATACGTCTTGTCAACGTTTTGTGTTAAATTCTTAGATTTGCGACCCTTTTCGTATTTCGCTAAGCACGCATTCATCTTGTGCCCTGTAGCACCACACTTAAAACATCTCAACTCTTTCTTGCTATTCGGAGAACTCTTATGATTGGAGCTGCGTGACTTTGCAGTAATTGCTATTACTCCTTCATCCAGCTTTTGTAGCATCAGCTGCTTAAGCAATGTTGCCTTTCGCGCCGGACCTTTTGACGCATATATCGACTCCAAGTTGAGCCAAACTTCTCGCGAAGTTTCACAACCACGTACCTACTTCAACTCTGATGGCTGTATAGTCAGAAACAAATGTGCTTTATCTTTCTTGTCAGCTTTTAACCACGTGGTTCGCGCTGCTGTATAACTCTCTGCCGGTATTAAATTTGTACCATTTACATATTCCCAAAGTTCGTTTTCACAAGTAACGCTTCCACTTGCATACTCCAAGTGTCGAAGTTTTCCTTGGATTGTAACTCGATTAGGGACGAACTCGGTGTAGAACTCACGGCCATCACTGTGGATACTTCGTTACACGTGTTGACAGGAATTGGCGTAATATTTTCTGATTTTTGCTCAAACTTTGTAAAATCGTCCATAACATAAACGATTATATAAAATACGTATTATTTTCGGGTCCTGTGTCCATAACCTGATGCGATGTCCGAAATATAATTGTATGTTATTTATGCAAAGTAAAAAAACGAACCTTACTCAACGAGTTATAAGTCCAGAAGAAGGTTTTATTTAACGAAAAAGGAAGTTATAAAGTAATATGTGATGACCTTTATAATGACATTGTAAGTTATGACAAGATTACATGCATAGTGTTGTTAAGAGACAAAATGAATAATAACTCCAACACATTCCATTCTTTTTAAATTTCGCGAAGGCAAGATTGCCGTTTGTGGAGATATTCGCGAAATGTTCCACCGCGTGAGTATACGCAAACCAGAACAAAATTCTCAGCGATTCCTTTGGCGAGAAGGTGATCATGCGAGACAGCCTGATGTGTACGTTATGGTTGCAATGATTTTCAGTTCCACTTGTTCTCCATGCTCGGCCCAGTACGTAAAAAACCTGAATGCGAGTAGATAAAGAAGAGTATCCGAGTGCTGTAGAAGCGATTGTTGATCGCCACTATGCAGACGACTATGTGGAAAGCTTTTCTAGTGTACACGAAGCTATACGCGTTAGAAAGCAGGTAATTGACATTCACCAAAAAGCTGGGTTCGAACTTCGAGGTTTTGTGTCGAACTCAACCGAACTTCTGCGAGCAATTTACAAAAAGTCGATGCCGGAGGAATATACTAATACTACGAAATATATGTGTAGTGGTGAATCCATTTGCGAGAAAGTGCTAAGCAAGCACTGGGATGCAAATCGCCATGCATTCACTTTTAAACTAATGTTTTCAAGAATACCAAAGCAAGTTTTGGACGGTATTCGGCGTCCGAATAAAGCGGAACTGTTGGGCATTACAATGTCTACCTTTGATCAGTATGGGTTTTTATCTAACATAATATTAGTACCAAAAATTTTGCTGCAAAAGTTATGGCAGTTACAGATTGACTGGCATGAACCCATACCGAATGAAATTAACGAGACCTAGTATCATTGGTTCAGGTCCCCCACCGCGCTAACAGCATTTAATATACCCAGATGTTATCATTTAAATTTCGGGATCCCTCAACTGATATCCTGCTGTATTTATTTGTCGATGCGAGCGAGCTCGCTTACGCAGCCGTTTTATACTGGCGCATATGTCACTCAAACCAAGTACGAGTTAGTTTTGTTGTTGGGAAATCCCGTTGCAGCCCACTGAAGCCGTTATCGATCCGACGTTTGGAACTTGAGTCTGCAGTTCTTGGAACGCGAATCAAAGACGTTATTTTAAGCAGTCACACCGTAAAGCCACGAAAAATAATGTTCTGGTCAGATTCAAAGACCGTAATCCAATGGATTCGTTCTGATGCGCGACGTTATAAGCAATTTGTGTCCAATAGAATATCTGAAATTCTTCAGTCGTCGGAAGTCCTACAATAGAGGTGGGTTCCAGGATCTCAAAACCCAGCTGATGATGCACCCGACCGCAGAAGGAAGTTAGGCTTTCATCAAACTCTAGGTGGATTCTCGGACCCTCGTTCCTCGTGTGCCCGGAAAAAAATTGGCCCGTTATGCCAGAAGAAGTGTCGATTATTTCAGAAGAAGAAGAGAAACGGACAAAGCAGCTCTTCACCATCCAAGACGATGCAGACGTAATACCATTTATTAAGTATTCCAATTATTACAAATTTTTGAGAGTTATGACCTGTGTAAGGTTTGCAATTTCCAAGTTCAAGGCATATTTACGGAATAATACAACTACGCGAGAAGATTGGAAAATCAATGCATACAAGTTAAAAATAGGCGTAGTATATGCTAGTTCGGTTCGTGCAGGAAGCAGCATTTTCTGAGGATATTGTTTTACTCGGAAATAACAAGATCCTGCCAAAGAATAGTTCACTTTTTGATCTAACGCCGGTGATAGATGACGAAGAAGTACTGCGACTGGGTGGCCGAATCGACAATGCTGAATCACTTCCAATGTATACAAGACGGCCAATTATAATGCCAAAATATCATGCGATGGCACGGTTAATTACTCGCCAGTATCATGGGATGTTCTATCATCAAAATCAAGAAGCCATCATTTGCGCTATTAGAAGCAAATACTGGATATAAGAAACCTCCTACGGTCAGCACAACATGAATGCCAGCTTTGTAAAAACAAGTCAGCAGCTCCAAATCTGCCATTAAAGGGAGAAATCCCCATAGATCAACTTACGCCCTATGTTAGACCATTTTAGTACACTGGCCTAGACTACTTTGGGCCCATTATGGTATCTATAGGCCTCCGGCGTGAAAAAGATGGGTTGCACTAATTGCGTGCTTGGCAGTGCGGACTATACACTTGGAAATAGCACGAGATCTATCTTCTGACGCCGTAATTTTATGTCTAAAAAATTTTGTGAATCGACGTACAGTGTACGTATACGCAGCGACAGTGGTTCAAACTTCGTTGGGAAAGTAAAATTGAATGGGTTTGCGTTGAAAAGGGATTGGGAGCAGAGTGCAGTCGGCGCGGAATTTAGTGGATATTTTACTCACTGGCTAATCCATCGGCTGGAGGGGCCTGGGAGCGTATGGTCCGCAGTGTAAAGAGAGTTTTATCATTTACATTAAAGGAAGTAGCGCCACAAATAGAAACATCTATTTTGTCACATCCTGCAAACCAATTTGCAGAAAGCCAACAGGGGAAAGGTCCGTACATACATTGGTCCAATATCCAGCAATGTTTTGGATATTACATTGAGCTCCGAACATGATATATCAAGGTATGATTGGATGGTTCTTGATAGACCATCCTTCTTCGACCATGCGTATATTAGCTTCAGCATCCCCCTAAAGAAGGTAGAGAAGGGAGGAACCTTTACAAACCCTAGATCAACGAACTGGAGTAAATTCCAGGAACAGGTAGAAACAAAACTGGGACAACCAATAGAGGTTGCCAATGTGGAGGAACTGGAGGAGTCTAATGAATTCCTACCAGGGACGCTTATGACTGCGTATAGCAAAGCTTGCCCTCTAAGAAGATTCAGAGAAAAAGCAAAGCCGCCATGGTGGCTCAATGAGCTGAGTCTTCTAAGAAGGTAGGTAAAAGAAATGTTTAAGATAGCAAAGACCGCGGAAAGCGAAGCGCACGGGGACGAGTACAGAGATCTACTGAGGATCTACTAGCGTGAAATTTCCAGGGCGAAGATAATCTCATGGAAAAGTTTCTGTATGGACATAGAGTGCGCCAGCGAAAACGCCAGGTTGAGAAAAGTCCTAGCAAGGGGAAACATAGTCCAAGGACTAATAAAAAAGAGAACGGGGAATGGTCACGTAATAGTGAGGAATCCCTAGAGGTGCTTCTCGATACACATTTCCCATCGGGTGATGGTTTGGAAAAGCCAGTAGAGAGTACTTACACTTCCAACACGGAGCGGGTAATGCCGGGCTTGGTGAACGATACCAAGATCGAATGGGCCGTGAAGACGTTTAGATCGCCGGGCCCAGATGGTATATTTCCGGCCATGCTACAAGTTTAAAGTACAGCGGTCGTGGAATGGCTTAAAATAATATTCGCTGGGTGCATAAGACTGAATCATGTACCGCACTCTTGGAGAATCACTCGTGTAGCCTTCCTACCAAAGGCGGGGAAGATCGGTCACGTGCATCCCAAAGACTATATACCCATTAGTTTAACATAATTTCTGCTCAAAACCTTTGAGAGGCTGATAGATGTGTACATAAAGTCCAACGTGGATGAAAAGCTGCTCTCCACAACACAACGTCCGTACAGCACAGGCAAGTCGGTAGACACCGCATTGCATAGGGTGGTAATAAGCATAGAGAAATCACTGGAATATAAGGAGTCATCTTAGACATTGCCGGGCCTTTCAATAATGTTTCTAAATGGGCGACTATGGATGGTCTTAACCACATTAAAGTACGTCCAGCCTTAACCATATGGATCGGCTGCATGTTTAATTGGGGACTGTACGAGGCCACGAAATCAATGAACAGGGGCACGCCGCAGGGAGGGGTGCTGTCACCTCTGCTGTGGACGCTGGTCATCAACCAACTGCTCAGGCGATCCGATGAGGGACCCGTAAAACTTACGGCTTACGCAGATGACGCTGCAATTGTCATAAGTGGAAAGTGCCTTCCAACGATTAGCTCTTTGATGGATGGGGCGCTCCGGGATATTCATACCTGGGCATCAAATGTCGGGTTGAAAGACAAAGCCGATAAGACGGATATGATCTTGTTTACAAAGAGGTACAAGGTCCCAAATTGGATCAGGCCTAAGTTAGGAGGGATGGACCTACAGGACCTACAAAATATCTAGGAATCATTCTAGACAGTAAGTTGTCATGGAAGCTCAACGTATAGGAGAGGGTGAAGAAGACTTCAACGGCACTTTATGCATGTAAAAGAATGCTGGGGTGTACGTGGGGCTTATCGCCCTCTCTTTCTCATTGGGCTTTTACAGCGATTGCAAGCCCTATTCTATACTATGGGGTTCTTGTTTGGTGGAAATCCACACAACAAAAACAACCTACCTCAAAAATTAGAGGGGGAATGCAGACTATCAGTGCTTAGCATTACTGGAGCCCTGAAAACAACCCCGACGGCTGCATTGTATGCCATTCTGCACATTCCACCTGTACACCTGGTAGTGAAGAACATAGCGTTACCAACTGTAACCAGGCCGGTTCCTCGGGGCAGCTTGAGGGTTCTCAAATGTCGGACGAGGCGATACATATGTACACAGATGGTTCCAAATGAGTGGAAGGAGTAGGGTCTGCGGTACACTGTGCTGATCCGGATATAAACAGATCCTTTAGGCTGCCGGATTACTGTAGCGTTTTCCAAGCGGAAATAGTAGCCGTAACCAAAACAGTAGAAACCCTGGAAGAGAATAGCCTAAGCTGCAATCGTGTTAACTTTTATATTGACAGTCAAGCAGCAATTAAGGCAAAAAATCTCGCATAGCACAGCATCTAAATGCGTGTTAGAGTGTAAGCAGTCCTTGGAGATAATCGTGACAGGGAGAAGCATACATCTATATTGAGTCCCAGGGCATATGGGAATAGATGGGAATGAAAAAACGGATGAAGTAGCTAAAAAGGGCGCATCCCTTGCTCCGTAGACGTCCAGATTAGACTGGGCGAGATCAAGCGAAGGCGAGAGGTGCACATGATCGACGAAGCAGGAAAGGCGTCGGTTCGAGCGCGGTTCTGTAAAGTGTCGATTATTATGTGTAGGTCTTACAACCTTAGACTGACAAAGTTGCTTCTATCATTAAAAAGAGAGGACTGTAGACTCAGGACGAGTATTCTGACTGGACACTGCCTTCTGGCGTCACATGCTTTAAATTAGGCTTGGTCAGTGATAGCAGATGTAGGAAGTGCGGGCTGGAGGAGGAAACGATAGAGCACGTTCTGTGCTCTTGCCAAGCTAAGACTCCAGCTATTAGGGGTTATACGGCTGTCAGATCTAGAAGCAGCAAGTGGCTTAAGTCCTAGGAAGCTTCTAGTATTTGCCAAGAGGACGGAGTTATTTTATAACATAGGTCCTGGTTTGTGATAGGGTTTTTCAGTTTGGTCGTTAAAACAAACTTCTGGTAACACTACGGACTTATTCAGTCTATGTGAGGTCCTCATGGACCGGCCAGTTCAACCTAACTTAGGCCAAAGGAAGATAACGATAAGACTCCGACTTTCTCGGAGGTTCCAAAGGGAGATAACACTAAGAATACGCCCACACAGCCACCGATTTTGATTGCCCGATGCCGGTCGTAATCGTCCGATAAAAATATACACATGTATTTAGATGAGGGTGTGTACATTTCAACCGATCACCAAATTGTGTCAGCCGTTGTCGTTTTTCACTGCCGATAAATTCGCGCATGTTCAATTTCATCGTCCGATAAATTGCGTGCATTTACTGTGAAAAATGTATTATTTGTGCGATGGACTGGAAAATTGATTAATTGCGTGCCAAGCAGGCGCCCTTTATGGGATGAGCACATAAAAGCATTCACGCAAGCGTATTTTTGGGAAAAAGTAAAATGTAAGAAAAAAAGCTGCCGGCCGATAATCGGTTCAATTTTAACACCAGCCCGGCCGATTTCATCAGCTGATTGCAATTTTTCGGTTTATCGGTGGCTGTGTAAGCGTACTCTAACGGCCCTATTCTGTGCATTTGACAAATTGTCAATAAGTTGACAAATAATCAAGACTTTTATCAACTTGATAAATTTTGTTATTCTGTGCGTAAGTTGACAACTCTAAAAAGCTCTTATGCGTATGCTTTTCCCCACACAGTGGTGAACTAAGTATTGTAAACACAAAACAGCTGTTTAGCGCGAACAATTGTTAAATGGAGTCTGCAGAAACGTAAGTATTTTATTATTTTTCATTATATTTTGGTTATATTGTATTTCTTTTATAGAAAATCAAAGTGCGATCGTGCTACGCGCGAACAATTGGAACACTACGTGTTTTTTTATAGCGCTAACCCTGAAATGGGGTCAGGAAAAAATAACCCCAGGTCACCGCAACAAATGCGCTCTCTATGGGCTCAACTGGCAGAGGAGCTAAACGCCTTAAGAGGACCAACACGTTTTGCAGAAAAATGGAAGGAAGTAAGTTGTAAATATAAATAAATAAGTTAATATCGATCAAAAATTTTCAATGTTTGTATCAAAAGACGCGTCTTGACCGCAGAATTAATAATACGAGAGCGGAAATTAAAAAATATATTTGTGTGAAGAGATATTTACAAGCATACATAAAAAGTATGGCTAATTTTAATTCGTTCAAAAGATATTATCGAAAAACCGAAAAAAGACCCGCGGGCACCTCCGAAACCGGGGATGGAATCCCTATTATTTTTGCGCAGAACACCTTTCTGCGTTGGCGGCCTTCGGCCGCGCTTATAAAAAATGGTAATAGTCTAGTTGCGGGGTTGACTGCTAATACGCGTCAAAAAATATCGAGAGAAGTGTCAAAAGACGCGTATTAATCTCGAGAACAATAATCCGAAGGCGGAAAAGAAAAATTTTATCTCTGTCCGGAGATATTTGCAGTTGAATTTGGCGATTTTCATGTGGTTGTTATTGTGTTTGTACCCACAAAAAAAATTGTGCATCACCGTGGCGGTAGCCACGGTTATACCACACATCCGGCCTTGGCATGGCGTAGGCCAGGGTTATTTTTTAGGTAATTGTCTAGTTGCGGGGTTGACTGCTAATACGCGTCAAAAAATATCGATAGAAGTGTAAAAAGAGGCGCATTAATCTCGAGAACAATAATCCGAAGGCGGGAAAGAAAATTGTATCTCTGTCCGGAGATATTTGCAGTTGAATTTGCCGATTTTCATGTGGTTGTTATTGTGTTTGTACCCACAAAAAAAATTGTGCATCACCGTGGCTACCGCCACACATCCGGACTTGGCATGGCGTAGGCCAGGGTTTGCGCGTCTTTTGACACTTCTCTAGCTATTTTTTGACGCGTATTAGCAGTCAACCCCTCAACTAGACTTTTACCAAAGTATGGATTATACCCCGGTTTTAGACCGACCTTTTCTAATTTTTGGGTTTTTTGGCAATAACTTATATGTATAATATATATGTATAATATTTTCACTTTCCACTTTCGGATTATTGATACTGGAGTCAAGGCGCGTCTTTTGGTACCAACATCATTTTTGATCAATAATAAGCATTGAACCGTCCTGTAAAATGTAACCAAATTAGTTAATGGCTTTGCGTATAATTTTTTTAAATACAGACGCTTGGAGTATGGAAGAGCCAGTTACGTACACGTGCACGACGTATAAAAATGAGCCAAAGGGTTACTGGTGGTGGTCCACAATGCAAATCACTTAATGAGTTCGAAGATCGCGCTTTGGCTTATTAGCGGTTGATGGTGCCGGTTTAGGAAGTAGTGGACTGAACTCGCCACCACAAGAACTACCAGCAAGAACATCGTCCATATTCCAGAGTCCGTCACCAGCTGAGAGTGATACACAATCTCCAAGCCGTATCCTTGCGATGAGTCCTTTGAATTGGCCAACGGTTTTGCTGCAGCAAACCATGCATCAGACTTATTTGTATCATCGCCGGAGACTAATACTGAATCAGCAAGTTTCGAACCATCGATGCCTGGTATGACACCTCTTGAGGCAGAGACTGAAGTAAGTAATTCATATATGTTAGGGTGGGGCAAAAATATGGTTTTCCTTTTCTTGGATAGGTTTATACATACATATATTTTCTCGAAATTGAACGCTCCACAAAATTTGTTTTAGAGCGTTATACTTTCTGCAATTTTTGAGTAGAAATTTGTTGAATGACGTGCCATACGAAAACTGACACTCAAAATTCTGTACGAAAACTAACATTTTCGACTTGTGTCTGACGAAAACTAGCAATTTCATTTTTTTGTCAGACGAAAACTAACACTTTTAGGTAGTTAGTTTTCTTCAGACATAAAATGAAATTATTGGTTTTGTCAGACACAAAATTTCTTTTGTTAGTTTTCGTATGGCACGTCGATATAATGATGTTCATAGAAGTAAAGGAAAAACTGCTATGGGATTTTTGTCCCGTTAATATTAAAAACTGATATTGGATCAGTATGCATACTTCCTTTTCCGTATACCAATAAAATAACGAAAATAATTTTTTTGGCCTCCCTATATATAAATATGTACACAGATCGGACACTTTTAAATTGAAATTTTTTCCTTCAAGAATGCTGGAGTTTTGAATGGAAGCTCAGTCCGTATGTCTCGAACGGAACAGAACGAGGCAAACTTATAAGTACTCTAATGAGCAATATAAGCAAACGGAATAGTTTTGAAGAACGACGGGAAAGAAGAGAAGAGGAACAGCGTCAGGAGCATCGTGAAACGATTCAAGCTATCACAACTTTAACGAACTGCTTGACTGAACTAGTCAAAGTTTTAAAACCAAATTAAACTTAAGAATAGAGAAGTTTTACGGACTAATAATTTTCTTTAATTATAATTTAACCAAAGACTGAATTCCTTATAAAAATATGCTAGTTACTATAATAATAGTCCGTAAAACTTCTCTATATACATGTTAGAGTCATGGACTGCTAATAATATTTTATTTTATTATACAAATTGCTAGTAATAACTAGTTATTTTTCGTTTATTTTATTTTAATTGGAAAACAAATTTGAATTGGAAAATAAAAGTTATGCATATATAACAAATACCCATATTTTAGTGCCTTTACAGTATTGTTTTACCAACGACTTTTATTTTCCAATCAAAATTAAAAAATTGAAATCATAAAAAAATAGTATGGTAAAATAATGTAAACTAAAATTAAATGAAATGAAATAAACAAGAAAAACTGTAATATGAAATAAAATAATAAAAATAAAATAATAAAAATAATAAATAAAAATTGTAATCAAATAAGATAGAATAATAAAAAATTAAATAAAATAATAAAAATTGTAATCAAATAAGATAGTATAATAAAAAATGAAAAAAAAAAATAATAAAGATTGTAATCAAATAAGATAGAATAATGAAAAATGAAATAAAATAAGAAAAATTGTAATCAAATAAGATAGTATAATAAAAAATTAAATAAAATAAGAAAGATTGTAATCAAATAAGATAGTATAATAAAAAATGAAATAAAATAATAAAAATTGTACAAAATAATATAAAATAAATGAGAATTATAACAAAATAAATTTAATATTTTAAAATAAATTAAATAATATATAAAAAACTCAAATAGCATAAAATAAAATGAATTAAACGAAAAAAATAAAACATAATAAAAAGTTACTAAAGTCAAACTTTATATTCTACATTATTTCACTAAGCTACATATATAACTTTATTTTTATTTTTAAATTTTTAGTTTGTCTGTGAGAGCTATTGAAATGAATTATTTCTGTTGTTACATTTATGTAAGTGTTTTCTTTTGTTTTTATAAATAAAATTTAATATAAAATACATACATATTTATGTACATATAAAAATCTTGTGTGTGTCTATATGATTAGGACTACGGATTGTGATAGGGGTAGATATATGAATGAAGATAGAAAAAGGTTAAGATAAAAAAGAGAAGGACGATATGAGAAGGTAAAAGCGAACAAAAAGGTTATGATCCGTAAGAACAAAAAAATCTCGACCCTCAACAAAATATTGAAACTGTTTAATTGCTTCGTAAATAGCTAAAAGTTCTTTGTCGAAAGTGGAATACTTTATTTGGGCTGGGTTCAGTTTTTTGCTGAAAAATGACATAGGCTGCCATTGGTTATTAACATATTGCTGTAAAACACCCCCTAATGATGTGTTTGAAGCATCAGTGCTAATAGAAACTGGGGCGTCTGCTTTTGGAAATGCCAATAATGTTGCTTTTGACAATGATAACTTTGCAGATTTGAATGCACTTACACACTCTTGGGACCATTTAAACTCCTTACCTTTTGTACTTAGCTTCTGTAAATTTGTAATGTATATAAGGGAGACAAAATTTTTGCAAGATTTCGAATGAAACGATGATAGGAATTAATCCTACCTAAACACCTTTGTAGCTTGATTGATGTAGGAGCTGGAAACTCTGTAATAGCTTGAACTTTTTCTTTAGTAGGTCTAATACCATTAACGGAATTCTTGCACTCCAAAAATACACATAGAAGCCTTAACCCTGATGCCATATTCAACTAATCGCTTAAAAAGACTACGAAGATGTGACTTGTGTTCCTCATAAGCTGAAGATCAAAATATCACCAAAGAGGATAAATACAATAAGAGCCGTCACTCGTTATTTTGTGGCGAGTATCTCGCTGTAAATTGAAAAAATTGATGCCGAATGTTTTCTGAAAGGGATATTTCTAATTGTCTCGCATTTATCCATGCCGTGTAGGCCCCTTGTGCAACTGTGATTTTTGGAAAGAGAATTAAATAAATTAATTAAATACAGTCGAAAAATAAACAGAAATACCCCACGAAAATGTATAGACGACATTTATAAACATCTCGCCCAAAAAAAAGTAGCGACTACCTCTCAGTATACATCGAGCAAATGCTAAAAAAATAACGAGTGACGGCTCGACGGAGGATAAATAATCCTCTTTGATATCATCAAGATAAACTAGGCATGCTTAACCAACCAACCGATATCATTTCGTTACGATAATTAACGTTAATAAACGAAACAAAGTCATTTCACGTTAATTTGACGTTCTTAACGTTAATAAACGAAACGAAATGACTTTGTTCGTTTATTAACGTTGATTATCGTAACGAAATTGTAATGTACCTTAACTTTGGTACAAATTACTTTTGTTAAATAAAATAGAACGATTGAGAAGGCACGTGTTTTATTATAGTTCGTGTCTAGAACAATCTTTAATAATATGTATATTCAAGTGTGTACAATAATAAAGCAGGGATGCACCTTAACGTTAAGCTAATCGTTTATCAAAAAATTTCCACCGTTTCCGTTGAAACACTTCGAAATATTATCGATAAAGAAATTATCAAAATAAATTGTATCTCGTTTTTAACCGAAACGAAAAGCTTTCGTTAACGTTAAAAACGTTAACAAAAACGTGATACTTTATGTTTGAATTGTGCTGGCAATGCTACAGCCATGGTGAAGCTGTAAGGTGGCAACAACGAGCGCACATACACACACAAACTCTATGTAATTTGTTTGTGTAATTCGTTGGTGGTAATGTCAAAAATACTCTGAGAAATGTTCGTACTGTCAAAATTCAAGAGAAAAGTTGCAATCAGCTTGGCTAATGCTTTCAGCTTTAATGACTCCGCCATCAATCAGCTTTGCCAGCATAGTTTGAAATTAATAATCAACATAAACGATTTGATTTCGTTTTGATATGGCAGAAAACGAAACGAAATCATTTCGTTAATTTGACGATCTTAACGTTAATAAACGAAACGAAATGAGTTTGTTTCGTTTATTAACGTTGATTATCGTAACGAAATGATATCGTTTCGTTGGTTAAGCATGCCTGTAATAAAGTGGTTGTGCAGTAATATGTATATATAGGAATGTGTATTGTGAATCGATTGTATGTGTGTTCCTGACATCCCTCCTTTTCAGAGGTACCTTGCGGGTGTCTTAATTACACATCCAGAGCGAATGCGTGGTGGATGATTGAGGCTAGCTGCATCCTGTGGTGTAGCGGGCGTGGAAAGTTCAGCTTCACGAGGCACGTCATCTGGCGAACACTGTTGTGTTGTGGTTTCTGTAGGTGGCTGTGTTGGACTCGAAAAACTTTGGTTTTTTGGTTCAACAGTAGGACGATCTGTGGACGAGTTAGGATCAACGTCGAGGGATGAAGTGGCTGGCTTAAGATGCCATGTGTTTCTTCTGTATATGGCGCCATCCTTGGTTTGTACTCTGTACGAGCGGTGTCCTTCTGGTCTCACTATATAAGCTGGAACCCAGTTATTATGGCTTTGTCTAAGCAGTACTTTCTCTTGCATTGTGTATTCTCTACTCTGTTTTTTTTATTTCTATCTGCTGTTTCTTTCTCACCTTTCTTGAGTTTTGTTAGTTTTTTGCTTACGTTTTTTATTATTTTTGGATTGAGTAGCTTTCCATTGGTAGGTAATAGCGTTCTGGTTCTTCCGTTCATTAACCGTTGAACTGGAGACCCTAGGTCCATGCGTGGAGTATTCCGATGATGTAGCAACGCTAGCTGTATGTACGTGTTGTCTTCGAGGCACTTTTTCATCTGGTTTTTTGCCTCTTGTACATAGCGTTCGGCTATACCATTTGAACGTGGAAAATGAGGGCTCGAAATTCTATGTTCAAAGTTCCATTCTTTCTGAAAAGCCCTGAAATCGCTGCCATCAAATTGTTTACCACCATCTGATAAGAGTACTTCCGGGATGCCGAAGGTAGCAAACCATGTCTTAAATTCTTTAATGACGTTGAAGCTGGTGATATTGTTTAGTTTTTTAAAGTCAAAGTATCCTGAGAAGCTATCTGCAATGAGGACGTAATCCTTTCCTCTTAAGTGGAATATGTCCGAAGCGACAATACTCCATGGCCGTTTCGGTGCTGCTTGTAAACTTATTTGTTCCATCTGATTATCTTTTTGTATTTTGCTGCATGCACTGCAAGTTTTTATGTACTCAGTTAAATCTTTGGTCATTGTTGGCCAGAATACATTGTCACGGGCCAGTTTTAGCGTCCCTTGTAGTCCTTTATTACTAAGATGGCAATGTTTCATTACTAATGGCACCATTGAGTTTGGAACCAATACTCTGTGATCTTTAAAAATTATGTCCTCGTAAACGCAGAGAGCCTCTCTGTAGTACCAATATTTTTTGAGATTTACCGGCACTTTATTGATGGTCTCTGGCCATCCTTTTAATATGGTTGACTTTAAATCATTAAGTTCTTTACTTTTTAATGTATCTGCTTTAAGTTCGTCTTTTCGTGTTTTCGTGAATGATAAAATAGCACATATTTGTAAATTTTCTGTATTTAAATCTTCACTATCTAAGTTTTCGCAGTCTCTACTCAGTAAATCTGCTACATACAATTCCGTACCTTTTTTATAAGTGACTTTTGGATTATAAGGCAGGAATTGATACATGATTCTTTGCAATCTCGGTGGTGCATCTGTAATTGGCTTTTTAAATATTGCCTCAAGAGGCTTATGGTCAGATTCGATCGTTAAATCTTTGCAACCCCAAATGTACATGTGAAATTTTTTACATTGAACTAGAATGGCGTTTGCTTCTTTTTCTAATTGGCTATAGCCCTGTTCAGTTTTTGTGAACGATTTCGCACAGTATACCACATGCATAACTACTGGCATCTACTGACAGCAAAATTGGCGCTTTAGTGTCATAATACCCTAGTACTGGTGGATTCTTCAACAGATTTTTTAATTTATTGAATGCTTCATTGTGTTGCGTATCCCACACCCACTCAACATCTTTTCGCAATAATTGTCTTAGTGGTTGGGTGATATCTGCCAAATTTTTTATAAATTTCGACACGTATGTTACCATACCCAAGAATCTTTGCAACTCTTTCACGTTTTCCGGTTGCTTAATTTTCGTTATAATTTCAATTTTTTCGGGATCTGGTTTTACCCCTTCAGCGGAGACTATATGTCCCAGAAGCTTTACTTCTTGTGTATTAAAAACGCATTTTTCTTTATTAAGTTTAAGGCCTGCTTTTCTGAATTTGTCAAGTACCTCTTGAGTGATCCTCTCTAGTTCTAGTTTGCTGGTGGCATGCAAGAGAACATCATCCATAGACACCTCCGCGTTCTTTACGTCCGCTAGCAACGAACTCATTACTTGTTGGAAAACTTCCGGAGCCGATGCTAAGCCAAATGGCATTCTTAAGCAAGAGTATCTTCCGAATGGGGTCCTGAATGTCAGATATTCTGAAGTACGTGGTGTTACTTGCAGTTGCCAAAAGCCTTTTTTACAATCGAGTAACGTGAACCACTTAGAGCCGTGGATACGGGCTGTTATTTCTTCTAACGTAGTAAGTGGATAATAACGTCTTTTGAGATTTTTATTTATCTCCGATGAATCTAAACAGAGTCTAATCTTATTATTTTTTTTTACTACGACCATGGGTGACACAGCCGGTGTCGGCTTGGTTATGGGTTTAATTATTTTTTGCGCTACCATACTATCAAGCTCATCTTTAACCTGCTGTCTAATAGTATGCGGGATTTTTCGCGCAGGGCATATGCTTAGTTTCGGATTTTCTATTAAGTCTATGTCGTATTTGTATTGCTTAAGGCAACCAATTCCTTCAAACAAGTTTTCATCAAGAGTTAAAGTTTCAATACGCTTCCCTAATTTCAATTTCTCACATGTTGACTTACCAAGCACTGCTGTAACATCCGCTTTGAGGACTAAGTATTTTATGGGTACCTCTTGTTTTTTAATAAGCGTGTCTATGACCACTTCACCCAGTACGGGGATTTTATGGTTTGAAAACGATGTTAATTGCTTTGTTGGCGATGGACTGATGTGAACGTCTATTTTCTTTATTATTTCGTAGTTTAACATGTTGCACTGGCTACCTGTGTCAAGCTTAAACTTTACCATTACGTTTTTGGCCAGCGTAGCTTTTTCATACCAGTCTTCGACGTCCACATTGTCTAAATCCGCACCTACCGTAGACACTAAAAACTGTAATCGTTGCTTTCTCGGTCTTGGACCAGTTCGTTGGCCGTTTTGCTTTTGCAACATTTGGTAAGGTGGCCTTTTCTTTTGCATTTTTGGCAAACCTTTTTAAAGGCCGAACAGTTACAGCAACCGTGCGTGGTATCACACCTATTGCAGTGAAAGGGTTCCTCGTTTTTGTTAGTTTCTTTGATGTCTCTTTTATTTTGCTTTTTGTTCCACGTAACGGCGTCAACTGTGGCCGCTTGCTTCATTGTTGTTACCTGCATCTTAACTTGCTCTGCAGAGTGACATATATCTATTGCTTTTTCCAGGGTTAATTTGCTTTCCGCTAGTAGTTTTTCTCTTGTTGTATCATTTGTTATACCCACTACTATTCTGTCGCGAATTTAAGTGTCTTCTAACGTCCCGTAGCCACAATTTTTAATTTTGCTTCTTAGATCTGTAACGAATTCATCAAATGTTTGACACTCCTTTTGTACGATGGTGTTGAATACATATCTTTCGTACGTTTCGTTGATTTGGGGTGTAAAATATTCTGTAAATCGCATTTTGGCTATGCTGACGCTTTTTTATCACTTTCTGTTAAATTAAAAGTATTGTAAATTACTGCTGCGTCATTTCCTACCGACGAAATGAATACTGCGACTTGCACTTCTGGTTTCTTAGTATCCAGTTCTGTCGCGATCGCGTACCACTCGAATTGTTGAAGCCACAATTTCCACTCGTTTGTCACATTTTGGTAATTGTTGATGAAAAAACTTTTTGGTGGTCTAATATTGTGATCCGATTTTTCGCTATTAGTTGCTGATTCTGGCATTTTTTCGCTTTAATTCAGGTTTCGGCACCATGTAATGTACCTTAACTTTGGTACAAATTACTTTTGTTAAATAAAATAGAACAATTGAGAAGGCACATGTTTTATTATAGTTCGTGTCTAGAACAATCTTTAATAATATGTATATTCAAGTGTGTACAATAATAAAGTGATTGTGCAGTAATATGTATATATAGGAATGTGTATTGTGAATCGATTGTATGTGTTTTCCTGAACCTATGATAGGTGTGTTCCTGACAGAAATGATATCGGTTCGTTAGTTAAGCATGCCTGAGATAAACATACATAAAGCCAAAACCTCTAACTACTTGGTGCATAAAGCGTTGGAATGTTTGCGCCGAATTTCGCAGACCAAAAGGCATAGTCGGAAATTCGAACAAGCCGAAGGGGGTTATGATTTCTGTTTTATGAATGGCCTCTTCTGCTATAGGAATGTGATGATAAGCACGACAAATATCTATCTTTGAGAAAATTAGACACCCTTCAAGAAAATTTGAAATGTCTTGAATATGGGGAATAAGATATCTGTCTGGAGTTGTTATTGCATTTACTTTCCTATAGTCGCCACAAGGTCTCCAGTCATCGATACCTTTAGGCGCCATGTGCAGAGGTGACGAGCATGGTGATGAAGACGGACGACAGATTCCTTTCTGACACATAAAATCGAACTCTTCTTTAGCAATCTTAAGCTGACTCTTTGTTGTGATACGATGGACAACATTGTGTTTAACAGGGAGATTGAAATCGATTTCATTGAGAAGAGCTGGAAAAACTTTCAATATATCACCCCAGTTAGACACAATGTTAAAAAATTTTGGCGTAGGAAATTGTTTCTTTGAAAGGACTCCTGAAACCTTTATATTAGTTTTTCGATCAATAAGATTTTGGGATTTGATGTATATTACAAGACCATATTTGCTTAAGAAATCAGCACCAATGATTGGCTCTGTGATTTCAGCAATGTAAAATAAATGTGGAAAATTACGACGTAAATTCAAAGTTAATGTAAATAGTTTTGATCCAGAAACATCTATTTTTTGTCTTTCGCTGCGGAAAGAACTTGTGTTGGTACCTTCGAAACTTTGGAATAAAATGATTTCGGAATGGCGCTAATGTCTACACCAGAATCAACTAAAAATGTTAACCTAGTATTTTGGTCAAAACAAATAAGCGACTAGAAGGAAAAATGCTACTGTTCGTCGCTTTTACAGTAGTATCTACTGGTTTTTTGAGTAACTACAGGGTTGGATCCATCCAACTCAAAAAAAAGTTATGAATTTTTAAAAAAACACCGTTTTTGTTTTCAAAATGCTATGACTTTCAAAAATTGACCGTTTGGGATCTTTTTTTTTAATTTGTTTTTAAATGTACTTTTCGGAAAAAATACAAAAAAATTTTTTAAGTTTTTTCTTAATTTTTCAGTTTTTCGAAATTTTTCGAATTTTGCCATTTGACAAAAAAATGACAGCGAAAGCGAGTCATTTTAATCGTAGATTACCATAATACATAAAGAAAAGAATACTTAAAAATCATTTTCTTACATTTTTTTGTTATATAAATAAAATTGATAAAAAAAATTTTATTTTTGTAAATATTTTTTTTTCAATTAAATAAAAACAAAATTTAAAAAAAAATCGACCCACTCCGGGATTAGTGGGGATGATTGCAGAATTGATTGAAGTTTTTTATGAGAAAAAAAAACTGAAAAATTAAAAAAAAACTTTAAAAATTTGTTTATATTTTTTCCGAAAACTACATTTAAAAACAAATTTAAAAAAAAGATCACAAACGGTCAATTTTTGAAAAAGTTATAGCATTTTGAAAACAAGAACGTTGTTTTCTTAAAAATTCATAACTTTTTTTGAGCTGGATGAAAAAATTTGAAAAACTTCTGAAAAACATCTTTCGTAAGCTAGAAAAAGAAGAAAAACTTTCAGCCAATTCTAAAGGGGTCGGGTTCAAAATTGGTCGAAATGGGATGGAATACCCTATATATACCTATTAATCACTTACAATTTGTAAATTTTACATAAGGTTAGGAACATATGATGATGGATTCACGACGAAAGATGCTTGCGGATGTAAATAAATTATTATACTTGCAGTTGATTAAAACTTGAAACATTCATTTGTTGAAGATGCGGAGTTCACAATCGTGGATCAGCTATGAATTGCTCGTCCAATCACCAGACTTTATTTCTTTAAAATGTCATGTAATTAGCGTAGTACATTCATATGTATATTGACCATAAAACATATGTTCGTCACAATTAGATCGTATGTATTATGTGAAGCAACTAACTTTTGGCAACTATTTTTTTTGATACAGAATTATCCATAGGTTTGGTTAGCTGCTATACAAATAGGTTTTTTGAATTTGTATCCGTTGGCGTAAATGCAGAAAACGATTAGTTGTTGATGCAGAAAATAAGGTCGTTTCTCCGCTGGAACTGCTTAGGAATATTCTTTTTATCGGGGTCACCAAAATATTGGAATAGTCACCAATTTTATTAATTGTTTTAAAAATATTTATTTAACTGAACTTTTTAAGTTGAGAAAATCTTGTAGAATAATATTCGTTTTACAAATTTTTATTAACATATTTTCTAACGCCTATTTGGTCTCTTTTTATATATTTCAAATAACAATAAATTAACAAAGTTTTACCAAACAAAGTGAGTAAAGCCCGTTACACCGAGCATCAGCCCCTGCCACCGTATTCTTCCCACCTCTTTTCCGGCAGCAATGGTGTAGGTCAGGGAAACAGACTCTTAGTCCCTACCTCCCTTTGCACAGTCTGCCAGCACAGAATATATATGTTTGCGACATCCGCCCAATGCAGCTCCTGCCATGGACGGTGCCACTTTCCTAGATGTTCTGGTCTCCGCGACGGCAACCACTCGACGGGTTTCATTGCGCCATGTTGCCAGGCCGCATACCCAAATACACCGGGTACCCCAATACTTACCCAAGGACGTCCAGTCCCAGGGCCGCAACAGCAGTCGCGTCGTGGCCTTCCACAACCCAGGCGTAGTCACCCGTCACTTACTCCCAGAGTGATGACTGCACTTCAGAATTCTGCAGTTAAACTGTAATGGATTAACTGGGAAGATCACGGAGATAGTCGATTTTATGAAGCGGCATATCATCCACATTGCTGCGATTCAAGAGACTAAACTCACAGCAAGATCTGCACTGCAGACCTGTTCTGCATATAATGTCCACAGAAAAGATCGCGAGAGCGGACATGGAGGCGGCCTCGCCTTTATCATACACCACTCTGTGCAATATCATATATTTGATCCCCACTTTGACCGCAAGGACAGTGTCTTAGAACGTCAAGGCTTATCTGTCCGGTCAGGTGATGCAAACCTAGAAATCATCAACATCCTGCCACCTGTTGCCCCAGTGGATACCACCCTAATATCAGCGCCTTACTCACTGGCAACAATCGCATTATCTTAGGCGATTTCAATGCCCATAGCGATCTATGGCATTCAAATTTGCGGGTGGACAGTAGTGGTGAGATGTTGGCGGATCAAACAGAAGAAACGACGTTCTGCACAATAAACGGAGACGCCCCCACACGTATGGTAGGAAGCTGTCACAGTTCGCCGGATATTTCAATCGTGAGCGCAGAACTTGTAAACTGCGTCAACTGGCAGCCGATGGTAACATTGGCATCCGACCACCTGCCTATACTTATTTCGCTCGAGAGTTCCGCCGACTTCATCGTCACAGAAAAACGCACGTTCATAAACTTTAAAAAAGGAAAGTGGGACGAATACAAATCCTTTACAGACGACCGCGTTGTTGCCCTCCCTATCCCGACTGATGCCCGCCAAGGGGAACATGCTTTCCGCAAGGTCATTGAATCCGCCTCGGCTCATTTCATTCCCGCCGGTAGAATTCGGCCCCACTTTCCGGCGGAGGCCGCAAGTTTAGCGAGAGAACGTGACCTTATAAGACAGCTCGATCCCGGCGACCTCAAATAAGGGATATAAACCAACGCATCAGATTGATTGTGGATGAACACAAGCGGGCGAAATGGGAGGAGCACCTAAGCGGTTGTAACCTCTCTGCCGGTGTAGGTAAACTTTGGTCCACAGTAAAGTCCCTATCGAATCCGTCTAAGCACAATGACAAAGTTTCCATCGCCTTTGGCTATAAAGTGCTGCCGGATACGAAAAAATGCGCGAGCGCTTTCTGCCGACAATATATAATGCATTCTACGGTCGACAAAGATAGACGGAGGGCCAACAGACACGCACATATACATAAATTCAGCGCGTCACCAATTACCATCACCGCCAAAGAGGTTGAAAATGCCATCGGTCATGCTAAACCATCCAAAGCAGTGGGCCCAGACGACATAGCCATGCCGATGCTTAAAAGCCTAGGGAAAGAGAGTTTCAAATATTTAGCGCATGTCTTCAACCTGTCTCTTTCCACCTTTGTCATACCCGAAAAATGGAAAATGGCCAAGGTGGTCCCGCTACTAAAGCCTGGGAAACCAGCTAACATAAGAGAGTCATATCGCCCGATATCTCTCCTATGGCCAGTAGCCAAGACGCTTGAAGCCATTTTGCTCCCCTACTTCAAAGCAAATTTGCAGCTAGCCTGTCATCAGCATGGCTTCAGAAAACTCCATAGCACCACCACCGTGCTAAATGCCATCAGCACCCAGATAAATTGCGGTTTAAATCAAAACCCCCCACCATAGAACAGTACTCGTTGCGCTAGACCTATCAAGAAATGAAACATCAAAACTAAGAAGAATTAAACAGGGGGTGCCACAGGGTGGTGTCCTATTCCCACTTTTGTTTAATTTCTACATATCTAAGCTACCTTCGCCACCAGAAGGAGTTACTATCGTTTCCTACGCCGATGACTGCACAATAATGGCCACAGACCTAGGCCCAAAGATCGATGAGCTTTGCAACAGAATAAACGGCTACGTCCCTGATCTCTCCAGTTTTTGCGCCTCGCGAAACATGGAATTATCACCGACGTCCTAATTGTCGCCATTTTGAACATCCACGTCGATGGCACTACGGTACCGACTGTCCTACACCCCACAATCTTGGGTGTGACGTTTGGTCAGGATCTACATTTTGGTGAGCGCGCAGCCGCAATTGTACCGAAAATCCAGAGCCGTAATAAAATCCTCAAATTCCTTGCTGGCAGTACTTGGGAAAAAGACAAAGAAACGCTCATTACCACATACAAAGCAATTGGCCAGCCGATTGCATGCTATGCGTCCCCTATATGGTCGGTCGCCAAGCCTAAAAATTACCCACTGGAAGAAGCCACAGGCCTGCCAAAATACTGCTCTCAGAACCGTCACGGGCTGTCTTCTTATGTCCCCAGAACACCATCTACATAATGAGGCGAGAATACTCCCCATCAGGGAGAGAAATGAGATGCTAACCAAACAGTTCCTGTTGAATACCCAGAAACCTGGGCATCCCAACAGACATCTGATTGATGAGCCAACACCGCCTAGGAATTTGAGGAGTCATCTCCGTAAGCATTCTGAGGAAATACGGAACCTGAGAACTCAACCGTATGAAGCAAAAACACAAGCAGGTCCTTAGTGAACTCCACAAACATGCGTCGGACCTTTATGCCAGGAATTGCCCGGTGAATCCAGTATTCAAAGAACAGTACCCAAAACTTGCGGAAGAGGACCGCATACTCCCCAGGGAAACGCGAGTCTCTCTGGCTCAACTTCGTTCTGGATACTGTAACAGGTTAAACTCTTACATACCCCGACATACAAAATATATGCCCCTCTTGTAATGTGTCCCCACATGACACCAACCATCTCTTTAATTGAAATGTGGAACCAACGCTTCTAACACCCCTTTCATTATGGTCCACCTCTGTTGAAGCAGCAAGTTTCCTTGGACTCCCGTTAGAGGATATTGACGACAATTTGTGATCGGTCGCAGCTATTAGGTGGGGCGAAGCACTGCTACAACAACAACAACCACATTCGTATTCTGCAGGTGGTGCTGGAGTATTTATAAATAATAAATATCAGCGTGTAGTAAAATTTCCCAGCCTGTCAAGCGGCGGTGTCATTAAAATATCGTTGATATTGAGAAATATACCGCTTACTTTTGTATGTGTATATAGGTTTCATTCGAATAACTTTAAACTTTTTCAAGATGAGTTTTATGTTCTTTTAAGCGAAGAAAAAGAAACTAATTTATTTTTTCTCGGAGATTTCAATCTCGATCTACTTAATCATAATGCTATACTAGACAACTACCTTGCCCCTTTGGCGAACCATGGTAGAAGAGTTGACAATTACGAATCGCCATCAGCTATCAAGAAATTAAAGAATCACTTCGATATGAACACTGGGAAGATGTTTTTTATGAAGATGACGTAACGAAAGCATATAGCCTATTTATAAATACACTTACGCGTTACATAACCCTTTATAGTCTTTCTCTTTTCCCAAAAAATCCACTCTATCTCGTAAGCCTTGGGTTATTAGTTCATTAATTAAAAGGAGACAACTAAAGAATACATTACGCAGAAAATACTACAGCCACCCAACGAACACCAAACTTCGGAATCGTGCACGTTGTTTATCTAATAAAATTAATAAAAGCATCCGTTCAAGGCGCGACAAATATTTTCAGGATTTATTACTGTCAGCACAAGGTGGCACTAGAAAAGACTGGGACGCTGTTAATAGAATTATGTACAGGAAGGTAAAGGCTAAGCCTGACCCACTTGTATTGAGCTTGGATGGTGTGGAGGTCTCGAAACCTCTGGAAGTTGCTCAAGTTTTCAATAACTTTTTTTGTAAGTGTTGCAACATCCTCTGCTACAACGAGTAACTCATTGCCTAGGTGCAACTAGGAACGAACCAGGGGATACACAAAGCTTGACACAAGCAACAGGGCAGCCTATACTGCACAACCTAATTACAAGAGATAAGATATCTTGGGCCATCCAATCTTTTGAACCATTCAAAACTCCAGGGTCGGACGGAGTTACACCTATACAACTGCAACAATCACTGGAATGCAGCACTAACTAGCTATACGCTATAATAGGAGGTGTCATGGCACTAAACTACATACCTCGTATATGGTAAATATCTAAAGTGGTATATATTCCTGTTTGAGCGACAGTCGTAAACGTCAACAACCAACCCCTTTACTTTGTATATTTAGACTTAAGAATATTGAATTTTAAATTGAAGGTTGAATTTATAAAAAATCTAAATGTATCTCTTACGTATAAGTACGAATCTTGAATTAATTATACGTACAAATAAGTATTTTATTACCCCTTTTTTATATTAATGTTAAGTATGTGAATTCTCTGCATGAGTCGTACTCACGACTCATAGTAAGCACTCACAAATTGTAGTATAACACTTTATATTTCATCTCTCTGGCAACCCCAACAATGGGTTGACAGATGTGAGTATGTATATACATTTGTTGATATTTTTCTTATACATATATTATAACTCGAGAATTTAAGCTGGAGACATTGGTGCTTTATCGGTAACCGTATCGGTAACCTTATAACAGCTGATTCGACCAACCTTATGAGAATCAATGCAATCGATTATTGGTGCCGCTAAGGTCGTAACCGTATCGTAGCCAACCAATTGGGTTTTGGTTTACCGTCGTAACGATAAACAGCTGATTACGTTAGGGATACGGATACAGCGATACGACATACGGCACCAATGACTCTGGCTTTATCCATATCAGAGTGACACCAAAAAGTAAATTTCAATTTAAAAAACCTGTATAAGTAAAAGGAAAAAAGTTTCTTTATGCATTTAAAAGTGCGAAATATATGTTATTCGACCGTACACTGTATCATTTGGAGCCTTTTATATAATAAACGGTTTATTCTGTGCCCAATTGGAATTGCGATTTTATTAAAGCATAAGAGCATAATTTGTCCACCTAGGAAAAGCCGGTATTCTCCGCCCAGCGATTTTGATTAGGCGCAATTCATCAAGCCAAAAATCAGAACCACCATCTAATAAAATCCAGCTGAAGAAGCAAACGCAATTCAAAGGGTATTTAACCTCTGTTGACGTACCTCAACCATCGACAAGTCCTCAGGAGAAATTGTCCAGCCATCATCACATCGTCGACACCGCCGTGTCCGCTGTAGCCGTATCCAATCCTAAAAGTAGGTAACCCCCTAATCAATGGTCTTTCGACGCCACTTAGGAACCAGCGACACAAAAAGTTATCATTTGGAAACCGTGAGTATTAAATGCGATTTTAATACATCACCACACGAAAGAATATATATAAAAGCGGAAAATAAAGGCAATTTGATTCTTGGGGAGTGGTGTTCCCGCCAAAACTTCTCAATTCCCGCCAAAAGTGTATATAATTTTGCATATATATATATATATATATATATATATATATATAATCCCATACTGACAAGTCTCGGTACGGTATATGTGCAAAACAAAATAAGAAAACTAAGCTAGATACAGTGGGCACGTATATCGATTTTACCCCTCAAATATTTTTGTTGGTATTACAATTGTATACCGCTCTAAAATTATTAATCCCTCTTAAATCGATACAGTGTCTTCCCTTGCTATTTATCATAGCATAACCCTCCACAGTTTTCTTATTTATCCCCATAATTAATAAAATACGCAAAGAAGATTCTTTCGGTTCCCTTACTTGCGTATACACCATGATTCAATTACTAGAGGTTTGTTCTTCAATGATGACAGATCTTTGACACTCCGAAATTGAGAAATCTGGCCGGCAACAGAGCTTCTCGGATAATTTCTATTTTAATTTTAACTGATTTCTGGAAAAAATTTTCTATACTAAAAGATGCTTGCATATATCTGGAACACTTGCGACAGGTTATGGAATAGTTGAAAACATATATCTTTTTTGCTCACGTTCAACGTCACGATGGGAATTATTAAAAAATGCTTTAAAAATACTGTCAAGCATGAATCTGAAACACGATGGAGCTCCAGAATACAATCGTCGATGGGTTGGAGAATGTAGTAGAACATTGTGGATAAAATAAGAATGATATCTTATCCGTCAACTGGATGTTCAATATGGCTACTTTTTCGGAATTTGGTAGCGTTTTGACAGGGTGTTCAATATGGCGGCACACAGGGCAACCTATCTTCAGCGGTTGATAGAAAGGGATATCAGGTGATCCATTCTATTTGTCAATTTGACGTCTATGCAGAAGTTATCACACTTTTTTTATCCACAATGTAGTAGAACACTAAGAACAATTAGCAGAGGACACTAACACCACAAGTGACACCATTGAAATAAAATTTATTATTTAATATTTATTTAAAATTTATTATTTAATAATTTAGATATGGCACCTGAAATTTGGTAAGGGCATAGCTTTTATGAGGATAACTGTTTTCCGTGAAAATGGGCGAAATCGGTTGAAGCGACGCCCAGTTCTTATACACAGTCGACAGTCTGTCCTTCCGCTAGGCCGTTAACACGATAACTTCAACAAAAATCGATGTATCTTTACTAAACTTTGTTTACGTACTTATCTGAACTCACTTTATCTTGGTATTAAAAATGGGCGAAAACCGACTATGACCACGCCCACTTTTTCTATATCGAAAATTTTGAGCAATTAAAAAAAATGTCATAATTCTATACCAAATAAGCAAAAAGGGATGAAACATGGTGATTGGATTGGTTTTTTGACATAAAATATAACTTTAGAAAAAACTTTGTAAAATGGGTGTGACACCTACCATATTAAGTAGAAGAAAATGAAAAAGTTCTCCAGGGCGAAACCAAAAGCACTTGGAATCATGGCAGGAACACTGTTCGTGGTATCACATATATAAATAAATTGGCGGTACCCGACAAATGATGTTCTGGGTCACCCTGGTCCACATTTTGGTCGATATCTCGAAAACGCCTTCACATATACAACTAAGGGCCACTCGCTTTTAAAACCCTCATTGATACCTTTAATTTGATATCCATATCATACAAACACATTATAGAGTCACCCCTGGTCCACCTTTATGGCGACATCTCGAAAAGGCTTCCTAGAGAACTAAGGCCCACTCCGTTTTAAAATACTCATTAACACCTTTCATTTGATACCTATGTCATATAAACACATTCCAGGGTTTCATTTTCCTACATATTGATTTCTCTTATTTGAAAAATGATGAAGGAAAATCGTTCCAAAAAATGTCACCCTTGGTGTACAATTTGGTCGATATTTTTCAAACGAATGTGATATGGAATTAAAAACCACTTATGAACCATCTACGAAACCAAGGCAGCTAAGCTCTCAGCTGAGTATGTAATATTCGGCCACACCCGAACTTAGCCTTCCTTACTTGTTCGATATCGAAAATTTCGAAAAACCGAAAAAGTGCGATAATTCATTACCAAAGACGGATAAAGCGATGAATCTTGGTAGGTGGATTGACCTTATGACGAAGAATAGAAAATTAGTAAAATTTTGGCCAATGGGCGTGGCACCGCCCACTTTTATAATAAGGTAATTTAAAAGTTTTGCAAGCTGTAATTTGGCAGTCGTTGAAGATATCATGATGAAATTCGGCAGGAACGTTACTCCTATTACTATATGTGTTCTAAAAAAAAATTAGAAAAATCGTATATAAATAAATTATATATAAGTAAATTGTGTCAATATTCAACTCCAGTAATGATATGGTGCAAAAAATAAGAAAAATAAAAAAAAATTCAAAATGGGCGTGGCTCCGCGCTTTTTCATTTAATTTGTCTAGAATACTTTTATTGCCACAAGTCGAACAAAAATTTACCAATCCTTATGAAATTTGGGAATTGCATAGGCTTTATGACCATAACTGTTTCCTGTGAAAATGGGCGAAATCGGTTGAAGCCACGCCCAGTTTTTATACACAGTCGACCTTCTGTCCTTCTGCTCGGCTGTTAACACGATAACTTGAGCAAAAATCTATATATCTTTACTAAACTTGGTTCACGTACTTATCTCAACTTACTTTATCTTGTATTAAAAACTACCGAAATCCGACTACGACCATGCCCACTTTTTCGATATCGATAATTTGGAAACATTTTAAAAATTTCATAACCCTATACCAAATACGAAAAAAGGGATGACACATGGTGATTGGATTGTTTTTTTGACGCAAAATATAACTATAGAAAAACTTTGTAAAATGGGTGTGACACCTACCATATTAAGTAGAAGAAAATGAAAAAGTTCTGCAGGGCGAAATCAAAAGACCTTGGAATCATGGCAGGTACACATTTTGGTCGATATCTCGAAAACGACTTCACATATACAACTAAGGGCCACTCCCTTTTAAAACCCTCATTAATACCTTTAATTTGATACCCATATCGTACAAACACATTATAGAGTCACCCCTAGCCCACCTTTATGGCGATATCTCGAAAAGGTGTCCACCTATAGAACTAAGGCCCACTTCCTTTTAAAATACTCATTAACACTTTGCATTTGATACCCATTTAGTGCAAACACATTCTAGAGTCACCTCTGGTCCACCTTTATGGTGACATCTCGAAAAGGCGTCCACCTATAGAACTAAGGCCCACTCCCTTTTAAAATACTCTTTAAAAGCTTTCATTTGATACCCATGTCATACAAGCACAATCCAGGGTTACCCTATGTTCATTTTCCTACATGGTAATTATACCTTATTTGACAAAGGATGAAGGAAAATCGTTCCAAAAAACGTCACCCTTGGTCTACAATTTGGTCGATATTTCGCAAACTTATGTGATATGGAATTAAAAACCACTTATAAACCATCTACGAAACCCTACGAAACCAACGCAGCTAATCTCTCTGCTGAGTATGTAATGTTCGGTTACACCCGAATTTAGCCTTCCTTACTTGTTTTGTTGTAAGTTTCTTTTATTTTTTTAAGTAGCTTCAAACTTGCATATTTTTGAATTTATAATTGAAGAGTTGTTTGAAGATTCCGAGCTTTGGTTCATATAGTTATATTGTGTTTTTTCTTAACTAGATAGAATTGTCAAAACTAGATTTAAGACATTTTGTTTTCCTGTTGTTTTCGATAATTTTTATATACTGTAAGGAATTTTGGGGAATTACGATTATTTGCTCCTTCTACTAACGTTCGCATCGCTGAACTGTCTAATAAATATCTCCAATATTCACAACTTCACAACTAATGCGTGTTTAAATCAAACTGATTCCTGATTCCTCAGCGTTGCTTTTGTACTCTCAGTTTTTTCGTTCACCCGTTTCTCCTAAAGTCCAGTGGCGAAGTGAGGGAGGGCAAGGGGGTATCTTGCCCTGGGCGCTACTCACAGGGGGCGCAAAATTGTCCGCAAAGCAGAACTTCTCGGATAATTTGTATTTTTATTATAACTGATTTCTGAAAAAAATTTTCTATACTAAAAAATGCATGCATATGTCCGGAACACTTGCGACAGGTTGTGGAATAGTTGAAAGCATATATCTTTTTTCTCACGGTTAACGTGACGATGAGAATTATTAAAAAATGCTTTAAAAAAACTGTCAAGCATAAATCTGAAACACGATGGAGCTCCAGAATACAAGCGGTTAGCTTTACCGTCGATGGGTTGGAGAATGTAGCAGACATTGTGTGTGGATAAAATAAGTGTGATATCTTATCCGTCAACTGGATGTTCAATATAGCTAATTTTTCGGAATTTGGTAGCGTTTGACAGGGTGTTCAATATGGCGGCACACATGGCCACCTATCTTCAGCGGTTGATAGAAAGGGATATCAGGTGATCCATTCTATTTGCCATTTTGACAGCTATGCAGAAGTTATCACACTTGTTTTATCCGCAATGTAGTAGAACACTAAGAACAATTAGCAGAGGACACTAACACCACAAGTGACACCATTGAAATAAAATTTATTATTTAATATTTATTTAAAATTTGTTATTTAATAATTTAGATATGGCACCTTTTATGTTACAAAGCTCCAAAAAAATGGAGGGTAGAGCCGGTTGTAGAAGTCCATGAAAGTGGGATAAGGTTTTGACCGCCATTCACATGGGAACGGCCAGAGCGATTCTTTTGCATGTGGTTCAAGCAGCTCATTACTGCCAGTCGCTTGCGGCCAAGTATACTCTGGATGTTTAGCGGTAAGCTAATGTGAGAAGGCGACAACCTACCTAGGCCACTCTGACATAATCGGTTTAAGGGCTAACCGGGGATATCTCATCGGCAGCGTCTGTACACCTCTAGGTGCGGCTGCAAGCGGCCGTCTATCTTGGAGCAAGCGGCTCGCTATATAAACGTGCAAGTAATACTTTCACCCCGCTGAGCGGGTTGTGCGCTGGGCTTGGGACCCGCCACATAAAACCATACTCCAATGAAATAAACCAACAAGCCTCGGATAAATACACTCTATATTGATGACGACAATGGCAAACGTTTGAAGGACAATGTATTGAGGGCATGCACCTGGAACATCCGCTCCTGAATGGGATTGGTGCAGATGCCCGGCTGGTTGATGTCCTCGTCAAAGCAAAATCTGACATCACCGCCATCCAAGAAATGCGCTGGTAGAAGCAAGGCAGAAAAAAGATCAAAAATTGTGACATCTATTGGAGTGGCCATACCAATAAGCGCAGTTTCGGCGTCGGATTCGTGGTGGGACAGAGACTTTGTCGCCAAGTTCTGGCGTTCACGCCTGTGGACGAGCGTCTCACCGCTATCCGAATAAAAGCAAATTTTTTTAATATATCATTCATCTGCGCCAAAGCTCCGAGAGAGGAGAAAGACGATGAGGTGAAAGACACTTTTTATGAACAATTAGAACGCACATACGAGCGCTGCCCATCATGATATAAAAGTCGTGCTTGGCGACTTTAATGCCAAGGTTTGCAAAGAAGGTGTTTTTGGCCCTACAGTCGGAAAGTTCAGCCTACGCAATGAAACTTCTCCTTACGGACTGAGACTGATTGATTTTGCCGGTGCTCGAAACATGGTCATTTCCAGCACGAGGCTCATGCATAAAAAGATACATCAAGCTACATGGCTGTCTCCTGATCGAAATACTCGCAATCAGATCGATCACTTTGTGATAGACGGACGGCATGCCTCCAGTGTTTTAGATGTGCGCACAATCCCAGGATCTAACATCAACTCGGACCATTATGTCATTGCAGCCAAAATACGCACCCGCCTCAGCGCGGCTAAAACCAAGGAACAAAAAACACAAGGAAAGCTAGACGTCGAAAAGCTTCAATCACAACATACAACCAATGATTTCGCAACTCGACTCTCACACCTGCTCTCTGAGAGCACAACTCAGCCGGAAGGAATACAGGAGCAGTGGGACCATATCTCCAAAGCCGGCGGCCACGAAAAAACAACTGGTACGATGAAGAATGCCGCGTTGCATCCGAAAGAGAAGACGCTGCCTATAGGCCTACGTTAAAAGCGAACGCAACAAGATGAGTGAAAGTTGAAAAGGGAAACGAGACGCCTTTTCAGGAAGAAAAAAGCAGAAACAGAAAAGCGTGAGTGCGAGGAGCTGCTAGCCACCAGGAATAACGCCCGAAAATTTTACCAAAAAATACGACGACAGACGGAAGGTTTTAGGACCGGGGCAAACTTCTGTAGGAACGAAAACGATGACCTTGTAACTGATGTCCAGAGAGTGCTTAGATTATGAAGGGAACACTTCTCTGCTCTCCTAAATGAAGGCAGCGATTCACCGCGCAGAGATGACGAACCCGATCCCGCAATCGATGATAATGGAATATATGTCGCCCCGCCCGTTTATGACGAAGTTAGAATAGCAATAAACAGATTGACAAATAACAAGGCCGTGGCGCTGATGGATTGCCTGCGGAGCTATTCAAGTACGGCGGCGAGGAGTTGGTAAGGCGCATTTAGCAGCTTCTTCTCAAAATATGGGCGGACGAGTGCATGCCCGACGATTGGAATCTAAGTGTTCTTTGCCCAGTCCACAAGAAGGGGGATACTGCAAAATGCACCAACTATCGTGGAATCAGCCTTCTTAAAATCGCATATAAGGTCCCTTCAAGTGTGTTGTGCAAAGGATTGAAGCCCACCGTGAACCGGCTGATTAGACCTTATCAGTGCGGCTTCAGACCTAGTAAATCTACCATCGACCAGATTTTCACAATGCGCCAAATCTTGGAAAAAACCCGTGAAAAGAGAATCGACACACATCACCTCTTCGTCGATTATAAAGCCGCCTTCAACAGCACGAAAAGGAGCTGCCTATATGCCGCTATGTCTGAATTTGGTTTCCCCGAAAAACTTATACCGCTGTGCAAAATGACATTGAGCAACACCAGCAGCTCAGTCAGAATTGGGAAGGACCTCTCTGAGCCATTCGAAACTAAACGAGGTTTCAAACAGTGTGACCCCCCATCGTGCGATTTCTTTAATTTGATGCTGGAAAAAATTATACTAGAACTTAACGGCACTGGAACAATATTCTATAAAAGCGTGCAATTACTGGCATATGCTGATGACATTGATACATCGGCCTAAACACCCGCGCTGTTAGTTCTGCTTACTCCAAACTGGAAAAAGGAGCGGTAAAGGTGGGTTTGCTGGTGAATGAAGACAAAACGAAGTACCTGCTGTCATCCGGCAAAGAGTCAGCGCATACGCGCCTTGGCAACCACGCTACGGTTGGCAGCCATAATTTCGAAATAGTAAAATACTTCGTTTATTTGGGAACCAGCATCAACACTAACAACAACATCAGCACTGAAATCCAGCGAAGAATCAATCTTGCCAATAAATGCTACTTTGCACTAGGTAGGCTATTGAAAAGTAAAGTCCTCTCTCGGTGAACCAAAATCATACTCTACAAGTCATTTATCGTACCCGTCCTGCTATATGGGGCAGAAGCATGGACCTTGACAACAGCAGATGAAGCGGCTTTGGGAGTGTTCGAGAGAAAAGTTCTTCGAAAGATTTATGGACCTCTAAGTGTTGGCGATGGCGAGTACCGAAGACGATTTAATTATGAGCTGTACGAGCTATACGCAGATATCCACATAGTCCAGCGAATTAAAACGCAGCGGCTGCGCTGGCTAGGCCATGTTATGCGAATGAAAGATGATGCTCCGGCCAAGAAAGTGTTTCTGTCGCAACCCGCCTATGGAAGCAGAGGTAGAGGGCGGGCCCCCACTCCGTTAGAAGGACCAGGTGGAAAGCGATTTAAACTCCCTTGGTGTGACCAATTGGCGCCGGTTGGCGGAGCGAAGGAGTGACTGGCACGCCTTGTTGGACGGACATAACCGCGTAGACGGTTAAGCGCCAATTAAATAAGTAAGTAAGCACACTACAGCAATAAAATTCACTAAGAAGAAATAAAATTGATAACGGGAAGAAATTATAAGTTGGCATTTCTTCTAATTATAAATTTTAATATGTCTGACTAGAATAACCTCAGATAGTGAGTGACACAGGTAAAAAAAGGAATTTGCTTATATGTTTATAACTAAATTAATTTGTGTAATTATCGGTTATTATTTTTAATAGAAATCTACCCTGTGCAAAGAAGTAAACATTCCAGAATTTCTGATTTAGAAAGTGAAGATGACTTAGAAAACAATATTTCTAATAGTATTATAAAGAGAAGAGGAATGATAGAAAATTATTTGTCATCAGATGATGATGGAGTGCCATGTGATTTCAGCACAAATTCTCTGAAAGATAATGAAATACCAGAAAGAAATGGTAATAAATACGCTCAAAAATTAAGAAAATCTTACAGGAATACAGGAAAGAAATATTACACTGCAGCTGGAAAAATTATACGGGAAGAAATATTTCAACACAAAGACTGCCATTGTTCAAGGAATTGCATAAATCTTATTAATGTGGAAGTAAGGAAAAATATTTTTGATATCTTTTGGAATTTGGGGGATTTCAATAAACAAAATGTATATTTACACGGAGCTGCAGATCAGCTTATTGTGCAACGTAAACACTTGAGAAACGGCAAAGTTTCACCAAGAAATTACACTTACAAATATTACTTAAAATACTCACGGAAATGTTTCAGTATGTAAAAATTCTTTACGAGTACTTTTTTTAGGATCTTCTAGGAAAATGTATGAAGAGGATAGAGAAACCGTAACCAATCATATTAAATCTTTTCCTCGATATGAATCTCATTACACAATTACTCATAATCCAAGAAGAAGATACTTACACACTGAATTAAATGTTACTAAAATGTTTTATCTATACCTGGAAGAGTGTAAACAAAAAAATGTAAGCAATGTTAATGAGTGGACATATTAAACATTTTTAAAAACGAATTTAATTTGCATGTTCATCAGCCACAAAAAGATACTTGCCAAAAATGTGATCAATTGAATACTAAAATTAAAGCGTCATGTACTCGAAATAAGGAAGAAAAGGAAAACCTCACGGAAGAGCATAATATTCATTTACGATGTGCTGAATTGGCCAAAAAATCATTAAAAGAAGATAAAGATTTGGCATGAAATAACCCAATTGTATATTTCGCTTTTTCATTCGAATTAGAAAAGGCGTTACCTTTTCCAAAATTGCCTGGAGTCTTCTCTAAGTCAAACAAAAAAAAAAAAAAAGAAAAATTTTAAGAATATCATACATACTGATTTCCCATATAAAAAAGTATAATAATTCCCCCTGGATACTTTTTAATACGTATATATATATATATATATCTCATATAATTTTTCCCACGTATATTTAAACCACCCTCATATATACATATTGAATATATTCAAACAAAAAAAAAAGAGTTTTCTCTCTATAAGTTAAATTTCGTTTATTTCTCAACCGTAAGAGAAAACAAAAGTAACAATGAGTGATGATGAAAGGTGACAAAATAGCTCCAATACTCAAGGAGTTAGAAGATTTAAGTTCTCTTCTGCCCCTAAAAAGTACATTACCGACACGGATATTTTCATGGACTATTGTGCTCGGCTTAAGTCAACGTCCCTCCAAGACAATACTGAGTCGTCCCTTAACGTTAAAAATTCGAATATCGACAAAGTTTGGAATAGAGTCCAAAAAACATTCGATAAAGTGATAGAAACCGACGATCACGACAAGCCCGACGATTTTGCAAAATCTGCCCATATCAAATATATGACCTGCCTCGTAACTTATGAGGAAACGAAGGCTCAGATTGAGGACCAACTTCAGTTGATAAACTTGGCGAAAACCCCCGCGCCCCCTGCCGGACACAACAGGTCCATCTGACAACTCCGGTATTTCGCTAAAAATCCCTCCCTGCGATACCGAAATATTTTATGGTGGTTATGAAAAATGGCCCTCGTTTCGTGACATGTTCACAGCGGTCTACATTAACCACCCCAAACTCTACCAAGCGCAAAAATTGTATTACCTCAGATAAAAAACCCAAGGAAAGGCCGCTCAAATAGTCAACCAATTTCCATTGACTGATGACAACTTTGCCTTAGCGTGGGAAGCTTTAAAGTCTCGATACGAGAACAGACGAGTTCTCGTAGATAACCAAATGCGTGCCCTGATGAATTTAAAAACTATCACTACGGAAAACAGTGAAGACATACAAAGGTTGCAAACGTCGGTAAACAATTACCTACAATTCTCGCCACGCAACAAGTCTCCACAGAAAACTGGGACCCAATACTTATTTATCTGGTGGCCTCGAAACTTCCAGAGAATACAGTCACGTTGTGAAAGCAGTCTCTAACCTCAAGAAGAGAACTTCCCAACTGGTCCCACATGGACTACTTCCTCACAACTCGATACGAAGTGGTAGAAAGAGTTTATGAATGGCGCCCAAGTAAATGCAAAATCCCTACTTCTCAAACTAGGCCGCCATTTAAACCCCAACAGTCACATTCGTTCCAAAATATATCGACAGCTCAGACTCAGTCTCACATAACAGAGCATCGAACGATGTACAAATGCACAATGTGTAAAACCTCCTCTCATCCCTTAATAAATTGTTTCAAATTTAAGAAATTGTCTACCTCTGACCGCAAGAAGTTTGTCAAAGACAACAATATGTGTTTCAATTGCCTCTTCCAGTCACACATGTTGAAAGATTGTCCTAGCACTCAAACCTGTTATCAATGTCGAGATCGGCACAACTCAGTGCTTCATGAAGATACTTCACACACGCCGAAGAGACAACCCTCCCAAGCGCAAAGGACAATCTCCCAAACCACAACGACAAACCCCATTAACTATTCCGTAAAACATCGGATCTAGCAGATCTTATGGATGAAGGACCTTCCTGCTCGCAGAAAAGCCAAGTTCAATCGTTTGCCGCAGAAACCGATTGCAAAATAATTTTACCCATCGTCCCGGTAGAAGATAGGGGGGAGATTTTCAAAGTCAGAGCTCTCGTGGATCAAGGATATGAAAGACACAAGAGCCCAATACAGGGTAAGAATCCCTTATAAACCCTTAAGTTTGAAATCTCCAGCATGGGAGGGAAAGTAGTTCCAACCTCAAACAAACTGTGTTCCCTGACCCTTGTTTCTGCCGATATGCAGACAAAAATACATGCGGAAGCAATACTATCACCTCAGCTGACGAAAATGCTCCCCAACTTCGAACCTACCAAATACTCCAAACGAAATGGGTGCACCTTAACCTCGCGGATTTGAAATGTCACTCTCCATCCCAAATAGACCTTGTTCTATGTAGTGATATAATCCCCCAAATAATCAAGGAAGGCGTCGAAAAGCTCTCACCTCACCTGTTAGCTCAAAACAGGATAATTGAATGGATCGTCAGCGCCAAGACGCTCGTCGAAGTATCCTCCTACTCTATACAAATGTTCGAGGTAACGAATAACTAGCTAAGCTCTCTACTCCGAAAGTTTTGGGAATTGGAAGAAATACCCAGCTTCAATGACAAAACTCCTGAAGATGAGTTTTGTGAAAATTATTACACAGCCACAACTACGCGCGCGGATAATGGACGTTATGTGGTCAGGCTCCCCTAGCTTCCCCGACGCGATCCCATTATCAAATTCACGGCACTCGGCCCTCAGCCCTCAGCCCTCAGCCAATTTTTAGGGATGGAAAAAACTCTCCCAAGAAGAGGAAATCTAAAGGAACTATATGATAATGTATTAGAAGAATACATCACTCTCGATCATATGGAAGAAACGGGCTCCCATGAAAAGTTCAACGAAGGGAAATGCGCCTCCTTTTATCTCCCCCATCATGTGGTCATAAAACCCGAGAAAAAAACCACGATGGTAAGGGTCGTATTTAACGCCTCTAAAAAATCGGCATCAGGATATTCTCTTAATGACGTTCTCTATACCGGGCCTACACTCCAACCGGATCAGATGCTCCTTATTCTCAAATGGAGGACATACCAGTTTGTTTTTAACGGAGACGTAGAAAAAATGTATCGTCAAATCATAATTCACGAACACGATAGATACTATTAGAGGATCGTCTTTCGCTCATCACCGAGCGACCCCATAAAAGATTATCGTCTGAAAACAGTTATATATGGTGTGAACTGTTCCCTCATACCTCGTCATACGTACCCTTAACTAACTGGCCAAACATGTAGAAGAAACTTTCCCCAAAGCCGTCCCTGTCTTGACCAAAGAAAGGTATATAGATGACATTATCTCTGGTAGCCATGATATTCTCTCGGCTGAACAGTCTCTCTCAAGTCATCCAAGCACTCGGTTCATTACGAAAAATAACGGCCGACCACCCTAATATTCTGAAGGATAACGACAAAGAGGACTTGCTCGACTCAAATCTCTTAGAATTCGAGAAAACGAGTAACGCCAAAACTCTCGGTATTCAATGAAACGCCCTCATGGACATATTCTCGTATACAGTCGACCCTATACCCCTTTCGTCTGCTAGGACAAAGCGTCCGATCCTCTCCTCTGTCGCTAAACTTTTTGGCCCGGCAGGGTGGCTTACACCGGTAATGATTCAGGCAAAGATTCTCCTCCGAGAGTTTTGGATAGACGGAACCGTCTGGGATGAAGAAGTTAAACCCCTCCGTCTCATAAAGTGGTCTCAATTCACGGAAAATGGCACTAGAGGGTGTAAATCCATTTACTTGGCTAGTTCTCCGTTATGGTGGAATGGCCCTGAGTGGCTGACTTTGCCCCCGGAAGCCTGGCCAAAACGCATTATACGAAACACCAACCCACCGGAGGTACGCCGAGGCGGCCCATTCGACCTTGACCTTTAATGAACAAACCCCATTCATCATCCCTGAAAAATCGCGATTCGCGACTCTCTACATTAAGTTCCTGCATGAGCTATTTCTCCACGCCGAGGCACTTCTCTTGCAACAATGCCTAAGGCAGGAAGTCTATATACCGCGGCTCAAACCCCTTATAAAGAAATGTATACACCAATGCAAGACCTGTAACGTCCATAAGCAGCAGATGCGCTCGCAAATCATGGTAGCGTTGCCCCCAGAACGGTGCACTTATGCTCTGCCTTTTACTATCACCGGTGTTGATTTTTCGGGGCCTTTTCACTTAAAACCCTCTATGCTAAGGCCTCACACCCTACTAGTGATGGAACGATATTTCACTCTCGGTGATTGCATCGCCGCGAATGAAAAATATCTATAGTGATAGATATCTAAATATCCAAATGTCAGTGATTGCCGATTTTCCGTCAGCATGAAATTCTAATACTAATAGTGATAGCGGCGATGCAATCACCGATAGTGAAATATCGTTCATCACTATCCGAATATGTCAGTGATTGGCGATATTTCTTCATGAAGCGATATTTCTTCACTCGGTTGTTTTTTACTTTTAACTAGTTTGCTCTTTCAGGCGACGTTATTTTGAATTGATATTTTTATAAACGACGTTTTGATCTGGTTTGCTGCGAAAATTTGGTTTTATTAATTTATTAAAAATCCGTTTTAATACCGAGTGAAAGATGAGAGCAAATTATAGTAAAAAAAGAAGTGAAATGTGGCAATTTTATGAGCCCATAAATGAAACGCATGCAAAGCCCGGTGATAATTGTAAATGTCCCCGTTCATAAAAAAATTTCATGAAGTGTATAAAAGAGATTAAATGACTGAATTTTTTTTTTGTTTTTAATTACAAATGACGCCAAATGACGTGTTTAGACTTGGTCTAAGATTGGTTGCCTGTGTAATTCCTAAGTTAATACTTCTAGGCACTATCCGTTAGCAGTTTTATAAAATTTGTATTTTTGATGGAAAAATAAAAGAATTATAGAAATATATATCACTCGTCTTATTGTAAACAGATTTAACTAAAAATTTAAGTATTTTGGGAAAATGCAATTCAAGTTTTGTCATATTATATGGTTGATTTCTCCGGCTAATTTCCAGGTCACTGAAGAGGGTGGCTAATTTTCTGTTAAAAAATATTTTTATAATAGTTTGAAGAATTTGCTATATTTTGCTCTGCATTTTTCATTTAAAATTAACTCACTTTACTATAAAAAACATTACGCAGCCAACTAAAACTTTCAGAATAAATTCATACGGAGTATTTCTGAATACATCGGTGTAATATAAAAATAATAGTAAATAAATAATGTTTTTATGGTGTCACATATACAGATTTATTTCGGGTTGATTCATCTTACATTTAAAAATCAAAGCATTTTCAATTAGCAAAATTTATAAAACAAAGATGCATAGACATCTATTTCCGCTAGTTTTATCTCATTGAGTGTAATACGAGACTGAATATAATGTCGTCAGCAGTTAATAATATTGTATCATAATATCTCAGGAAATTTGATTTTCACATTACATCAGTTTATAATAAAAGGCACATATTTTTTTCTTTTTATTCAAATTTTGGTTCTATATTCTTTACACTAAACTATGTAAATTAATGTATAACATTCAATCTACTCCGGTAAACAAACTTAAACATTCCTTTTTTATATCCAAGTATACAAATTGCACATTCGCGTATTAAAAATAAATTGATCGATCGCAATAGCTATAACAAATAGCTAAAGCTATAAAAAATAGCCGCGATTCAAAAATATCCATCACTTTTCTCACTGATGCTTCAAAATCGCTGTATCGGCCATCACTGCACCCTAGTAAAAGATTACGTGGCCGTTTTTGTCGATTTCTCTACAAAAGCTGCCCACCTTGAGCTGTGCTCCGATCTAACAAGTAACGCTTTTCTCGCAGCGTTCGCTCGCTTCGTCGGACGTCGCGGATATCCAGCGAGGAACTAAAAGGGCAACCGAAGAGGACTTTGTCGACTTTCTAAGAATTTCCTCCCAAGAAGTCATACAGAAATACTCCCCTCAAGGTATTAATTGGCAGTTTCTTCCCCCCGGTGCTCCCAATATGGGTGGTCTGTGGGAGGCCGCAGTAAAAAGTTTCAAATTCCATTTTAAAAGGACTGCAGGAACTCATACCTTCACCTTTGAGGAATTCACTACTCTCTTAGTGAGGATAGAGGCCGTCTTAAACTCTCGCCCGATTTCGGCTCTATCTCAAGACTCCTCTGATTTCACTCCCGGCCACTTCCTCAGAGGCTGCCCTCTCTTGGCCATCCTGGAAGTGGATCATGCAAATTTGTCCCTTATGAACCGTTGGGAACGGGTAAAAAGCGTCCATAAACAATTTAGCAAAATATGGAAAGTAGATTACCTAAAAGATCTGCAGAAAAGGCAAAGTGGAAAAATCCACAACCTGAGCCCAAAGTCGGTGAATGCGCGACGACTTACTCCCCCCCCCCCCCCCCCCCCCTGCCATGATTTGCGAGCGCATCTGCTTCTTATGGAGGGTACAAATTTTGCATTGGAGGACACATTTGTTTATAAGGGGTTTGAGTCGGCGAATATATACTTCCAGCCGTAGGCATTGTTGCAAGAGACGTGCCTCGGCGTGGAGAAGTAGCTCATATAGGAACTTAATATAGACAGTCGCGAATCGCGATTTTTGAAGGATGATGATAGGGTGTTCTTCATTAAACGGCATGGTCGAATGGGCTAATCTCTCATTCACCCGAAGCAGGACATCTTTATCGAGCGATGGACTAAGAGCCGAGAGGGGGCTTCGTTTGTCTATCACCTTAGAGTTTTCTAAACACCCCTTTTCATGGGTAAAGGAGCGGGTTTGCGTCAAGGCTATAATTTTACATTTCGCTTTATGGAGATCATCGTAAGAGAGAGTGGAGGACGCGGAACGTGTGCCTCCTGATCGATGACTCAGGTTGCGGATGAATTTTAAGACATATGCCATTACCCTAAGGGCTCGTGAAAAAGAGGAGAATCGGTCGAGAAAATCCGGTTCATCTTCCGTGGCGAATAAAGATTCGACTCGACGTACCTCTGGGGGGTTGGTGTTTCGTACAATGCGTTTTGGCTTCCGGGGCCAAAGTCGGCCACTCAGAGCCATTCCACCATAACGGAGAACTAGCCAAGTCAATGGATTTACATCCTCTAGTGCCCATGTCGGCTGAGTTGTCGCGAGTGCCGACATGTTTCCATGACGCATTTCCAACAAGATCCATTATTTCAGCGGTGCGGTTAGAGACAAAGGTCTTCCAAGTATGGGGAGTTTTTCAAACCATGCTAGAACTATTTCCGAGTCAGACCATAGTATTACCTTTGTAATAGAGAGAATGAGGTTTGACTGGACGACGGCGACTAGACTTGCCAAAAGAAGAGCCGTGCATAGTTCTAGCCTTGGCAGGCTGGATGTGCGAAGGGGTGCAACTTTATCCTTGGAAACCAAAAAGATGAGAGGAAGTACTTGTATCATGAGTGGTCCGAACATATATATTGGCGCAATATGCCTTTTCCGATGCGTCACAGAATACATGCAGTTGGGGTTATAATTGACCCATCGGGCTATCTTAATGTTTGAGATACCGTACACATTCTCCGTGAATTGAGATCACTTTATGAGACGGGGGGGGGGTTAACTTTGTCATCCCAGTTGGTTCCGTCTATCCACAATTCTTGGAGGAGTATCCTTGCCTGAATCATTATCGGCGTAAGCCACCCTGCGGGGTCAAAAAGTTTAGCGGCAGAGAAGAGGATCTGACGCTTTGTCCTAGCAGACGACAGGGGTATAGAGTCGACTGTGTACGAGAAGGTGTCGGTGAGGGCGTGTGCTAAGCATCCTAGTAATAGAAGGCTCCGCACTGGATACAACAAAATAAGTAATAACACCAATAAGGCTATACGACTGACGCAGGAAAACTTCTTTCGAAACAAGTTTAATTTAGCACTTGGTACTATTAGGAAAGAATGGGAAGTTGTCAATAATCTTCTTAATCGAAACGGTGAAAAATTTAATGAGCGAATAGTATTGCAAGCTGGAAGTCAGTCGATTACGGATGCTTTGGAAGTAGCTAATAAACTTAACACGCATTTTACAACGGTTGGGAACACAGTATTAACTAACTGCAATTGTCGGTTTGCGACCCATTTACCATCGGGCCAAGATGCTTGAAATAGCTTCTTTTTTGACCCTATCACACGTTTCGAAATTATAAGTATTATAAAAATCTTAAAAAACTCTAGTTCATGCGGTGAGGATGGTATTTCCAATTTAATTTTAAAAAATATATATTTTAATGTGGTTGATAAATGTGCGATTGTAATTCCGATCTTGAAAAAAGGGGATAAAAGAGATGTTAATAATTACAGACCTATTTCACTACTCTCGGCCATATCTAAAGTTTTGAAAAGGCTGTTAAAACCAGAATTGTTAATTTTCTAAATAAAGCGAGCTTTTTTAGCTCCATGTAGTTTGGCTTTCGTTCTGACCTTTCAACAGAAGACGCTTTGCTAGATTTTTGCACCAACGTCTACAAAGCTCTGGATGAAAAAAGAAGTTGTGCTGGTCTCGTTGTGGACATACCAAAAGCTTTTGATATGGTCGATAGGGGTGTACTATTGGATAAACTATATAGTGCAGGATTCCGCGGTGTTATGCATAAAGGGCTTAAATCGTATCTATCGGGCAGAACACAAAAAGTTAAAGTTGAATGTAGCTGCAGTAGCTTACAGCTTGTTAATCTCGGCGTTCTCCAAGGCTCAGTTCTTGGTCCAATACTGTTCTTGGTCTATATTAATTCAATATTTAAGCTTCCATTGAGAAGCAAGGCCACTGCCTTTGCAGACGATCTTGCAATTGCGTACAGTACACCGACTTACTTTGATTTAATATGTGACATTAACCATGATATACATTTGTTACGAACCTGGTTCGCTTCACACAAACTGATTGTAAGTAGTAAAACTAGACTTATGTATTTCAGTCATGTTCTCAAAGAACAACCAAGCTATGATGTCATATTTCACTCCGCAGTGTGCTCTCGTTTTAACATGCACCATATAGCGTGCACTCAAAGTGACGCGATGAGATCTTTTGATTGTAATAGAAACTGTAGTGAGAGCTGCTTCAGGGTTGAAGTTGTTGAGAATTTCAAGTACCTAGGAATTATAAAAGACAACCGCTTGAGTTAGTCTGAGCACATTAATGTTCTAAAAAAAACTTTCTATATACCACTCATCACTTTTATCGCCTGAAAAAGTTATGTTCAATATCCACTCTAAAAACAGTTTACTACGGAATATTTCAATCCAAACTGCAATATGGTATCACATGCTGGGGCGGCGCTTCGGCTAATAAGCTGTCAGCAGTGGTAACAATTCAAAAGGGGGTTATAAGGCGAATCTGTAGTGCAAACTATAGGTCTCACTCTATGCTATATTTTAGGAAACTAGATATATTTCCCTGTCGACATCTCTATCTTTACAAAGTTTTAAAAACATTCTTTATACGGTGTGGCTACCTGGAAAGCTTTCCTTCGGAAGTCTACAACTTACGAAGAAATCTACTTCCGATGGTACAAATTCCGCATACTAGGACGTCGCACTTTAGAAGTTTTTACACATACACGTCGTGCAAATTTTTCAACTCCCTTCCTGCCACTGTACAGGTAATAAGAAATGTCAACTTATTTAAAAAAGAAGTTAAGCTGTATCTTTTTGGTTATAATCACTTTGAATTAGAAACGATGCTGAGGACGACCCTATAAACCGTACATACCTTAGGAAGCTGCAAATATTTAGTATTGATTCTCTTTCATATCTTTGATGATTAAATTTAATGTATAACTTAAACTCTTTATGAAATTTTTATTTTTGTACACCCCACACAAATCAATATACCAAAGCTAGGACTGGCATTTAGAACTATGTTAAACTTTAATATAAAAAATGCCATATACTTTTCCTATGCTGCATAGTAATTTGAAATTATTTAATGCAATATTGTAATTTTAGGTTAATAAGTATAAAAAAAAAAAAAAAGTATAATAAGTATGCATCTAGAAAATGTTTAATAAAATACAATATAATACAATACAAATACAATACAATTATTCGAATACACTATCATATAGTTCCTTGAGATTTCCTCTTCTGGGGAGAGTTTTTTCCATCCCTAAAAATTGACTTAGGGCAGTGGGACGTGAATTGGATAAGGGGATCGCGTCAGGGAAGCTAGGCTTAAAGGGGAGCCTGACCACATAACGTCCATTACCGGAGCGGGTAGTTGTGTCTGTGTAATAATTTTACAAAACTCATCTTCAGGAGTTTTGTCATTGAAGATGGGTATTACTTCTAATTCCCAAAACTTCCTTAGTAGGGAGCTTAGCTCATTATTTGTTGCCTCTGATACTTGGATGGAGTAGGAGGTTACTTCCATGGGCGCCTTGCCGCTGATGATCCATCTAAATATCGTGTTTTGGGCTAACAGTTGGGGTGAGAGCTTTTCAACGCCTTCCTTAATTATTTGGGGTATTATGTCACTACCGAGAACAAAGTCTATTTGAGATGGAGAGTGACAATTTGAATCCGCGAGATTGAGATGCGCCCATTTTGTTTGGAGCACGTTAGTAAGTTGGAAGTTGTGGAGCATTTTAGTCAGCCGAGGTAATACTATCGCTTACGCATTGATTTTTTTTTTTTGCATATCGGCAGAAACAAGGGCCAGGGAACACAGTTTATTTGAGGTTTGCACTACTTTCCCTCCCATGCCAGAGATTTGAAACTTGGAGGGTTTATAAGGGAGTCTGATCCTGTCTTAGGCTCTTGTGGAAATGAAGTTTCTTTTAGATCCCTGATCTACGAGAGCTCTAAGTTGAATATCTCCCCTCTATGTTCTACCGGGACGATAGCCGTGGGCAAAAATACTTTACAATCGGTTTCTGCACAGAAAGATTGTACCTGGCTTTTCTGAGAGCAGGAAGGTCCTTCATCCAACATCGGCTTGATACGGGGTTTGTTGTTGTTGTTGTTGTAGCAATGCTCGCCCCACCTAATAGCCGCGACCGATCACAAAGTGTCATCAATATCCTCTAACGGGAGTCCAAGGAAACTTGCCGTTTCAACAGGGGTGGCCCATAAGGAAAGGGGTGTAAGAGGCGTTGGTTCCACATTACAATTAAAGAGATGGTTGGTGTCATGTGGGGACACATTGCAAGCAGGGCATACATTTTGTATGTCGGGGTTGATTCTGGATAGGTAAGAGTTTAACCTGTTACAGTATCCAGAACGAAGTTGAGCAAGAGTGACACGCGTTTCCCTGGGGAGTATGCGTTCCTCTTCTGCGAGTTCTGGATATTTTTCTTGAAGTACTGGTTTCACCGGGCAATTCCCGACATAAAGGTCCGACGCCTGTCTATGGAGTTCACCAAGGACCTGCTTGTGTTTTTCCGCTTCATACGGCTGGGTTCTGAGGTGCCGTATTTCCTCAAAATGCTTACGGAGATGACTCATTAGGCCCCTAGGCGGTGCTGGTTCGTCAATCAGATGTCTGTTGGGATGCCCAGGTTTCTGGGTATTCAACAGAAACTGTTTGGTCAGCATCTCATTTCTCTCCCTGATGGGGAGTATTCTCGCCTCATTATGCAGACGGTGTTCTGGGGACATAAGAAGACAGCCCGTGGCGATTCTGAGAGCAGTATTTTGGCAGGCCTGTAGTTTCTTCCAGTGGGTGGTTTTTAGGCTTGGGACCATATGGGTGACGCGTAGCACGTAATCGGCTGGCTAATTGCTTTGTATGTGGTCAAGAGCGTTTCTTTATCTTTTCCCCAGGTACTGCCAGCAAGGGATTTGAGGATTTTATTACGGCTCTGAATTCTTGGAACAATTGCGGTTGCGTGCGCACCAAAATGTAGATCCTGATCAAACGTCACACCTAAGATTTTGGGGTGTAGGACAGTCGGTAGCGTAGTGCCATCGACGTGGATGTTCAATATGGTCGACATTTGGGGCGTGTGTGATACGGGGTTTGTCGTAGTGGTTTGTGAGGTGGTCGGGAGGGTTGGATCTTCGGCGTGGGTTGACTAACTTCCTGTGGTCAGAGGTAGGTAATTTCCTAAATTTGGAACAATTTATCAAAGGGATGAGAGGAGGTTTTGCACATTGAGCATTTGTACATTGTTCGATGCTCTGTCGTATGAGACTGGATGTGGGAGGTCGATTTACTTGGAAACGAGTGTGCCTGTTGGGGTTTGGCGGCCTAGCTTGAGGGGAGCGAATTTGCTTTTACTTGGGCGCCATTAATCAACTCTTTCTGCCACTTCGTACCGAGTTGTGAGAAACTGGTCCTTTTGTGACCAGTTGGGAAGTTCTCTTTTTGAGGTTAGAGATTGCTCCCACAACGTGACTGTAATTTCTGGGATTTTAGAGGTAACCAGATAAATAAGTATGGCGTCCCAGTTATCTGTGGAGACTTGTTGCATAGCGAAAATTTGAAGGCAATTATTTATCGACGATTGCAACCTCTGAATGTCTTCATTGTTTTCCGTAGTGACCGTTTTTAAATTCATCAGGGCCCGTATTGGATTATCTTCGAGAACTTGTCTGTTCTCGTATCGGGACTCTAGGGCTTCCCACGCTAAGGCGAAGTTGTTATCAGTCAAGGGAAATTGGTTGACTATTTGAGCTGCCTCTCCTTGGGTTTTGTATCTGACGTGATACAATTTTTGCGCTTGGGAGAGTTTGTGGTGGTTACTGTAAACAGCTGTGAACATGTCACGAAATGAGGGCCATTTTTCATAACTGCCATAAAATATTTCGGTATCGCAGGGAGGGATTTTTAGCGAAATACCGGAGTTGTCAGATGGACCTGTTGTGCCGGTAGGGGGCGCGGGGGCATTTGCTTGTTTAAGCAACTGGAGCTGGTCCTCAATCTGAGTCTTTGTGTCCTCATAAGTTACGAGGCAGGTCATGTATTTTCTATTGGCAGATTTGGCAAAATCTTCGGGTATTTCCTGATCCTCGGCTTCTACCACTTTGCCGAATGTTTTTTGGACTCTATTCCACAGTTTATCGATATTCGAGTTCTTAACATTAAGGGACGACTTAGTATTGTCTAGGAGGGAGGTTGATTTAAACCGAGCACAATAGTCCATGAAAATATCCGGTTCGGTAGTGAACTTTTTAGGGGCAGACGAGAGTTTAAATTCTTTACCTCTTTGAGTTTTGGAGCTACTTTGCCTCTTTTCATCATCACTCATGTTTACTTTTTGTTTATTACGCTTGGGGTTGAGACTTGATAAAATTTAACTTGGAGAGAAGACTTTTATATTTTTTGAAGAGAGAGTATTTGCTTTTAACTATGTGTGAGGGAGTTACGTTTAAATATTCACGTTTAATAGCAAGAGAGAAAAAAGTTTCAAAATCAAGAAAAGTTTTTGAGTTAAATTTTATTTGAGGGGGTGACCAATCGAGCTGACCACTGTGCCGCGTTTGCACTGTATTTAGTGTATTTAATTCGATATGGGGAAGGGTTAAATATACGTGGGATATATACTATATATATATATATTAAATATGATGAGTAATTATTTCTTAATTTCACTATCGATATTATTGTGGACTGTATAAGAGGGATACAGAGAGAAAATAATAAATAACTCGGGGAAAATATAGCTTTTCAAGTGTTTAGGCCAGAGGCCTGATTTATTTCCTACCGGGTAGCCGCTCCCGACTTAACTATTTTTCTTGTCAGCAAGCAACGGCTAACTTCCAATCGTCCTCTCGATCCAATATTTTCTTTCGTTAAGTGAGAAAATTGGGGTTTGGTGGCGATCTGGAAGTTGGCGGCGGCTCTGATCCAGTTTGCCTGTCAACGAATCACCAGCTGTTTCTGCGTTCGAGATTTCTCAACATTAAAAACGTAAGTTCCTAAATTCCATATTGTGATATTTACGTATATTTATATACAAATAGACGAAATAAAACATTAACTTTAATTTTAATACATATTCCTATGTAAATATGTATTAATTATCGTGTTTTATTTCTTTCACGCAAAACGCAATTGGTCGAAGGACTTGCATTTGGGCGCCATTTGTGTTCATGGTCCTTCGCAGCCGTTCTACGAACTAGCGTTTACAGCAACACAAATTGTTCAACAAACATACAAGCACGAAAAAGCTAAAATCAACTTGAAAAAAAAAAAAAATCTGCAGCCAAAAGGTGCCGGCAAATCCAAATCAAGAACATACAACATACATTTCACACATTTCATTTTAAATCAAAAAACAAAACAAAATATACGGGTGAGTTGCTCCAATTTATTGTGACAAAAACATAAATAATCATACAAAGTGATTTTCGCAGAGTTTCGGTATAATTATTTTAATTAAATTCTGTGCGAGTGATTTTGTGTTTTTCCATTTCTTCCAATACTTGGAAAATGTTTTCCAATTTAGTAGATCTTCGGCTTACGCCATCTTTATAGAGTCCATCCGAACGGACATAAACAAAACAAAAAAGTGATAATTAATTGTTTTTCAGTGAGTGCTTTTCAATTTTAGTGCAAATCAATACCAATTAATACGTAAAAAAGTGTCCACAATAAGAGTATCCACCCTTATTTTACGTGCATTATTCGCCAATTGTGTCGTGTTTGCTTTTTTCTCTTGTTGACGGCACAAAGATATTAATTCTCTTGCCCACGGGACACTATTTTTGTATTACAACAATACAGCACTGCACTCACTATCCATTTAAATTAAATTAATTAATTACCATTTTGTTTTTTAAATACACACAAAATCGCCGTCACCGCGTTATCTTCGATAAGAAAAAGCATTAAAATTTTTAAGAGTTAAAATAATAGCGATTTGCGATCGCATTATTAAAAACAAGTGCAAGAAAAACAAAAAGAAACGAAGAAAACAAATTACGGCGAATTTGCATATGTGCATGCAGATTGTTTAGGCCAGCAGGCTAACCCCAAAGGAAAATTAAGGGTCGGCCACCCTAATGCAATCTAATACAAAACCGCTTATTTGTTACGGTCGTTAGCACTTATACTAAAAGAAAAAGTGACGTTTCGTTAAGTTAGCTTTGGGGGTAAACGGAATGCGTGGAAAGGGAACTCGTTCACTTGGATTGAAGCAGCCACAGTTTACGCACGCTCGAACGTCCTGAAGCCGCAAGTTTTTAACCACCAGTAAAACATCACCGCAAGAAAGCAGAGTCCCTGAATATATTAAAGGTAACATTGTAGCAATTGCATGCTTGCTCCTTTAAACTCTACTTTCTATTTTTATATTGCACATTCCCTTGAAATAAAACACCATTGTCAATTTTAATATTAATCACTGCCTTTTCATTCCTAACCCCCTCTCGAGAGAAACTCGTCTGGAATCCGCCAGCTCAAGTTTTCACAGATAGTGGTGGGTGGTGAGCAGCATACCAAATAGGAGTGCAAATCCCGAAACTAGGAGTGCGAATCCCGAAACGGCAAAAGGAGTTTAAAATGCAAGTAAAATATTAAAATAAATTTTTAAACGCATTTTAACTCTTTTTTTCAAATAATTTGTAAAATTATTATGTTTTAATAAATATATTTATACCGAAATTTCGGCTTTTTATTTGTGCAAATTGTGGTTTTTAAAGTTTTTCAATTGGAATAGTACAATAATTTATTCATACGTTGCGGCATTCTTCACTTCTTTTACAAGAAAAGAGGAATTTTAAACTTTTTCAGTTTTTTTGGTTAAAAAACTTGATATCTTTCGTGGGAATAAAATTTTCTGTACTTATCGGCTGCTAGATCTGAGACCAATCTAATACTTTTGTATTACCTATAGAAACGCTTCAGCACTACGTGTACTTTTCGGAATTCCTCCAAGTTTAATAATCCAAGGTAAATTTTTCAATTTCAAATACCAAAATGGAGTGATATGGACAAGTTTCTAACAAGTCGGTTCCAGACCTTAGAAACTGTTTCTCACTTGCTAAGTTCACAGCCGACCAAGTCTCAGCCCTCAAAATTTCATAACGACGGGAATAGCAAAAAATTAAAGACCTTCCAGGCAAGCGTATCGAATACGAAATGTAAACTGTGCAATCGTGACGCACATCACATTCGATCTTGCTCACGATTCTTGAAGATGAGTTCTTCTGATCGTAGTAAACATACAAGAAGGGACCATCTGTGCTTGAATTGTCTGTCCTCCGGACATGGTGTAGCGAAGTGCAATAGCGCCTACACTTGTTCAACCTGCCACTCACGACACCATTCATTATTGCATTTGAATCCAGTTCAGGCTTCTTCCTCTAAGAAGGACTCTTCGAGTTCAAACCAGAGTGGTACTGGAAATACTTCCAAGCGGACCACTCCTGAGTATAGTGGTACTCAGACCAACAGTGACTCTCCGAGTCAAGTTCAGTCGTGTTTTTCGAACAAACATAAAGGTGTACTACTGGGAACCGCTCAAATTAACCTAAAATACAGTGATTCCGTGTACTCGGCCCGAGCATTAATAGACTCTGGTTCCGAGTGTTCATTCATTACTGATCGGTTTCGCCGACGTATAGGACTTCCTGCCCAAAAGGTGAACGCTAAGGTATCGGGTATCAACAATACGGTATCAGCTCGTTCCAGCCTAGCATGTCCTATTCAGATAGGTTCACCGGTAGACGCGACGGTCTCCATAAATACCACGGCCTTAGTATTACCTCAATTAACGGGCAATCTTTCAACCTGCGATATCGACCCTAACATTCAACAAAAATTCCCAGCGGACAGCCGATTCTTTGTTAATGAACAGGTTGACCTGGTTCTTGGAAGTGATGTGTATCTGCAAGTCATTCTGGAGGGTATTCGAAAGGACTCAAGAAGCCATATTCTAGCCCAGGAAACGGTATTCGGATGGATCCTTACAGGTTGGACGAATGCAAGTAGGCGACATCCTGTCTCTCCTACAAATTGCAGCGTTTTGGGATTTGGAAGATATCCCAAGAAACCCGGCCCGGACCGACAACGAGAAATACTGCGAGGAGATTTTCAAGGCGACTACAATGCGAACGGCTACCGGAAGATATACTGTCTCCCTACCATTTCGAAAGAATTTCCCAGTAGATATTTCATTAGGGTGTTCACGAAAAACTGCCTTCTCGCAATATTTTCGTTGTGAAAGTAGGCTAGCAAAAAGCCCCTCTTTACGAGAGGAGTATACAAGAGTGCTGAAGGAATATGGCCAATTAGGTCATATGTCTGAAATCCGACCAAGCCTGTCCTAGAATCCATCCGAATCCTACTACTTACCCCATCATGTGTTGAGTAAGCCAGAAAGCACTTCTACGAAGGTGAGAATGGTGTTTAACGCTTCGTGTCCATCAGCTAACGGCGTGAGTTTAAACGATGCTTCCTGGTCCCATCCTACAAAGCGATCTCACGATCTTAATTCTTAGATGGAGACTGTTTAAATTCGTTTTTAGTAGCGGTATCGAGAAGATATATCGCCAAATATTTGTCCATCCTCAACAGAGGAAATTTCAACGAATTCTCTTCCGTGAGTCTTCGGACGAACTCATCCGTCAATTTCAATTGAATACGGTAACTTTCGGGTAAACTGTGCTCCGTACTTAGCAATAAGAACATTGCTTCAATTGACAGACGACGTTCAAGATTCACATCCAGTTGCCGCCACTATTTTAACGCGACATATGTACGTCGACGACGTACTTGCAGGTGGGAATCCACAATCTAAGCGCGTGATGAAATTTCTGGCGCCTTATATTCAGCAGGCTTTCCTCTTAGAAAGTGTGCCGCCAACTGTAGGCAAGTCTTGAGCGATATTCCTGCAGCTCATCTGCTTAGCCAAGACTTGAATTCAAGGACGCAAGCAGCGTTAAAGCCCTCGGCATTCGATGGAATGCATGTTCTTCGTGTCCATCAGATAACGGCGTGAGTTTAAACGATGCTCTGTTTCCTGGTCCCATCCTACAAAGCGATCTTACGATCTTAATTCTTAGATGGAAACTGTTCAAATTCGTTTTTAGTAGCGAAATCGAGAAGATGTATAGCCAAATATTTGTCCATCCTCAGCAGAGGAAATTTCAACGAATTCTCTTCCGTGAGTCTACGGACGAACCCATCCGTCACTTTCAATTGAATACGGTAAATTTCGGGGTAAACTGTGCTCCGTACCTAGCAATAAGAACATTGCTTCAATTGGCAGACGACGTTCAAGATTCACATCCAGCCGCCGCCACTATTTTAGCGCGACATATGTACGACGACGACGTACTTGCAGGTGCGCACGACTTGGAATCCACAATCCAAGCGCGTGATGAAATTTCTGGCGCCTTATATTGAGCAGGCTTTCCTCTTAGAAAGTGGGCCGCCAACTGTAGGCAAGTCTTGAGCGATATTCCTGCAGCTCATCTGCTTAGCCAAGACTTCGAGGACGCAAGCAGCGGTAAAGCCCTCGGCATTCGATGGAATGCATGTTCGGATCATTTCTACTTCACTGCGAAAGAATTCGATCAAGGTCAAGAAGTAACTAAACGTAAGATTTTGTCAGCAATCGCGAAACTTTCTCCTCTCGGGTGGCTTGCTCCAATAGTCATAGTAGCGAAAATTGTGATGCAAAATGTTTGGTTAGAGGGAACAGGTTGGGATGAAGAAGTGTCTTCAAGCACATTAGACCGGTGGCAAAAATTTTCGGTGGAGTATCCAGCTATTAATAACATTCTGGTTCCACGATGGGTTAGGTTTTCTCCACAGTGCAAAATGGAACTCCACGGATTTTGCGACACCTCCGAAAAGGCATACGCGGCAGCCATTTATATGCGCGTAGAAGAAGGCAGTGCCGCCCATGTAAATCTTCTGTTAGCAAAAACAAGAGTAGCCCCGGTGAAAACGATCTCCCATCCTCGACTCGAATTGTGTGGAGCAGTATTGCTAGCTGAAATGATGGACGCTGTACTCATGAACCTGGATCTTCGATCACTACATGTTTATCTGTGGACTAACTCCACTATAGTGCTAGCGTGGCTTAGAAAGCCACCATGCTCTTGGTCAACCTTCGTGTCCCACAGGATTACCAAAATCATCAACAAGGTTGGACAACACCATTGGTAACACGTCGATTCAGCGTCGAATCCTGCCGATTTAGCTAGCCGTGGAGTGACAGCGCAGGACTTAATTGAAAACTCCTTATGGTGGCAGGGTCCTTGTTGGCTTCAAGAAGGCAAGTCAGAGTGACCAAAACAAGAGTCGGTCTTTCAAACGGTCGAAAAAGAAAAGCGCGTGGTCTCCCACGCAATCAAAGTAGTTGAGGTGTCGGACATTCTCCAACGCTTCTCCTCACTTCCAAGGGCTCTACGAGTGCTATCGTACGTATTTCGATTCGTCCAAAGGACCCACCCTATTCAAAAATCCAACTTCCAACCTACTTCTGTTTCAATATCTCCAGATGAAATGAAGTCTACGACACAGCGGCTTATTACCCTCTGCCAGCAACAACATTTTTCGGTAGAGTTTTCAAATTTGAGGACTGGACTTCCGCTAAGTGCGAAAAGCGAACTCATAGCTTTAACCCCATTCATCGACCCAAGCGGAGTTATAAGATTCGAAGGCCGTATCGGAGCATCAAAAGACATCAGCTATAAAGAAATGCATCCAATTCTTCTGCCTTACAATTGCCATTACCCTCGCTTGTTGGGTAAGTTTATACATGAAATCTCGCTTCATGGAGAAAATCAGTTAATGTTGCGAATATTTCGAGCACAGTACTGGACTCCCCGGATCATAGTTATGATAAAGTCTGTCTTTCATAATTGCAAAGTGTGCACTATTCACAAAAAGCATACCCAATCCCAAATCATGGCTTCACTTCCCGCAGAACGCACTAACAAGAGCATTCACAAATACTGGTGTTGATTTTGCAGACCCAATCGATATTAAAAACTATAGAGGTCGAGCGTGTGTTATCACCAAGTGGTACGTCTGTTTCGCAACAAAGGCAATTCATCTGGAACCAACAAATGATCTCGGTACACCTACCTTTCTGGCGGCCTTTTCTAGGTTTATATCGCGCCGAGGATGTCCCAAAAATATATATTCAGACAACGGAACCAACTTCGTTGGAGCATCTAAGGCCTGAAAAGCGGAATTCAAGGCATTTCTGTCGGATTCTTGTACTGCATTACTTTCCAAGTATTTTTATCAAGAGGTTTCTTGGCATTTCATCCCTGCATTAGCTCCTCACATGGGCGGCTTGTGGGAGGCTGGGGTGAAGAGTTTTAAAACCCATTTTCGAAAAATGGCATCTGGGCTTAAGTATACATTTGAGGAGTTTTCCACACTTTTATGTAGAATTTAGGCCTGTCTCAACTCAAGACCCCTTAGTCCCGCTTCAAGTTGCCCCTCGAGTTTAGAACCACTAACTCCTGGACACTTTCTTATAGGCGCTCCTCTCTTGTATCCGCCGGAGACTCAGATTAGCGATAATCCAGCATCAGTGACCAACCGATAGCAAAAGATGAAGGCATTGCATCTTTCATTCTGTCAACGATGTAAGACCGAATACCTTACGGAGCTGCAAAAAGGACTAAGTGGAAGCGACAACAGCCGGACATGACAGCGGATGATGTCGCCGTGATAACTGAGGATAATCTGCCACAAAACGAATGGCGACTCAGGCGAGTCGTCGATGTTCATCGTGGGTCTGACAACCGCGTTCGAGTAGTAAAAGTTCGAACGGAGAAAGGACTAGTCACACGACCAATCGTCAAACTTGTCCGACTACCATCGAGTGAATCCACTGATTAATCAAGGACACTAAACGCCTCGTCACTCATCACCCACCCATCGCCTCCATTTTCCATTTTCATTACCTTTTCACTAAAACACATTCTTTTCATTACAGAATTTCTCGTTTTGTCGCATCCCGCAGAAAGTCAGAAAATGGTTCACATTCCTTCCCGATACCATGCCGCATCTGCAACAACAAACATGGGATATAAGGGTATGCCCTCAGTATCGTGCCAAGTCACCGGAGGAGAGGTTGCGGGTGGTACTCATCCACAAATACTGCCCAAATTGCCTCTCCCCGTTTCATCGCATGGAAGTTTGTCCAAGCTCTGCACGCTGCCATCATTGTGGTGAGAAGCATCACACTTCATATAGAAGCCGATGCCAACGAGTCGCCGACGTCAACGGGACCTTTACGTCACCGCGACGAAAAAAACGTCGATTCCGACGACGCACTCTCGATACATTTCACAGAGGAAACAAATTCGTGGGCTCAACAGATAGAGGAAGAGGAACTGGCGCAAAGTGCGGAAGAGAGTATTCTTCCAACGGAGGGCAGGGGCGAACATGAAAGGCGGTCGTGCGACTTGACATTAAATCCTTGCAAATCGCCGATGCCACGAAGCCTTACGAATGAGACTCCCGCACATCAGTTCATAAACGCTTGGGAGGTGCAGTAAATCGTCCTTCTGCTACGCAGAAATATTTTTGACAGGGCGGCTCGGCATTAAATACTTTCCGACCGTCCTACCGTCGCAATCGTCATCGACCTTCCATGAAAATCCGACAAGGCGGCTCGGCATTAAACACTTTCCGACCGTCCCAAAAATCGTATACGCGGAAACAGCCCAAGCCTACAGAAGAGAGCCACCTTCTCGCCCTCCAACATGCCGCACCGAAAGGTTTTCGAGCCGGGAAACTATTTTCGATAGCATCTGCGCCAATTTTGACCACCCTCCTGCCTGTAGCTCCTACAGCTATCGTGAAAATTGAATCCGGCGGTCGACTCCATCTTGTGCGGGCAATAATTAACCCGTGCACCCCGAATACGCTCATTGATGCAGAGCTAGCACGTAAAATACAGCTGGAGCGTGCAGGGAGTGGTCACAACGAAAGTCGTTACCTGATACTTCGAGGTAAACATGGCGATAACGAACGGATATCGACACTGGCTACGGTGGTCTAGAGATACGTTCGAATAAGTCCGAGAACTAACCTGGATCCAAAAATAGGTACGCCGTTCCAGTTCATGCGGCTAGCGGATCCTCAATTTTATATGTCGTCCCCTATTCGACTGGTCATCGGTGCTGACATTTATTTTTGTATGGTTGGTGAGCGGTACACTTACGTCATCGGTAGGAGGCCTGTTTCTGTAACCGACCATATTCGGATTGGTCATTTCTGGTTCCACGGTGCCGTAACAGAGTGACTCCGACCTAACTCTTGTCTAAATTTTCATGTAGATAAGTATATACAAACGTAATTTTTTTCTTTTTATCATTTGAACTCTCTATAATGTAAATTTTTAAAATTTTTCGAATTTTTCATTTTCAACAAATTAATAATTTACTTCACAAGTTCTAAATCAAATGTTGGACCAGCTGGTGTCGTTATTTCTAGTATTGCTTATAGCAAGGGGGCCGGCATATATAGGCCAGAGGCCTAATTAATTTCCTACCGGGTAGCCGCTCCCGACTTAACTATTCTTCTTGTCAGCAAGCAACGGCTAACTTCCAATCGTCCTCTCGATCCAATATTTTCTTTCGTTAAGTGAGAAAATTGGGGTTCGGTGGCGATCTGGAAGTTGCCGGCGGCTCTGATCAAGTTTACCTGTCAACGAATCACCAGCTGTTTCTGCGTTCGAGATTTCTCAACATTAAAAACGCAAGTTCCTAAATTCCATATTGTGATATTTACGTATACTTATATACAAATAGACGAAATAAAACATTAACTAAACTAAATATAACATTAATACATATTCCTATGTAAATACTAATTATCGTGTTTTATTTCTTTCACGCAAAACACAATTCGTCGAGCAACTTACATTTGGGCGCCATTTGTGTTCAACAAGAGAGAAACTATATTTTTTAAACGCTAGTGTACGCACCGAACCACTCTTGTACCACTGTATGAGATTTTAATTTACCGCTTATGTTGTATTCTTTCTTTTATATATCCGTATATATGTGTATACGCAAGTAAGGAAACCGAGAAAATTTGCTTGCGTTTTTTATTAATTCAATTGAGGATAAATAAGAAAACTGTGAGGTTTATGCTATGATAATCAACAAGGGAAGGCACTGTATCGATTTAGAAGAGATTAAATATTTTTAGAGCGGTATACACATGTAATGCCGAAAAAAATTTTTGAGATGTAAAATCAATATACATGCCCACTGTATCTAGCTTAGTTTTTCGTATTATATATTTAATTGAGGACAAGAGATATTTTTGTTCAACTTGAGAAAATTTTAAAATATGTTGAGATTTGTCGCAATAAAATCAAGCGTGCCCACTGTAGCTCTAATCGAGTTTTTCTTCTTATGCTTTGCATATATACCGTACAGAGTTTTGCAATATGAGGTTATTGCTGTATATATATATATATATAAGTATATATATGTGTATATACGAAAAGGTATGTGCAAGTTTTGGCGGGAAATTGAGAAGTTTTGGCGGGAATCACCAATCCTCGAGAGTCAAATTTTTCCGCTTCTATATATATTTTTTCGTATGGTGGTGTATTAAAATCGCATTTAATACTGAAGTCTTTTAAGGGATAGCTTTTTTGTCGCTGGTTCCTTAGTTGTGTGGAAGGACCACTGAATAAAGGGGGAACTGACAATACCAATGTACCTGATTTTCCTGGCGGGTGTAGCTGTGGTGGATGCGGCGACGATTGTAGCATCGATAATAGTTGGTAGTTATCGATAAGTATACTTTGTATCACCACTATGTACATTACTAAATAAAAGCTATCATCCGGTGGCAAAATCTTGAGCCAGATAAATAATTTTGCATGTAAATGCAACAACAACGATTTGAGCCAGATAAATCCAGATAAAAGTCTGGTTCAATTTGTGAGCCAGATAATTTGTTAATTACTTCTTTTTAGGTTGGCAACGCGGCCTTTAATATACCTACTTTTTCAAAAATAAATGTCGCTGCTTAGCCTTTCGCCGTATGAGTTAAATGAAAAACAGCGGCGACATCTGCCTATCACATTTCACGTGTGCGAAAATTTCACGACATCTGCTTCTCAAGTCTCTCAATTATCCAGAGCATTCCCGTGAGAATTGAGCGTGAGCCGAAGCTGCAAAACTCACTGAAAGACGGGAAAAGACAGTTGAAATCATAAGCTCAAAGTGTAGCATCGATAATAGTTGGTAGTTATCGATAAGTATACTTTGTATCACCCCTATGTACATTACTAAATAAAGACAGTTGAAATCATAAGCTCAAAGAACACTTCAATGCAACATGGCACTGCGGACAAACTAATAATTGAAGTATTGAAATAAAATGAAATTAAGATCAAGAGAAATAAAAAGTAATACAAAATAAAAGCAGAGTTATTAAAAAAGGAAAGCGGGACAGAGAAATTTATTGAACTGATCGTAAAGAAAACTCCAGTTGATGAACCAAAAAAGCGGTAACAAAAGTAACTGAAAAAGTGATTAAAAACGAAAATCAAGTGAAAAAACAAGAGCGTGAAACTTCGTTATATAAGCACATAACCGAAGAATTCGGCAACTCAGCTTTGACACTTGAACAGAATTCATTAGAAGAAACACGATTGCTATAAAAATGGTTGACTTCGTAAGAAAGCCCGAGCCTTTGCAAATTGATGGGAATTTATCAGAAAACTGGCGAAGAATTAAACGAAATTTTGACATATATATGCAAGCAGCAGAATTAAATACAAAGCCAGATGCTGTTAAAATTAATGGTTTCTTGAATATAATTGGTGAGCGGGCTGTTGAGGTGTGTAGGTTTATCTACTTTGTAAAATATACTTTAATTTTGTAAATTATTTTTATGTTATTTTACTTTTAATGTTATTTCAAAATGAAAATTTTAAAATGAGTTATTTTAGAATTATTAAAATGTGAAAATATTTAATTTGAATATCAATTAAATTTTTAATAAAAATATAGTTTAACACTATATATTTTGGCGATTCTACCAACGGACCTAAATTTATTTTAGTCTATTAGTGATTTGCAAATACTACCAATTTTATACATCAAAATATCACAGATGTTATTGCGGATGCAAATGTCTTATCATATAATAATGAAGATATTGACTTGAGGACTGCGAATTTCTAAGATACCGATATAACTAAATTTAAAGCGTTACAATATTCATTATTTTCGACAAGTTTTATTGAAGTTTTGGGTGCTATCTTCACTTTTCTAACTGCAATATATATTATAAATGATAAACGACGCGCTATGCAAGCAACATTTAGCAATGCAACAAATCGAGATTGAAATGCATTTCCAATTAATTATACAAACAAAAGAAATAAATATATTTTTGGATACTTAATCAACCATTAAGCCAGTCGGGTCAACCTATAAACAAATCAAGATTACAATCACATCCCTCACGCTCTATTGCACATGTCTGTTAGCGAGGATATATTATTATAAATGCAAAAAAACATATGACTAAAAATATTAGTTTTTACAATTATATTTTAGTAGTAATACACGTACAATATAAATATATATTTAAAATGAATGCGAACCTCATAAGTGAGTGTTTTCATTCCTAAACATTTAATAAAATATATATATATATATATATATATACTTACAAATTGGAAATTAAATCATTATAAACATCAAATTATCATATACAAAAGAAAATTCATGTATAATTAACTAAGGGAATGTGTACTCAACAAAATATTTATATTCATAAAAAGCAGTTTGTTTCTTCAATCTTTTGTTACATAATGAAATGAAAATTTTATCTAAACAAAATAATTCCGTTTAGAATAATAATATTACATTATTAAAAAATTTATATTAATTGGTTTAAAACAATAGTCAATTTATTATTAATATTAATTATGTATACTCTTTCTCCAGTTTATAATCAAAAATATATATCATTAACACATTTAAGAAATTTTACAACAACAGGCATACAAATTTCACAATACAAGTAAATTCATATTTAACAAACCAAAGAGCAAAGAAATAACTTTAAATTTTTAAAATCAAACTAATTACTATAATCAATTTTAAAAAATCTCAAAAGATTTTTTAAAATAATTTTTATTGACATATATCAATTCTTTCATATTGAAATTTAAATCATAAGACAATTTCATATCTACCTCAAACGAATAACGGAATCAACTTTTCATTCCTTATCAACAACTTGGACATACATTATGCAGAATACAATTATATATTGAACATATAATTTGCATAATACAAGTTTTTAATTTTTGAATGATTGCGCACACAAAGTTGCCCTCTACTATCATTCAACCTCATTCTAATTTCTTCAAAAACATAATTATAATTGACAATATTTTACAAACAGCTATTAAGTTATTTTTAACCTCAACAACATAGCAATAACACAACCTAATATTAATATGCATAAAATGTTATTACAATTAGTAAACAATAACAACACCTACCGAAAATTAAAAAATAAAATAAGCTATCAAGTACATCGAATCATCAAAAATTTAGTACTTACATCAATACCAAAAATACATTTCTCAAAATTCTGACAATTAAAAAATAAAAATACAATATATCTACAACACAAAATTCTTACTAAGTCTAAAAAAAATAAAATTAAAATAATAAAACGAAAGAACAAAGAAAATAATTCGGATTTGAAATGTTTCATGTATGTATATAATAATATTACTTTAATATGTATAAATTTATTTTTGACATATATTCATGTAGAATGAAGCAATTTAAGTTCCACTGCAAGTTTTATGATTTGTAAGTTAAGCTCGACAATGCATTCACTTCTTGAGTTGAGGTTGATAATGAAAAAAGCAATAAAGTATATGCCATATTAATTTTTCACAATTTACACGGGCATGCTGTAGTTAGTAAGATGGCAGTAAGCAATAAAAATTTGCATGTACTTTAATTTACATTATCACTAAATTTAACAGTTTACTGATAAAGATTATAGAAAATAGTATATTTTTTGTTGATGATGTAAATTAATTTGCATTACTTGTTAATTGCATCCCCTAATATAAATTTAATGCGTTTTAACTGATAATGCAATTGAATTTGAATTACCAATAAAACTTTATTCCTTACAGAAACAATATCAATACCTTTTGCTCATTCCAAAAACATATCATCAACAATTGCATTAATTAAAAAGTAATAGTAAAATTTTACTGTAACGCGAAGCAAATTTTAATACCTGAAACCTATGACCATTAAGATATGTTTTGTTTTTTTTTTTTTTTTGCTTCTAAGTTAATTAAACCTCCTTACTTCACTTTACGTTACGTCTAATTTTTTTTTTTTTGCATGGTATAATAAGTTAACTTTACTACAAGTGGATGCAGCTTGCTAAAGAACAAGGTTAAGGCTACACATACGTATATTTAGTTCAGTATTGGAACGAACTCACCGCTTTAACCGCTGATATTCGTTGTCGCAATTGGTCTGGCCGCAGGCCTATGTTCGCTGCCCTGTGGTTGTCATTGTAGCTGGTATATTGTAGCCCGTATGGTCGTAGCTGATAAAGATGCGGCTAGTATTGTTGTAGCCGTTATGGTCGTAGCTGATAAAGATGCGGCTAGTATTGTTGTAGCCGTTATGGTCGTAGCTGATAGGGTTGCGCTAGTATTGTTATAGCCGGTATGGACGTAGCTGATAAGGTTGCGCTAGTATTGTTGTCGGTGGTACCGCCTGTTGTAGGTGTTAACATTAGTGGCCGCAGGCCTATGTTCGCAGCCCCGCTGTGTGCGTTGCAACTGGTGGTGGCGGTACGTCTGGTTGTTGTTGCGCTCGTGGTTGGCGCTAATGGAAGGGTTGGGGGAGGTACTACTGATGCTGATGCCCGTGATAATAGTAGGCGCCGTTGGTGGTGGTGGGCGCTTTGGGTCGAGGTAACCGAGTGAACCGGGTGGCGATAAAGCTTCGCGCTACCCTGTACGAGCCGGATGACTTGGCTCTTTGACGTTGATTGTATTACGTGGCAGCGTACTGCTGGCCCTGGAGGCGGAGGTGGTGTCGGACGCTTTTCCGCAGGTGGTAGTGTTCTTCGTAAACGTAGAGGAAGAGGTTTATCTCACTAAGTGTGACTGCGAACGCCGACCTACTTCAACTGGACCTTGTGTCCACACAACACAACCGGTGCAGAGTTTATTACCACCCAAAATAGACGCGTAGAAACGAGATTTGTCGGAAAGAACGGTTTCGGTGCTTTGCGCTATCGACTCTTTCCTAGTTTCTGGACAATTACCTGCGTATGTGCACAGCCGGCGAGGATGTTTTGTGATCACAAAATTTTTCCACCCTTCCACTTTTTTATCTTGCCGGAAACTCCTGGCAATTTTCGCTAGTGATCGCCCGTCTGTCTTTTTCCTTGTTTTTCGATACTTTTTATCGCAACTTTCGCCACATCACTAGGTGTGTTCGCGTGAACACGCTCCCAAGTGAATCGTAGCCGTAGAACGTAGCAGCAGACCGTAACAAACCTGCTTCGCTTTGAAGACCTGACGATGAAGCGAACAGGAAACCGGATCATCTGTGGGAAGCCACTGCCAGGGATCTCCGACGACAAGCAACGTGGGGCACGACTCACCCCTGAGATAAGAGTCTCAAAGTCCTACTACGAACCTAGCCGAGCAACATAGGTCCATCAAAAAAAACTAAGTCAAGGTGGGAATTAATTCTGTTTCCTAGTTTAAAAGGGCTTTGCGGCAATTAGACATTTGTTATGGAGAACTCGTCAAAACTCCGAAAGATGATTTCTAGTGGGTATCGCTCCCACAGGAATGCAAAACAAAAAAAAAAAGGTGTAGACATTTTGATCTGGAGAACACGTCCAAACCTCGAAAGGCTAGTCCGACCTAAGAGTGGACTGCCAGGGAGTTCACGGTCCTCGGTGAGCACGCGCGTGAACATCCTATGAGGTCAGTGCTCGGGGAGAATACTGGGCGAGATGTCCCCGACCGCAAAAACGCCCAGACAAAAAAAAAATCAAATTGTAAGTTTAAAATAAAAAAAATCAATTTAAAAAAATCTTGGTAAAAAAAATTAAAAAAAATTACCATTACTCCCGGAAGGGGTGTGATGAGAATTCTGGCATCCCCTTCGAAGGCAGTATTACTACAGGCAAAAAAAAAATTACATAAATTCATTCATACTTGTCCCTAGTGCTCCCAACCGCAATGCGAGGGGGTCTTAAGGCCCCCCTCCGAGACTGGTTGGGGCCACTAGGGTCAGGGTGTTGAGGCCTCCCGTCCATTCTTACTGGACACCCCTCCTGCCTCCGCCGCAATGGGTGGAGCGGTTTCGAATTATTCGAAACTACCACCTGGGACGTGGGATGAGCTGGGGTTCTTTCAACACATACACACACACTCACTCTAACAACACAAATTCGGCAGATAAACTAAAAAAAACTACTTTACAAAAAAAAAAAAAAAACCAGTTTAGCGGACAAATTTATTCCTAGCCGAATAACGGACAACATTCCGGAAAAAAAACACCACTTACAAAAAAATAAAGTACGTGCAGCACTGCCTCACCGGGTGAATACAAAAATCCGGATAACTTGACGTAAAGTCCCGTGGATCCCTCAGCTACTGGAGACGATGATCACTCCAGACACCCTGATCCGTCCAACCATCCCACCGCAACGCAGGTGGCTGCTCGTGCGGCTGCTCAGCCCGGACTGGTGGGATGGTCAACTTCACAGGTTGACCAGGAGTGACCCGGCGCCTCAGGAACCACGTTGGGCGCCATCTGTTATGGCGCCCTCAGCAACTGTCAACGATGATCACTTCGGGAACTTGATCCATCCAACCATCCCACCGCAACGCAGGTGGCTGCTCCTGCGGCTGCTCACCTCGGACTGGTGGGATGGTCAACTTCACAAGTTGACCAGGAATGACCAGCGCGACAGCGCCTCGGGCACCATATCCCGTTGGGCGCCATCTGTTATGGAAACGCATTTACGATGGAAGCAGTAAGGAAGGCAGTCGGCATGATGTGTTGGTGCACAGTGGCTAGTCATTGTCGGCTGGGGCGGGTCCTTGCCAACCTTACCGTTCCTGCGCCATAAACAGAAAAAAATTCCTATCATGCCTATCAAAACTAACAGCTGTCAAATTCAAAAAAAAACCTGACAGAAGCGCAGAGACCGACTCAAAACGCTTAAAATTCAAATAAAACGACATCCGGCAGAACCGGATGCCACGGACAGACCGTTAAACATTTAAACTTGAAATTCAAAAAAAACAGAAAATTTAAAAAAAAACTGTTCAAAAAAAAACTAACCGAACCGGAAACGACCGGTTCCTAACTGCTGAAATTAAAAAAAAGCTGAAAAGTAAAAGAAAGGGAAAAGGGCCGAATATATAGAGGAGCGCCGCGGGTGGTGTTGCGACGCCCGGTGCTATCCCACCCTCAAAACCATGGCCACCGACGCAGCTATTTTTCGGTGGCCCCTTACCTGGTTTACCTAAGTGCCTTCTAAAAGAATGTAGACGCCAGCATTCCCATTCTAATTACAAGTTTATTCAGATATCATTATTACTAAAGTATGTATGCTATGAAAGAAATATTTAAAGCTATACCTATATATATGTCACCTCCTTTTTTTTTGACAAGGGTTATAAGCGCTTGGTGCAAAAAAAATTGTAAGTAAATGTGCTTATGAATAGTAGATAGATTACACACAAAGTAGAAATTTGGTTAAATGCCCTTTCTCTTTTCATTCACAAACCTATCTTAGGGCTGTACAGTTTGGATACAACTTCCGATAATTGGGGTCCCCTTACAAAATTAATATGTTGTTGTAGTAGACTTATTTTGAGTTTAACAAAATATCAATACGGTATAACACATAGTATAATGACACTAATATGTACTATGTACTAAGAAAATTGTTATAAACGCAACTAAGACTAAATTTGGGGTAAATCATACTCCTCGAAGAAATTGTTTCACATGTTCAAGTTAAACGTGAACTTTTAAATTCACAGAAAAATTAACGAAATCATTTACATGTTCAAGTAAAACGTGAACTTTTACATTCATAGAAAAATTAACGAAATCATTTACATGTTCAGGTAAAACGTAAACTGTTTTGCATTTACCAGTCAGTGCTGGTATTGTTTTGTTTTTAGTTCAACTAAGTCTAAAAAAAATAAAATTAAAATAATAAAATGAAAGAACAAAGAAAATAATTCGGATTTGAAATGTTTCATGTATGTATATAATAATATTACTTTAATATGTATAAATTTATTTTTGACATATATTCATGTAGAATGAAGCACTTTAAGTTCCACTGCAAATTTTATGATTTGTAAGTTAAGCTCGACAAAGCATTCACTTCTTGAGTTGAGGTTGATAATGAAAAAAGCAATAAAGTAGATGCCATATTAATTTTTCACAATTTACACGGGCATGCTGCAGTTAGTAAGATGGCAGTAAGCAATACAAATTTGCATGTACTTTAATTTACATTATCACTAAATTTAACTTTAATTTACTGATAAAGATTATAGAAAATAGTATATTTTTTGTTGATAATGTAAATTAATTTGCATTACTTGTTAATTCCATCCCTTAATATAAATTTAATGCGTTTTAACTGATAATGCATTTGAATTTGAATTACCAATAAAACTTTATTCCTTACAGAAACAATATCAATACCTTTTGCTCATTCCAAAAACATATCCGCAACAATTGCATTAATTAAAAAGTAATAGTAAAATTTTACTGTAACGCAAAGCAAATTTTAATACCTGAAACTAAGTCTAAAAAAAATAAAATTAAAATAATAAAATGAAAGAACAAAGAAAATAATTCGGATTTGAAATGTTTCATGTATGTATATAATAATATTACTTTAATATGTATAAATTTATTTTTGACATATATTCATGTAGAATGAAGCAATTTAAGTTCCACTGCAAATTTTATGATTTGTAAGTTAAGCTCGACAATGCATTCACTTCTTGAGTTGAGGTTGATAATGAAAAAAGCAATAAAGTAGATGCCATATTAATTTTTCACAATTTACACGGGCATGCTCCAGTTAGTAAGATGGCAGTAAGCAATAAAAATTTGCATGTACTTTAATTTACATTATCACTAAATTTAACAGTTTACTGATAAAGATTATAGAAAATAGTATATTTTTTGTTGATAATGTAAATTAATTTGCATTACTTGTTAATTCCATCCCTTAATATAAATTTAATGCGTTTTAACTGATAATGCAATTGAATTTGAATTACCAATAAAACTTTATTCCTTACAGAAACAATATCAATACCTTTTGCTCATTCCAAAAACATATCCGCAACAATTGCATTAATTAAAAAGTAATAGTAAAATTTTAGTGTAACGCAAAGCAAATTTTAATACCTGAAACTTTTTTTCTTTTTTCGTTTCACACGCAGTACAAATTGCCTACCTATGACCATTAAGATATGTTTTTTGTTTTTTTTTTTTTTTTTTTGCTTCTAAGTTAATTAAACCTCCTTACTTCACTTTACGTTACGTCTACTTTTTTTTTTTGCATGGTATAATAATTTAACTTTACTACAGCTTGCTAAAGAACAAGGTTGAGGCTACACATACGTATATTTAGTTCAGTATTGGAACGAACTCACCGCTTTAACCGCTGATATTCGTTGTCGCAATTGGCCTGGCCGCAGGCCTATGTTCGCTGCCCTGTGGTTGTCATTGTAGCTGGTATATTGTAGCCCGTATGGTCGTAGCTGATAAAGATGCGGCTAGTATTGTTGTAGCCGTTATGGTCGTAGCTGATAAAGATGCGGCTAGTATTGTTGTAGCCGTTATGGTCGTAGATGATAGGGTTGCGCTAGTATTGTTATAGCCGGTATGGACGTAGCTGATAAGGTTACGCTAGTATTGTTGTCGGTGGTACCGCCTGTTGTAGGTGTTAACTTTAGTGGCCGCAGGCCTATGTTCGCAGCCCCGCTGTGTGCGTTGCAACTGGTGGTGGCGGTACGTCTGGTGGTTGTTGCGCTCGTGGTTGGCGCTAATGGAAGGGTTGGGGGAGGTACTACTGATGGTGATGCCCGTGATAATAGTAGGCGCCGTTGGTGGTGGTGGGCGCTTTGGGTCGAGGTAACCGAGTGAACCGGGTGGCGATAAAGCTTCGCGCTACCCTGTACGAACCGGATGACTTGGCTCCTTGACGTTGATTGTATTACGTGGCAGCGTACTGCTGGCCCTGGAGGCGGAGGTGGTGTCGGACGCTTTTCCGCAGGTGGTAGTGTTCTTCGTAAACGTAGAGGAAGAGGTTTATCTCACTAAGTGTGACTGCGAACGCCGACCTACTTCAACTGGACCTTGTGTCCACACAACACAACCGGTGCAGAGTTTATTACCACCCAAAATAGACGCGTAGAAACGAGATTTGTCGGAAAGAACGGTTTCGGTGCTTTGCGCTTTCGACTCTTTCCTAGTTTCTGGACAATTACCTGCGTATGTGCACAGCCGGCGAGGATGTTTTGTGATCACCAAATTTTTCCACCCTTCCACTTTTTTATCTTGCCGGAAACTCCTGGCAATTTTCGCTAGTGATCGCCCGTCTGTCTTTTTCCTTGTTTTTCGATACTTTTTATCGCAACTTTCGCCACATCCCTAGGTGTGTTCGCGTGAACACGCTCCCAAGTGAATCATAGCCGTAGACCGTAGCAGCAGACCGTAACAAAATTGAAATTGTTGACATAGACACAGTGCCTTTACTTGGGTTGAATGCTGGCGTTGCTTTTGGTTTGGTGGACATTGCACGTACCCAGAAACAAACAGCAAGAAACAATTTTTTATAAATGCGGTGGCGAGAGAAGTAAATCAGAAATTTGTTGAAGATCAGTATTCGGATTTATTTAAGGGTTTGGGAAGATTTAATAAAACATATAAAATTCATATAAAAGAAAATTTAGTATCTATAGCTAAGTCGGAAAGAAGAGTGCCTCAAGCCAAGTCGTTTCAAAGAAAAGCTAGATGAGTTAGAGAAAAATGGAATAATTGCTAGGGCAGATACTAACGAATGGGTTCATCAGATAGTTTTAGTTATGAAGAAAAATAGGAAAGATTTAAGGGTATGCATCGACCCATCCAACTTAAATGACTGCAAAGCAGATGAGAGTTTTTTGATACCGACTTTAGAAGATCTTACAACAATATTAGAAGGGGTGAATTACTTTAGTGTACTGAACCTGAAAGACGGTTTCTGGCACGTTGCACTAGATGAGGAATCACAGAAATTATGCACTTTCGCCACCCCATTTAGAAATTTTAAATTTTTAAGTATGCCATTCGGTATTAAATCCGGCCCTAAGATATTTCAAAAAATGAACCACGAAAACTTTGGGGATCTGATGAACGTGTTCGCATACATGGATGATTTACAGGAAAAACGCGGGAGGAGCATGATAGAGCACTGATTTCAGTCTTAGAAAGAGCTAGGGAAAAAGGTGTGAAGTTCAACAAAAGTAAAATGAAAATAGCTGTAACTGAAGTTAGTTATTTAGGCCACGTTTTTTCAGAAAATAAAATCACGCCCGATTCAGAGCGAATTAAAGCAGTAGTAGAAATGGAAAAGCCCAAAATCAAAAAAAAACTTACAAAAATTTTTGGGCGTCATAAATTACATGCGGTCTTTAATTTCAAACTTGTCTGAGCTAACAGCTCCGCTTCGTGCTATACTTAAAAATAATATAATTTTTAACTGAACTGAACGTCATACAGAAGCTTTTAATAGGATTAAAAAGCAAATACTTAAATGTCCTATTTTAGTACCTTTCGATGAGAAAAAAAGCATACAGATACAGTGCGATGCATCAAAAGATGGACTTGGATGCTGTATATTACAAGATGGCAAAACTATTGCATTCGCGTCTAGACGTTTGTCGGAATCTGAGAAACGTTACTCGCAAATTGAAAAAGAATTACTTTCTATTTTGTTCGCTTGTAAAAAATTTAAATTTTACACGTTTGGAAGACAAGTCAAAATTGTTAGCGACCACAAACCGTTAACGGTAATTATAAAAAAAGAAATTCACAAGATTCCATCAGTGAAACTGCAAAACATTAGATTGAAACTGCTAAATTTTGAAATAAAACTTGAGTACAAACCCGGGAAACAATACATATAGCCGATTACCTTTCTCGTTATGCTGCAAAAGAGTGTATTAAATAGCTATGTACTTAACATAAATTTAAGTGATGAACGCAAACTCCAATTTCAAAGAGAGATAGCCTCGGACCCGATATTAAGTACTATCAAACGCTATTGTATAAATGGGTGGCCACACAAAAAGACAAAATGCAGTGAAAATACAAAGTTTTTTTTAAAAGCAGAAACGAAATTTTTCTAGATGAGGGAATATTATTTTTTAATGAAAGAATTATGGTACCAGTGGCAATGAGACAATTAGTGTTAGAGCAACTTCCTGAGACACATAGCGGAATTACAAAGACGCGAAAGAAAGCTACAAATGCAGTTTATTGGCCTGGAATGGACGACTAAATCAAAAAAATGATTAGCACATGTATGGTCTGCCAAGTAAATGATAGTAAAAATCAAAAAGAGCCGCTTATTGCTCATGAAATACCGGAGAGGTCCTTGGTAAAAATAGCGTGTGATATATGTCAATTTAACAATAAGGACTACTTAGTCGCAGTTGACTATTATTCCAAATGGATAGAGTTAAGAGAGCTTAAAGGCAAACAAGCTAAAGATGTAAATTTGCAATTGACCGAAATATTTAGTAGAAACGGACTACCGAATATTGTAATAGCAGATAATATGCCGTTTAATTCTTTTGAATGTAAAGAGTTCGCGAAGTTGCTAGATTTCAAATTTGGAACAAGCAGCCAACATTATCCAAAACCAAACGGACTAGCTGAACGCGCAGTTCAGATCTGCAAACATATATAATGAAAAAATCGTCTAGTATTCATGATGTGTATTTAGCTTTATTGGATTATAGAAATACTCCGAAAAAAAAATTTATCATTCTCTCCATCGCAATTAATGAACAGTAGGGTTTTGCGTTCAAAATTACCAATGTTTAATAAGAAATACGACCCCCAAATTTGTGCAAATTCCACAAGTCAAATCAAGAGCAAACAAGAAAATGTTAGAAAATTTTGCAACCGAAATGCTAAAAGCAGAGAGAGCTTTAAATTAAACGAAAAGGTCTACGTATGGACAGGCCGTTGGGAGGAGGGCATAATATTCAAAGTTTGGCACACACATAGATCATATGTGGTGAAAACAACAAACGGGGAATATCGACGAAACAGAAGAGACATACGCAAACGTGTTGTTTCGGAAATTCCTGGCCAAGACAGCTTCCTTCCTGACGGAAAATCATGTTCAATTGACAAACGCACTCGTAGTGGCAAGAAGTACTGAGAAATTGTAAAATATTGTATTTTTAATGCTAACATATATTTAAACCATAATAAAAAAAAAAATTATTTACTTAAATAAATTGAATTTAACTAAGTTTCATATGTATGAAAAAAAAGTTAAAAAAAAGAACTTAAATGAATTGAACTTAACTAAATTTATATTAAAAAAAAATATATAACATGTTAAGTAAGCCTAGACTACAATAATATGTATATATAATACGTCTACTTAAACCCCCCAAAAAAAAACAAGGAAAGATACAGAAAGAATTAATGTGAAATTGTTAAATATTGCTGATACCGAATCCCTTACAAAAAAGGGAGATGTAGCATCGATAATAGTTGGTAGTTATCGATAAATATACTTTGTATCACCACTATGTACATTACTAAATAAAGACAGTTGAAATTATAAGCTCAAAGAAGAACCCCTCAATGCAACGATAGTGATGATGTGGTGATGATGGCGAGGATTGTGGCGGCAATAGCAGCGCGTTGCACTTTTATGGTGCTGCAAGTGCACTTCCTTTTTTTTTTTGGATGTGGATGTGGCTGCTTCGGTGGCGGTGGCAGTAGATTCTAAATGTTCTCATTAATGGGGTTCAATAAGTGTGGAAAAGGCTTCACGAGTGAGACCGGCAAAATGCGGTAACACCGGAATATAATATAAAGAAAATGAAAATCGCACTTAACACGTCGCTAGTGAACGCGGAGAACGCTATACTAGTTTGTATAATTATTTCGATCCGCACGTCTATGAACTCTCGTATTATCAAGAAAATAAGGCACTTTTTAGATTTTAGAAACAAAACTATTTCTATTTAAAATGGTTTATTTAAGATTCTTGCTCACACACCGGGAGAGATAGAATTCGAATGAATGTAATAAAGCAAAATATCAACATTGTATATACATATATACATGTATTTCCTCAACCAATGGTTGGGGTTGCCTGAGGAGCGAAGTATACTAATTTATAATTTTCTGAGTGCTCAGTATGATTCATGAGTACAATTCAAATATAATATAAAATATAAAATATGTAATAAAATACATATTTGGACGTATAATAATTCATAAATTCAAATAAGCTTAAATTCCATAGAAATATGGAATAAGACATATTGTAACGAATTTACTGCAAATCCTCTTATTTGCAACCTTCTACTAACGTTCGTATCGCTAAACTGTTGAATAAATAACTCCACTCTTCAATATTGCAAAATGGCCTTTATTAAAGTACGTCACAATAACACTTATAACTCGCAACTAATAGCTTGCTCAAATGAAATTGATTTTCAAAATAATACTGCTATTGCTCGCTAGATAGCGTCTGAAATCCAACTGGTTGTAGCGCCTCTACTGTTGCTGCCTTTATACTCTTTGATTTCCTCATTGCATCTTCTAGGCGCTTCCAGAATTTACTTAGTTACTGCTATAAAATTATAACTACAGATGCACGTGTATAGCTTCTCATATGCGCGTGTATTTGTGAGCGAAACTTCCACAATTATAATTGCATTCTTTTGGGAGCATCTCAGATAAGATATCTGCATGTGTACGCTGCGTGTACGTACATATGTGTAGAACACCTTTCCGCCGGTGAGGGTTGTATAATAGTACAAAATCTCCCGCCAAGAAACCTTCCGAATTATTGTTCTCATCGTACTTGCGTTTCATCTTACTACTCATTATCCTGGATCGTTCCCTCGCACCCTGTTGTTTGGCCAATGAACTACTTCGCAGGGCTTGCGCTTGACGGATTGGCTTCGGATAATCAGTATCGTTCCCACGTTTCACAACAGTGGTGCGCCCTGGCTTGAAACTATCCTCACATTCTTTCTGGAAAATTCTTTCAGTCGTTTTAGTGCGTCCATTAAGGTTTGTCAATGCCAGTGTTTTTCTCGCAGGTACCGTCGATTTTGCTTTGTTTGGCCCATTCGTTCCATCAACTTTTACCTTTGACTTTCGTGGTCTTTGTCGACTCTTCTCCACCAGTACTCGATTAATGCTGAGCCCTTTTTCCAAACTGAAGTTAAGTGGCATATCCTGGTTCTCATAACGCATCACCCTTCTCTGCATATCGATCTTGATGTCATGGTCAACCAAGAAGTACACTCCCAATATGACTTCATCAACGATCTCCGCCACAATGAATTTGTGTAGAACCATAACCTTCCCAGTTAAGACTTCACATACCACTTCTCCCTGGACTTGGTTATACTCGCCAGTAATCGTACGCAGTCTTGATCCAGGTAATGGCTTTACTCTCCTATTGACCAAATCAGATCGGATTAAGGAGTGAGATGTGTCCGTATCTACAGTCAGTACACGCTCCTTCTCATCCAGCTTTCCTTTGACGGCAAGACTGCTCGATCTTCTTCCACTTTGCGAGATAAATATCACAGGACATTCAACAGCTGGAGCTAGCTCTTGATCTTTACATGTGGCACGCTCTGGCTCATCTCTCCAGCTTTGTTATTAAGACAACTCATGCTGTTGCAACCACTAGGATCAAGATCGCAATGACGTACAATGTGACCGAGCTTCCCGCATTTGAAGCATTTGATAACACTCTCACTCCGCTTTTGCGATCCTTTCAGCGCCTCCAATATTGCGTCTACCCACTCTGGCCTTTATACTTCCACACGGCGTGCTTTGAAAACTGGCTTACACAGAAGCTACGCTGTTTCCTGAAACAGAGCTTGTGAAACCGTTTCTGCGAATGTTGGCTTTGGGTTTGGGTATGTCGCTCGCTTTGTTTCGACGTCCCGTATGCCATTTATAAAGCTCTGAATCTTTACCCTTTCAGTGTATTCCACGGGTGCGTCCGCATTCGCTAAAGGTGCTAGCCTTTCAATATCCGACGCAAACTCTTTCAATGTTTCACCAGGCCTCTGGAAGCGGTTCAGCAACTCCATTTGTTATATCTGTTTCCTATGATCGCTTCCGTAACGTCTCTGTAGAGCGCTCATCAATGTTTCATAGTTTTTCCGTTTGTAATCTGGAATTGTCTCTAAGATTTCAGCTGCAGGCCCTTTCAATGCCACGAACAGTGCAGCAACTTTATCCTCAGCATTCCAGTTGTTCACTGCTGACGTCTTCTCAAATTGAAGCTTGAATACCTCGAAAGGAACAGAGCCGTCAAAAGATGGAGTTTTTATCTTCGGATTATTCGCTGGAACAGCTGGGCGATTTAGTTGTAACAGTTGCATAAGACCTTTCAACGGTTCTATCTCGGCATCAATTTTATCTTCGAGTTGTAAAATGTTTGCATCCTGCTCTTCCTGTTTCGCAAAGAGCTGCGATGATATCTGTTCCGAAATTTTTGTCTACATTCCAGATATACGTGCCTCTTGCGCTTCCAGTTGAGATGACATATATGTCTTCTGTTCTTCCAATTGAGATGACGCCATTTCTGAAATGCGTGCCTCCTGTGACTCCAGCTGAGATGCCATTGTCGATGTTTGGGCAGATATTGTCCTCGTCACTGTCTGCGGTGTTTCGTTTTTTTCTTCCATTTTTGTTGTTGTCTTGTCGCTATCATAGTGAAAGACATACTCCTCGGCATTGATTCCTTCAAATACCATAGCTACCCTTAGTCGTTTTTGTAGCTGGGATTTATCGCCAAAAATAGCCAATCCACGGATTTCCGACTCCTCCTTTAGTTGCTGGATCGCCAATTCACTCAACTTTGCCATGTCCAAGTTGTATTCGAAGTCTTCGGAATTTATTCAACACCAATTGTAACGAATTTACTGCAAATCCTCTTATTCGCAACCTTCTACTAACGTTCGTATCGCTAAACTATTGAATAAATAACTCCACTCTTCAATATTGCAAAATGGCCTTTATTAAAGTACGTCACAATAATACTTATAACTCGAAACTAATAGCTTGCTTAAATGAAATTGATTTTTAAAATAATACTGCTATTGCTTGCTAGATAGCGTGTTAAATCCAACTGATTGTAGCGCCTCTACTGTTGCTGCCTTTTATACTCTTTGATTTCCTCGTTGCATCTTCCAGGTGCTTCCAGAATTTACTTAGTTACTGCTATAAAATTATAACTAAATATGCACGTGTATAGCCTCTCATATGCGCGTGTATTTGTGAGCGACACTTCCACAATTATAATTGCATTCTTTTGGAAGCATCTCAGATAAGATATCTGCATGTGTTTGTGCGCTGCTTCTCCGCTGCGTGAACGTACATATGTGTAGACATAATGATTGATTCGTTTATGTAAATACAAGTGACTGTCTGCTTTATTGTTGTTGTGATTTCATTTACTTAGCATCAGACTAGGGATGTGAGTATCACTTAGTGTCACTAATATTCGTCACAATATTGAAGCATATAAGTAATTCACGTCTTTTTATAAATTCAATGTTCTTAAGACTAAACTAGATAAAATAAAGGAGTTGGTGGTTGACGCCTGCGCCAGTCGCTCCAACACCCCTAAACAATTCCCCAGGCAGGCAAAGCGAGGCCTAAAGACTTCAGACCCATCAGTCTATCTTCGTTTCAACTGACGGAGAGGCTGATGGAAACATATATCAGGGAGGCTGTGAATGACCAACTCTCTGAAGCACAACACGCCTATATGAATGGTAAATCAACGGAAACGGCATTGCACGAAATTACATCGTGCATAGAGTGATCGTTCTCCTTCAAGGAATACTGCCTGGCAGCTTTCCTACACCTAGAAGGAGCGTTCAATAACATCAAACCCGATTCAATCATTAAGGTACAGACTGAACTGGGCATCGAATCTCAGCTGGTGAGTCTTGTGCACCAATTGCTGCTATGCAGGGTAGTACAAGCAGTATTTGCAGGGGTATCGGTGAGCAGGTTCGTCAGTAGGGGAACTCCCCAAAGTGGAGTCCTATCCCCTCAGAAGTGGGTCTTGGCGGTGAATCAGCTGCTAAGGGACATGGAGGAGGAGAGGGGCTGTTGTTGTTTGTTGTTGTTGTTGTAGCGGTAAGGTTGCTCCCCGAAGGCTTTGGGGAGTGTTATCGATGTGATGGTCCTTTGCCGGATACAAATCCGGTACGCTCCGGTACCATAGCACCATTAAGGTGCTAGCCCGACCATCTCGGGAACGATTTATGTGGCCACATTAAACCTTCAGGCCATTCCCTCCCTCCCTACCCCCAAGTTCCATGAGGAGCTTGGGGTCGCCAGAGCCTCGTCTGTTAGTGAAACAGGATTTGCCGCGGATAGGTGAGGTTGACAATTGGGTTTGGAGAAGCTATATATTGCGCTGGCAACCTGAAAGGTTGCGCTACACAGCCCCTTGAATATGGTATTTTAGTTGCCTCTTACGACAGGCATACCTACCGCGGGTATATTCTGATCCCCTAACCCGCTGGGGTAGGAGAGGGGCTGTAAAGTTATAGCATATGCTGATGACCTTGCCTTGGTCATAAGTGAGAAGTTTCCACAAACTCTCTGCGATGTGATGCAGGTGGAATTGAGAAGGGTCGAAGCATGGGCCATTGATAATGGTGTGGGCGTGAACCCAAATAAAACGAAACTGGTGCTCTTTACGAGGAGGTATAAGATACCACCTCTCTCAACTCCAGTGCTGGCAAACACAGTGCTTAAGTAAAGTGAGTCCGCCAACATTCTAGGGCTCACACTTATTAAGAAATTGAACTTTACACAAAACACCGCGGAACGTGTCCGTAAGGCCACGGTTGCCCTCTAAACATGTAAAGGGGCAATTGGACGGAAATGAGGTATGTCCCCTATGATAGTTAAGCAGAGCCATCCGTACAACGCCAACGGAGGCTATGAATGTAATACTGAACATACCACCCATAGATATAGTAGGCATAAAATATGCAGCATGTGCGGCTATTAGGCTAAGGAAACTGACCACATGGTCTCACTGCAACCGTACTGAAATTATCGACAGATTCTGTATACGAGAATGGACAGATTTCTGCAAACCACATACCAACTTTAACAAGGGATATGAGATATTAATCCCTGAGAGGGAACAGTGGGTAAATGACCCTGATTGGCCCACAGCATTCAGATCTACACAGATGGATCTAAGCTAGATAACAGGGTCGGAGGGGGTGTCTATTTGGAACGATTGGACATACAAAGACCGATTCGCCTTCCGGTTCACTGTAGCGTACTTCAGGATGAGCTTGCGGCCATACAACACGCTGTGGATTACCTTAGGCAGACGGCAGTCTCTCAGAAGCATATTTATATTTTCTCAGACAGACAGAAGCACTGAAAGCCCTTGACTCTGTCACAACTAACTGATGGAAGCGGGAGCCAGATGGAAGCATCATGATAGATGCCACACGGCAAAACTCATATGGTCGAAATGGAATGAGAAGAGATAGCGAGGCCTCTCACCCTCCGTAAAGGGATCTGTCCTTAGCTGTAGGTCTTCTCACTGTTCATGTTTGTTTTGGACCGCATGCGGAAGGGATTGGCGATCCATTTAATGATTATTGTAGAAGCTGCGGCAACGAAGAAAAGCCCTAAACTGTTAGGCATCTACTCTGTGAATGTCCAGCGATCGGTAGAAGAAGGCAACGTTTTATGGGCAAGATGTTTCTCGATAATCTGACTGATATAGCTGAAGTCAATACACGACGCTTAGTAGCTTCACAAACTCAACGAAGTGGTTTGATTACGAAAGCAGGAACAAATCCGTGTGGTTTCACAATGGGACCATAAAGGCCTAGGTGTGCCGCTCCGACCTAACCTAACTTAACTCATTACCTTGCATGTGTCACTCTGTCCCAATGCTCTTAGGTTTCCCACCTCCCAGTAATAGCTTCCTTCTTGATCCGATTTCAGGTTCGGAAATACTTAGTATAATCAATTCATTGAAAAATGACAGCTCAAGTAGTTGTGATAATATATCAAATCGAAATGGAGAAAATAAATTACTTTAGCTCAATGCAATTTGGTTTTAGATCCGGTCTTTCTACAGAAAATGCTCTCCTAGAGTTTTGTTCATTTATTTATTAGGCAATTGATGATAGGAAAAGTTGTGCAAGTATTTTTGTGGCATCACAAAGGCATTTGATATGGTCGACCACAATATTCTAATCAAGAAGCTCAATTCCGCTGGTTTTCGAGGTAACTTCCTCAGTTGGTTTGAATCATACCTCACAAATAGAGTTCAAAAAGTAAGAGTTGGTAATAATCTAAGTGAACCGAGGCTTATAACACAGGGAGTACCCCGGGGGTCGGTTCTTGGACCAGTATTGTTTTTAATCTACATTAACTCTATATTTTCGTTAAAATTTATTGGTAAAGTTACAGCCTTTGCTGGTGGCCTTGCCATCGCATACGGGTCTAATAACTCTTTTAACATTTTTGCTGATATAAATTATGATGTTTATTTGTTAAGATCTTGGTTTGCAAGCCATAAACTCGTGGTAAGCAGCAAAACCAAGTTAAGGTATTTTAGCCTTTGCGGTAAGGAAATACCAAGTTTCGAAATAATCTTTCATGCGTCGGTCACAGGTTGTGCTCAAACAATTGTACTCAGTAGAACTCTTCTGTAATTTTTGACCAGATAGCAAGATGCGACAAGAAATGTTTCGAGATCGAAATTGTTTCTAATTTTAAATATCTGGGTATTATAATAGATCAAAATCAAATAAGTTGGTCGTCGCATATTTCTGCTGTCAAACAATATATGCTATCAGCCGCACGATCTTTCTATACCTTAAAAAAGTATGCTCTAATAGAATACTGGCATTGGTGTATCATGGATTAATCAACTCAAAATTGCAATACGGGATCAGTTGTTGGGGTGGTGCCTACGGCGTTAAGATTAGATCTCTGCTAGTCCTTCAGAAATGTCTTATTCGAAGAATCTGCCACGCGTCGTCTAACGCACTCAATGGATCTTTTCAGAAAACTTACCTTACGTCATTTATATTATTTTAAAGTTTTAAAAATTGTCTTTAATAGAGGCGGGTATACCCAAAACCCTATGTACAATCGCTATGGTCTAAGAATCAAATTCTCATCTCATATAACCGTACCTAGCTTTCGCACCACTCTTTTTCGTAACTTCTACACTATATATTGTAATATATCATGTTAATTATTTAATAAGCTTCCTGCAGAGTTACAGACAATTAGAAGGCAAACTATGTTCCTGAGGGAAGTGAAGCAGTGGCTTCTTGGTTTCAATCATGAGGATATTGAAATTCCGCAGCGACCTATAATGTAATTTCTCGCTGTCTTTAAAATATAGTAATAACTAATTACTAACTTAAGTATTTACTTAGAACCTCCAGTTTTTTTATATTCAATACTTATATTAAGCTCACTTAAATATATTTCACTTTTTATAAGTTTTTATTTAGTTTCACTTGGCTGTTGTATGTAATGAAATCTTGCAAGTTAAATTTGATACACTTCCCGGTGTCCGATTGAGCTGAAATTTTGCACTCATGTATAACTTCGATGACAATGCAATATTACTTTGCGAGAATTCGATAAATTAATCGATAACACAGTCATCGGTAAAGATTTGTATTAACTTTGGCATAACAGCCTAAGTCCCATACAAACCCGACGGTACCTAACCGTGGATTCTGAGCCTTAGAAGTGGCGAATCCCACGCTTGCGTAAAGCGGAGACACAACCCCCTGTTGTATTTCTGTGTATAACCAACATAGCTGATTTTTTAAGGCTGTTTAACTCTGTAATCTTTGCTGCATTTTATTTTGCTTTTGGAAAAATTACCTATTTGAAATAAGCTGGCTGAAAAATATTGGCATAACAGCTTAAGTTAAATCAACAGTGGAAAATCTTGGAAAATTTGAGCAGATGTGGCAATTTCGCGCGTTCTTTGAACGAAATATTGACAATCTATTCATCATCGCTAGGAAATTAGCGACATTCCATCAACTAAGCAGCACTTTAGCAATACTACTGTTATTATTTGGCTGCTCAAACACACTCATATTAATTGTGCATTAAATCTAAAATATAAAACTCAAAAATGACTCCGGTTGTTATGTCCGCCAATAACACCAAACTCGTGCCTGACACACAAAAGTCGTTTCGATCAATAGCGCAAGTGAAATGTACTTCTCACTACTACCCTACAAGACAGGTACCCGTTCCCTAATCGATTACTTAATCGTCACCAATAACTTGTTCACCAATTATCGTCTTAATGACTTTTACATTGCTGTCGTGAAAAAGGTAACGCATGCGCTCTCTCAAAATAGTGTACGTGTGACTTGCTTTCTCGCTCTTACCTATTGTGTTTTCGACATTCCTTCTCGCTCGATGTTATTTACATTTTTAAGTTACTTCATCAGTTATGTTTTCGTTATCGCTAACCAAAACATATGCAACAACAACAACACGGGTAACTGGCCTATCGGTTACCCGTGTCGGTTACATTCTGTCAATTCGCTTTTTATATGAATGAAACGCGTCCTTTTGTTTAAATAATAGTTTTTACATTTAAAATCATGTCCTATTATTCTAGTAATATTTACATATTTGCATTTTTATATTCATAAACTATATAAATACACTATTCATGCGGTGGTGGTGTTGCTCATTATCAGTTTACAGAGTCATATTAGTTTGGTAGGTATAGTAAGATCAGACGTAGCGGAATATAGGCAGCATGTCAGGAGCATCACCAGAATCCAAATAAGCACTGTAATTCATTTCGTCATTATAAATAACTTGTAGATGCAACATAGGTGTAACCATACTCTGAGGATTTTTCCGTTCAGATCTTGTAGTGTACAATGAGCAAACTTTTCATAAACATGCACACGTAAACTTGTATTTGTTCTAAATTCTTCACCACATTCGAAAAAAGATGTTCTTTCATCCATTGTTTTCTCATGTTCCTGTGTTTGCGTAGGTACCATTGTGATGCAAGTTCTTGATTACAATATGGACAAACAGTTAATTCTAGACTTTTCGTTGTTACATCAATTATTTCAGCGTGTTGTGCATGTAAACTAAAATTCATACTTGAATGTGCTTTAGTCTTCCAATGGCATAATTTACATTTTAAATACTGACTATTGGGCATATGAGAAATCTCATGGTCCAATAATTTGATGAAGCTTGGTGTAGCTGTTTGAAAATCCCACAATTTTTAAATTGTAAATGTTCTAGCTTCTCTAGACGATGCATAAAGTAGAATGGCGTTGGCTATCTTCACCTGGTATATATTGATATTCGGGGGAATAAACAAATGGACCATTTATAATTGCACACCTCATGTGCATTCGCATACATATGTTGCATATGTGAAACATATAACGATGTACCAGTGGCTTTTTATGCAGCTGACGCTGGATGAAGCATTGGATTTTGTGTTGCAAAGTAGGCGACATATGTTGCTGTTGATGGATGCGCATATTGCGAATATGTTGGTGGTTCACTTGTCATTAATTGATTAGAACTTTCAACTTGTTGCGATTCTTGTTGTTGTTGCTGGCTGCTGATGTGTTGTTAACGTCTGTTGTACAAAATTTATTGTTGGTGTTGTTATGGTGCTGGAAAGCCTTCCGATATTGAAAGTCGTTGATTAGTGTAATCTCCACGTAGTGAACTACTCCCACGGCCGCGTCCGCGGTAACTATTACATTTGAAGGCCCTTAAGTGACAGGCATAGTTGACATCGCTTACATAACCGGTTGACTCTAAAGTAAAAACCAAAACAAAATATTAGAATCAGTGTTTATGAATAACATGTTTAAAGTAAGCTCTTACAACAACGTGATCGGCGGCTACATCCTGGAGTGAGGGATAGTGGTTCACTAGTCATTAATTGATTAGAAGTTTCAACTTGTTGCGATTCTTGTTGTTGTTGCTGGCTGCTGATGTGGTGTTAACGTCTGTTGTACAATTTAAGATGAAAAGAAGTTAAAATCTATTTAATAAAATGAAAAATAAAGGACGATTCTATACAACTTAAGAGTATTTTGGCAATACCTTGAAGCGTGCTGGAGTAAAGACTACCTCTGCGATCACGTTTTGGCCATTTGCTAATCATAAAAATAAAAAAATAAAAACCTGAAAAAATATGTAAGTTTTTATAAATTGCCAATACTAAAACATTCGACAATCATTGTGATGCTCACATTTGGTAAGTTTTGAAAAATCTTCTGGTTAGGGCCTTTTGAATTAATCTTACCCTATGCACCTAAAACTATGAATATTTACACACGCAACTATCTATTTACAACACTAAATTAGTTATTTACAGATAAGACTACTTTTTTTTTAGTTTGCATAATTTTTGCTTATGTCTATTGTGGCTTAATGCTACATATCTCCTTATATCATCTAAAACCGACTGCTTTGGCTTTTCTGCAAATACATCTGTAAATGTATAAGCACAATATAAGTATATATGATATTGTTTTTGTTAGCATTATACATAGACTCACCAAACACGATTTCCACACATTTTAACGATATAAGGGACTTTTCCCTTTGCGCCCCTCAAGGTTATAGTCCCGTGCCAAATCGTCATGCAGCAAGGTCCGCAGAACGCCATCAACAGTGCCTTTAACCGCCCTTGCCTTTACCAGCAGCCGCATCTATAAATCAAAAATTCAAAAATTTGAACAACATTATATGTATATATTTATAGTTTTTACCATGGCATCAGCACTGGCTCTGTTCTTTAATTTTTCCTCCACAGTAGCCAGATGCTCAATGGAGGACATGGGAAGCTTTGAGGCAAGATCGAGGTACTCCTCATCTTCCATATCACCGGTGATACGGCTGATAGCCTGGTGAGTTCTAGCACCAATAACTCTACACTCTCTAAGTAGTTTGCTTTGTGCTTGAACTTCAGATTTATCTGGCACCTAAAGAGAAAGAAGATTCGTTAATAGCGCTCAAACTACATAAATTATTTTCTTTTTACATTTTCCTTTAGGGCGGTCTCGATAACTGCGAGGCGATTAATGCAGTCCTTCTGTAACCCTTGCAGCACATCCAGACGCTTTAAAACTTCTGCCTCTGAAACGTTTTGGATGGCAGGCTCTTGGCTGTAGGGAACGCAATCGAAACTGAAACGGCGCCTTTGCACAGCTTGTACACTCCGCTCTATAAAAAGTTTGCATTATTCTATAATTAATAAATATTGGCATCAGGATACTACCTTCAACAAAGGGGGCCTCTTCACATTCTACTTCGGAACCTGTTACTTCAAATAAATCTTCGAAGTTCATTCTAAAACGAATTGGTATATTGCAATTATAATGTTATATATAAAATTATTGCGTCATAGTGTTTGTGGTTGAACTCCTTCGGAATGACTTGACCGATTCTAATGAAAATTTGTGAGCATATGGAGTATGTCTGAGAATCGGATCTTATATTTTTTCATACCTACCGTGTTTTTAGACACAATTTTTTGTTTTTATTTTTTTGTGAAACAGCATTCAAAAAAACATAAAACCCTAATGGGGATGGGCATTGGAATGTGAGTGGGAGAGTGAGGTGGATCGCGACTGGAAATAAGGGATGGGGAAGAATAAAATTAAAAAAAAATAAATGATTATTCTTGACAAATGGTACTTTTTTATTCATATTCGTTTGAAATAGTAACACTGCATCTTCGTTTCACATGTATAAAAGATTCATACTAAAATTTATTTAGGTTTTTCCTCTTTTTATAAATACAAATTTATATTATTAGATGTTTTAAAATTTGTAGATATATAAATCTAGGGGTTTATTGCAACGCACTACACTTACATATATATACATAAATTGTAACTTATAATAGTTATAGCTTTACTTTTAACAATTTGAAATTACTTTAATTACAACTTAGAATAATTTTACTTAATAGAAATCATTGAATAAATGATGTAATAATGGAATTAATAAAAGCTTATTATCTATTGGTATGCTAAAATATTTATACTTAATGTCGTTTCTATTTATTGTTCTTTCTACGTTCGATAAAGTCCCTAACACAATACCTAAACCTGCTGATGAATCAACAGGTTCTTCGAAATAACTCGTTATATCACACAAAGCATAAGCAATAAAAACTTCAGCATCAATAGTTTCGCCAAAGAGGATAGATATAATAAGAGACGTCAATCAGCTATTCGTTTCTTTTCAGAAATTTTTGATCGCTGAAAGAAATTTTACTCGATGTTAACCGAGAGATAGTCGGCCAGTTGCCTTCACATCTTGTCCGCAATTTGACAGCGAGGTGTGGGGAAATAAAAATTGACTGAGTGGAAGTTGAGTTTTGGTTGAGTGTGGCTGCAACTTCTGCAAAATGTCAAAGCAGCCAAAACAAAGTAAAAATGAAAACAATAATACAGTGAAAAAGTGATAAATTGTGTAAATCTCTAAAATAAAGTGTTAAATTGTGTTAAAAATGTTTACTATTTTAATAATAATTGTGTTCAGTGCAGTGAAGTGGTTAAAAAGTGTAGAAAACTACATAAGTGAAGTGAAGTGAAATTTGTGCAAAGACATTGTGTGTGGCATGTGGCACACGTATGTACATATGTAATTATGTGTGTCATAAATATGCAAAAGCCAAGGGTTGTGTTTTGTGAGTGATAACAGTGATAACATTGATAACAAAATAAGTATACTTTTATCAATAAATTGAACTTGTGTTTTAAAAGCAGTTCATTTATATATAAATGTATATGAATTTTGAAAACAACATTGTAAAAAAGTTTGTTAAATAATTAAATAAATAAAATAATTAAATTTGCTCTAAGCATAAGCTAACAAATGTTTGTACATTCACATGTTCAAATAAAAGACAAACTTTGTTTCAATCAACCACTTCCAACAAAAATTATTCTTACGCTCAAGCATATGTACAAATCTATGTTCATATGTAAGCTAAGAAATATTTTTATATTCGCATGTTGAAAAATAAAACAAAATTCCCTTCAACCAACCATACGCACAAGCACACATGCATATGTACATATGTATGCTCATGTTTTGTATGTACATCGCAAAATCCTGAAAACTAACTTCCTCTTGATTTTTCATTCATAAATGCTTCTTCTTAATTTGTCTAAATTGATGATAGAATTTTGCAATTTGGCAACATGGCATTTGATGAAATCGTCAAAAGACAAATTTTTGCGATTTTATAAATTCCAACTTCGATGCATATTGGGGGTATTCATTATGACGAGCATAACTACTTTCATAACCCCGCACTTTTCCTTTAAAATAATTCCAAACTATTTATAAGTCTGTATGAAATTACTAATATGGTAGTAAAAAATGCAAATAAACATGCACAGATATTGCCTAGTAAATGTCCACTAACATATTAGCAATATAATCTAAAAATTTCCATCCATTGTTCATATAAATTATTGCAAATAATTTTCCCATATCCTGAATTGCCGAGTTGTCACAGCTTATGGACATTTTTATTTGCTATTTGAAACCCCCTATCATATTCTGCCGAAAAATTGTTCGCGCAGTCACGCAGCCAAATTTGCAGCAACTGTGTTGCAATTGCTACATAAGAATGGTGTTTTACCCGTTTCTGGCCCGAATTCGCACTGTGACGTCATACTGTATATGCTGACTTGTTTATCACATGTCAGTACAAAGTAAGAATTTTACATTATTTTCATAGATACAAATTAATATATGGGAGCGGCGAAATGAATGAAAGAAATTTTGCGAAGAAATATAACATTATTTCGCAAAAGAGCAATAAATTCGTTTATTTTAATTTTATAATAAATTCCCCTTTTAGCTATGAGTTGTTAAAAGTATAAACGGCAACACTTTTAACCACCGACGACACATAATTTGGCTCGTGCCTATTGTATTTCGTCGGCTAATAGCCACGAGCATTGATATTTACATATACATGGCCGTATACGCGGATTGCCATAATTGATTTGGTCGCTTCATAACGCGTAAAGCGGCAAGTTGTTTTATTAATATCTTAAGCCACTGCCACAGCATAAAAGCGACCAAGGTTTTTATACATGTCTGCCTTTAATTGGAGTATTATTGAATATGTATATATGTATGTACATTTGTACTTTTTTGCTTTGGTTTGTATTTTCATATATATATATTCAATGATACAATGCTCAACATCTGATCAACATGCACATGTCTTTTGTGTATTGTTGGTCTTATTTACATATTTAAGGGTTGATTTGAGGCAGGTCAAATGTATTTAAGTTTGACTTGGCTTATCAAACCTGCCTTTGAGAATATTCAAGTACATAGGTACTTACATCATTGTACTGAATAACACATATAAAATGTTTTAGGAAATTTCTTTATAGATACTTCCCCTCCCACCCATAGTTCAAATAATAACTAAATTAACGTTTTATGAATATGCAATGGTTTTCGTTTGCACAAAAATTCCTAGTGTGCAAATGCCGTCGGCAAAACACTATTTGCATACATTTTCCTAACATTTTAATTTATTAACAAAAGGGGATGGGATAATTCATAAATGTATGATTAATTTACATACATTTCATGAAAGGGCATATTTTGGTTATATGAATAGGTTTTTGTTTGTAAACAAATAAGCAAAATTTCTGCAATTTGCTGCAAATACACAAAAACTCAAAATCTGCAAAGAGCTCAAGTAAATATGGATACTCATTTCATTTTGGCATATTTCCCCACATTCATAATGGCCGCCGAGCAAATACACCACAAATGAGTAAAATGAAATACGAATATAAATGGGCAACAACTGGCCGACTATGTCTCAGTCAACATTCGTTGCTTCGTTCCAGCGAGCAAATTCGCTACTTTTTGACGATTGACGCCTCTTATATATCTATCCTCTTTGGTTTCGCCAATAATTTTCACAGGCCCTGTTTTGTCGCTAAAACAAAAACTGTCCTTATCCTTTTTATAATCTAATATAAATGAGCCTATTCTGGAAACTTTGTTAGAATCCGCAACAACATCTTTCTTTTCAAAATATCTATTATTTAATTGCTGCAGAACCTGATTTGATTTCTTTACCATTTTCTTTAATTTTTGCATATAGTTTTCAAATTTATACGCGGAAAAATTATCTAAAGGGCCGAATTGTCTGACACAGTCTGCAATGTGCAAAATTCCATGCAGGTTAAAATTAATTCGTTCATTAATGTATATTGTAGAAAAAAGTTTAACAAACTCTTGCAAAATTTGGTCAGCTATATTTATTCCGATATTATTAGATCTCTCAATACAAAGCAGCCGAATTGCGGTATGAAGTAAAAGAAAGTGATAATACCGATCTTCACTGCTGCAGCCTTTTAATACAAATATTCCGGTATATAATAAAAATTGCCGATATTCCGTTGATTTCCAATTGCTTAATTCATTAAAATCGCGAGCCACTCTGCTGAACTCCGAAGGTACAAATTTGGATAGAAACTGAAGCTTTTTATTCATGACAGACACATTAGTTTTAGAAATTAGCAAATTTAATAATTTTTTCATTACACCCAAATCGACCAAATGCATTGGATCCAAAGGAAACTGAGAGACCATGCCGAAATTTGCAGACTCTAACACCGTTTCCTTATTTTTATATTCTAATCTATGATGGCTTATATCTTGCCGATTCTTAAATGATTCATCGGTTCGTGCTATTCCCACACTAACAGGGAAGCTACATATGTTTTTCACTTGTGCAGATACATTTTGGACAAGCGTTTTTTGCAGAATGAGACATAACTCCAGTGACAAAAGCACGTGCTGGTGAATCACAGGTGAACGAACGGACTCTAAACTGTTTAATTACCTCATTACTTCCAACTTTAATACCATTTTCTCTTAAGTTACTTACCTCGTTGCAGAAACATTAAAAAATCATCAGGGTTTGGTGGATTACTGTTCCCTTGGAAACAGGCAATCAAAAATGGGTCAACTTTAGGATGATCAACTAATGCCCCCAAAATGGGCCAAAGACAAGTTTTCGAGGACCTTGTAAGCTGTAAGCCATCAATCCCAACATCCAATGTCACATTATTACTACTTTGAAGGAAATCGAAATCTCTACGACACAAATTGTTTTCGATACCTATATACATAAAAGTTCCCTCTCCTAAAACACCAAGTTCCACTTTATCCCGATTTGTACCTAAGAGAGTTTTTGCACACAATGTCAGTCCATCATAACCAATTTTTCGCATGGTATGAAGTAATGAGGTAATTTTGCTAAGAGGTAAGTTTTCTTCACCTGCCCACCTTTTCATTTCAGTATATTTGAAATTATCAATATTTTGTGGATCAATTTCGTCCTCGTCGCAATCATAATCAGAATCTTCGAAAAAATAATCAATTTCGATGTCGCTATCATCTTCAGCGCTGTGTCCAAAACCGCATGATTTAGATTCCTTGCTAGTACTGGGAATATTGTCAAATAAACTTGTGCCTAATCTGTTATTACTACTACAAGGAATATCGTCAGAAATACTTAAATCTACTCTATTTACTCCACGGATTTCATTTCTTTCATCTTCTTGAGGAGGATTATTTAATCTGCGGAATTTTGCTATGGATGCTTCAAACTTCGCCTTTTCCAAACTTAAGAGGTTTGACATTGTTCCTTTACTCATTTTTAAAACTTATATTTTTATATAAAGGACCAGTTATTAAAATTATTTTCCACCGCAGAAACTAAAATAAAAAGGTTATGATTTGTTTGCAATTAAATATATCTGCCAAACAGAAGAAGTTTACTTAGATATATCGCATGTTTTAATGTATAGTGAGATTATGATCACATATACAGAATACTTGAAGGGACAAAAATAGCGTCATTAAAATAATAAATAAATGTAAGGCGCGATATGAATACCATAGAGCGTCCACGTAAAACAGTTACCGGGTAAAACCTTCAAAATTTAAGAACTTAAAAGCAATCAGCAAACAAACGATTCAAATAGAGGTAGCAGGTCATTACAAAGAGTGCTTATTATATTCTCACAAGCAGCGCCGTAGACAGAAATTCCGGGCCCAGGACTAAAGAATTTACGGGCCGCGCTATATAAAATCCACTAACACATTGGATTAACTTGAATTAATGACGTCTCATTCATGAATCATTATTGATGGATTACATAAAAAAAAAATAAAATCCACTAACACATTTGATTAACTTGAATTAATGACGTCTCATTCATGAATCATTATTGATGGATTACATAAAAAAAATGTTTGCCACATCAACTAAATTACTTCTGGACTAAGAGCTGACAACAAAATTCTCTTTTAACAGCCAAAAATGGAAAATGGTGCTACTAAAGCCTGGGAAACCAGCTAACATAGGAGAGCCATATAGCCCGATATCTCTCCTATCGCCAGTAGCCAAGACGCTTGAAGCCATTTTTCTCCCCTACTTCAAATCAAATTTGCAGCTGGCCTGTCATCAGCATGGCTTTAGAAAACTCCATAGCACCACCACCGCGCTAAATGCCATTAGCACCCAGATAAATTGTGGTTTAAATCAGAAGCCCCACCATAGAACAGTATTCGTTGCGCTAGACCTATCAAAAGCTTTTGATACGGTCAACCATGGCACGTTACTGCAAGACCTGGAATGGTCTACCCTTCCCCCATGTCTTAAAAGGTTGACCGCAAATATACTGGGTGGTCGGCAGGCAACGGTGCAATTTAGAAACGAAACATCAAAACCAAGCAGAATTAAACAAGGGGTGCCACAGGGTGGTGTCCTATCCCCACTTTTGTTTAATTTCTACATATCTAAGCTACCTTCACCACCGGAAGGAGTCGCAATCGTTTCCTACGCGGATGACTGCCCAATAATGGCCACAGGCCCAGGCCCAAAGATCGATGCGCTATGCAATAAAATAAACGGCTACCTCCCTGATCTCTCCAGTTTTTTCGCCTCGCGAAACCTGGCATTATCACCGACTAAATCTTCCGCGACCTTATTTACAACATGGACGCCCCAAATGTCGAGCATTTTCAACATCCACGTCGATGGCACTACGCTACCGACTGTCCTACACCCCAAAATCTTGGGTGTGACGTTTGATCAGGATCTACATTTTGGTGAGCACGCAGCCGCAATTGTTCCGAGAATTAAGAGCCGTAACAAAATCCTCAAATCCCTCGCTGGCAGTACTTGGGGAAAAGATAATGAAACGCTCATGACTACATACAAAGCAATTAGCTAGCCGATTACGTGCTACGCGTCACCCATATGGTCGCCAAGCCTAAAAATCACCCACTGGAAGAAACTACAGGCCTGCCAAAATACTGCTCTCAGCACCGCCACGGGCTGTCTTCTTATGTCCCCAGAACACCATCTACATAATGAGGCGAGAATACTCCCCATCAGGGAGAGAAATGAGATGCCAACCAAACAGTTTCTGTGGAATACCCAGAAACATGGGCATTCCAACAGGCATCTGATTGATGAGCCAACACCGCCCAGGGGCTTAAGAAGTCATCTCCGTAAGAATTTTGAGGAAATACGGCACCTGAGAACCCAGCCGTATGAAGTGAAAAAACACAAGCAGGTCCTTGGTGAACTCCATAAACAGGCGTCGGACCTTTATGCCGGGAATTGCCCGGTGAATCCAGTACTTAACGAAAATTATCCAACACTCGCGGAAGAGGAACACATACTCCCCAGGGAAACGCGTGTCACTCTTGCTCAACTTCGTTCTGGATAATGTAACAGGTTAAACTCTTACCTATCCAGAATCAACCCCGACATACAAAATGTATGCCCCGCTTGCAATGTGTCCCCACATGACACCAACTATCTCTTCAATTGTAATGTGGAACCAACGCCTCTAACACCCCTTTCCTTATGGTCCACCCCTGTTGAAACGGCAAGTTTCCTTGGACTCCCGTTAGAGGATATTGATGACAATTTGTGATTGATCGCGGCTATTAGGTGGGGCGAGCATTGCTACAACAACAACAACAACAAATGCTGATATTTTTTTTTTTTACCCACTGTGTCAAACATGCAGCCTTCCACCCCACCAAAATCCATGTTTGCGTACAAAATGCGCCAACTGCGATAAACAACACCCATCTATTTCGAATAAATGGCCGGTTCCTTCCAGAAGGAAAAACTTATTTCCTACAGATTCATCCCGACTCTCCTTCGCTGAAGTAGTCCACCCCAGGAACAATGGACTTACGACAAAAAACATTCGACATATTCGACATAAAAGCTAGTGCAAACTCAGATCTGTTACTCATAGGAGATCTGAATGCATGGGGTTCAGAAACCACCAATCAAAAAGGTAAAATAGTTGAAGAATTTCTGCTATCCAAGAGCCTAAAAGTGTTAAACGACATGCCACCGACCCATTTCACAAGACACCAGATACATATTTACACACATTAATGTATGCATATGCTCCGCTGGCATGCGTCCAAAACTAAATTGCTCAACCCTATCCCAACTCCATGGAAGTGACCACTTTCATTTGGTCACAAAAATGCTGTTACCTGGATCAAACCCGCGCACCCCCAACCCGAAGAACTTTATTTAACACTTCGGTAATTGTCTAGTTGAGGGGTCGACTGCTAATACGCGTCAAAAAATATCGAGAGAAGTGTCAAAAGACGCGTAATAATCTCGAGAACAATAATCCGAAGGAGGAAAAGAAAAATTTTATCTCTGTCCGGAGATATTTGCAGTTGAAGTTGGCGATTTTCATGTGGTTGTTGTTGTTTGTACCCACAAAAAAAAAGTGTGCATCACCGTGGCGGTAGCCACGGTTATACCACACACCCGGACTTGGCATGGCGTAGCACAGGGTCATTTTCTATAAGCGCGGCCAAAGGCCGCCAACGCAGAAAGGTGTTCTGCGCAAAAATACTATGGATCCCACCCCCGGGTCTTTTTCGGTTTTTCGTTAATATCTTTTGAACGGGTAAACAACGTTAAAACAACTTACATGTTACTCGCTTCTTGCTACTAGCTGACTTGCTGAGAAGGATGATGCTGTTCCACAGTCTTATTATTGAACTGAATTGGCTGTAATAAAACAAAGAAAATATTGGCTTTATTAAGGCATCAATTTTTGTAAAACTACTTACATGTTACTGGATGATGCTTTTCCACCGTCTTGCGAAATGTAATTTTATTGAATTGCAGCTAAATACAAAGATGGCCGTACCGTTTGAGAAATTTATAATAAATTTATAATAAACGAGAAGTTTTGCCGGTTTTTCTTTAATGAGCGAAGGCCGCCAACGCAGAAAGATGTCCTGTGCAATACAATTGTTAATTTCCGTTTTCCGTTTGCTCTGTCTTGTAAAACGTTACCTTTTTTTTGGTTTTGGAAATCGAATCTTCCAATTGCAATTGGTGGCAAGAGGACTTGGTTGCCTTTAGTTATATAGCCAGGTTAACGTATAAGGTATAAGGCAATATACTTACAACATTTAGAAGTGCCTAAACAACTAGAACATATCACAACTAAAAGCACATGAATTTTTCCTTTTTATTAACAACTCAATTTCATTTTTTTGCGTTTTAATATTCTCCGGAATAATTATTGTACCGTTATTAAAGATGACACTGTCATTTCGATGACAGCATGAAACGTCGATGTGTTAGTGGAGAGCGAAAAAAGCTTTGAATGTGTGAGTGAACTGGTTACCTCCGTCTTGTAGGGTAAGTAGCTTCAAAAATTCTCTTGGAGTCATTGCGTCAATGAGCTACCATTGAGCTGGCACCGCATTGGCGCTGGCGCCATGCAATTTACATCACTAAAATTGCGCGAATGCCCAGGCTTATGATTTTTTTAATCGTGATGCACAGTGTTTCGTGTAGAACAAGCTAGCTGGACAAAAGCAAAGTTCTTATTCCAAGAAAAGTGTAATGAGAAATGAAAGAAAACAAACAAAATAACGGGATTTTTGCTTTTTTTTTGATATTTTTGTTCATATATATTGAGTAATTGAAGTAAGAATGCAGGAGTGGCCGTAAAATGCATTGATTAATTTGCATCTTGTTGAATATTAAGCTTCATATTTCTTTTAAGTGAACACTTTTATATAATTTTTTTGATGGATTCTAAGCTCGAAGGTAAGTAATATTTTTTAATAGTAATTCTTTCGCAATTAGAGTATTTTCAATTTATTTAGCATTTCGTTATTAAGAAGAAAATATATTTTTCTTTATATTTTTAATTTTAGGGACAAAAAACTTACATACATCCACGGACATCCGGGCTAAATTTTACATATGTTATAGTCGCAAGTATTCTCTAATAGTCGAAAGAGAAAACCATTGCGAATTCTTTGCACATCTATTTTTAATTTTTTTTTTTTTGTAGATTTAGTTATCTCTACATATAAAATAGGATGTATGTACGTACCAGCTCCGACGAGTTATTTGAACCTTTAAAGCTGATCTACAAACGGCAAAACCAATTGCCAGGTACAGGGAACAAACACGTAGCCATAAAACACACAAAAAAATGCGCATGGTCAACAAGAGCACACCAAAAGCAAAAAGGCGAAGATCACTGACTTCAACCTGCCACAACCTACCGCACCAGTCACCAAGGCATAAAAACAGGTACACACAAAGCAATCCTAATGCAGGTAAAACCACAAGCCCATTTGGTAGCATCTACGCCAATACCTGAATGTAATATAAATACTGCACAACTGATCACAAATGAGAACGATCAACGACACTTAACATGGCAGCACAACAATCATCAACTATTCACCCTGTCGGAAAATCAACAACACAAAGCAGTTTAGTTATAACCGTACCAAGAACGGAGTTTTTTGACATTTGGGTTCAACATTCGAAGGAAACCAGATATAAAGAATTATTGAGTTTTGTTGTACTTAAGTACGATTTAAGCGAAGCAGCCGAGTATTCGATAAAAAGTTTAAGCCTACAAATATCGGCATATTCGTCGAAGCTGGATCAAAAGTGGAACACTTCTGGAAGACATAAGGAGCGATTTTTGAATAAAATCTCGGAGTGGCTTTTGGGTCCAGATTTCACATTTACAATAACGGTGGATTCAAAGTTGCCATCAGACCAACCAACCACTTCTTCAGGTAACCCTGGCCCCGGAAGACGAAAGAAGGACTTTGTTAGCTGCAGTGAAAAAACCAAACGGCGTCGAGTTGATGACCTCTTGCAATCTAGAAGTCCTGGTGAGTTACTTTATGCGGCAGAAGTATCAACGCGTATGTCCGGCAACTAAAATGTTGCTAACATTATAAAAAACCACAGGAAACTACTCAAATATCCGATAAAAAGATGACATGTGAGCCCGATGCAAGATGCTTGAGCAATGTAGAAGCTTTAGCATACTACGTAGATAGCAAGTTGACGACTCATGCAGGCCATAAGGTTTATCCATCATTTTATAGTCTAAGAAAAGCTAAGGCAGAATGCTACCCAAATGAGATTGATGTGGGTGAAACACGTGCGGAAATTAAAGTCCAGTCCGTATTAGATAAAACTGTTGAGCGTTTAGTTTCAGCAAATCAAGAAGTTTTTGTTAGTTTGTTACGTACAAACTCGACGTATACTTTAATCAGCAAGTGGGGTTGCGATGGAAGCTCTGGCCATAGCACATATAAGCAAAAGTTTACATGCAGCTCTGACACTGATGAGTTTTTGTTTATATTTTCTTTCGTTCCTCTTCAATTACAGGATGAAAAAGGTAACATTGTTTGGCGGAATCCTCGAGCTTATTCTACCATGTATTGTCGTCCAATTAAATTTATTTTTTCTAAAGAAACAAACGATTTTATTGTTTTGAAACGAACAAAGTTTTAGTGGAGATAAATGCGTTGTTGCCAACAAAGTACATGCTCGAAGAATACGAAGTTTCCGTAAATCACAATATGCTTCTAACAATGATTGACGGAAAAGTTTGCAATGCTTTGACTGAAACTTCTTCCGCACAAAAGTTTTATGTTTGTGGTGCCACTCCAAAAGATATGAATAATGAGTTACGGGACTTTACGCCTAACCGAGATAATCTTGGTTTTGGTTTGTCTACTCTCCATGCATGGATAAGATGTTTTGAATGCTTGCCTCACATAAGTTATCGCCTCGAAGTAAAAAAATGGCAGCTTAGGAATGAGGCAGATAAAGAGAGTATAAAGCTACGTTCCAACGAAATTCAGAATAAATTTAAAAGTGTACTTGGCGTCGGCAATACCAATGACCGCAACACTGCTCGTAGTGCTGAGATTACGGGATTGGATGTAACGCTCATCAAAAGATTCGACACTCTCCTTCGCGCATTAGCATCTGGGTACAATATAAATATCCAAAGATTTGAAAAATGTGCGGTCGAGACTAAAAAACTAATCATAGATCTCTATCCATGGTTTAATATGCCTGTTACAGTTCATAAAATCTTAGTGCATAGTACTGATATTATAAAATCAGCAATTTTACCTATTGGTCAACTTTCTGAGGAAGCACAGGAAGCCCGTAATAAAGATTTGAGACGATTCAGGGATGTTAACACACAAAAGCAGTCGCGTGAAGCCACGAATAGAGATCTTATGAATATGTTGCTTATAACATCGGCTCCTTTAGTTAACAGTTTTAGGGAGATACATAAGAAAAAATTTAAAAGTCTGACTTCAGAAGTCTTAAATTTACTGTCCCCCGATAATGTTGAGGAGTCAATAAATACCCCAGTTGTTTCAAGCTTTCACAGTAGTGTTGCTGATGCTCATGACTATTTCACAAGTGACTCATCGAATGAAAGTGATGATACCGAATAATAACATAATTATAAAAGATAACCTACCCTACAACTTTTTGTTGGATCAGGTTTTATTTAGTTTAAATCTGTTGTCTTTTCTACTTTGTATGATACTTTACTTTAAAGTTTTTGTAATAAGTAATTTTCACATAATTAATTTAATTATTTACATTGTTATTATTATTATTGTAATTCACTTTTACATTCCTGACTGCTACTCTAAAATAATTTTGTAAAAATTGTATACCAGGATAAATACTTAAATAAATACAAAATATGTATGTATGTACATATGTACAGTCACTCACATAAATAAGTAGACACCCCTTTTTGGACAATTCTTACAATTTGCGCTTTCACAAATTTATTTTAACTAATTTCACATAAGAAAATTTGTCACGATCTATAACAAAAAATAAATTATATTTAAAAAATGTTTGAAAAATTCGACGAATTTTCATAAAAAATTTTAATTTTTTTTTGGAATTTTTAGAATTCTTTAGAGTATAGAGATTTGTAGTCCATTCAATTTAAGTACAATAAAGTAATATTCTTAAGTCCTTTAAATTTTTTTGGATCTATGTCAATTATTCACATGAGTTACTGTATATGAAATAAGCAAATGTATGCATATGAAGTAAAATTTTGGAAAAAATAAAAAAAGGACATATGGCTGAAAAAATGACGTAGTTGTAATAAATGACTGCATATGAAACGGAAAATCTCATAAAATAATTTTGTCCAGCTAGCTTGTTCTACACGAAACACTGTGTGATGGTGAAAACGAAGCAGGGGCAAAACGAATGGTGTATTCCTGGCGCAGCCGTCCCACTTTGTGGAGAATGAACGACTCTACAATGCTCCCTCTTATTAATCTACTCTCTTTGGTAATACCTTGAAAGAGCAGTGGATGCACCAAAAAATGTTTTAACGGGATGAGAATGTGCGGGAGCAATACCGCAGATACCTACATTTTAAACAGATGTTTTATTTTAGTTGATATACAAGTGATACTTGAATGTACAGTGAAGTTTGTCTTTTAGATGCCATCAACGCAATTTTATGCATTCCAGTAACACCGCCACCGAAAAACTCTGTACAATATAATTTACGTATTTGACCTCAAGCTTTTAAAATGCTTCGGAGTGCTTTAAGCAACGCTATATTTAAATTGTCTTTATGCTGTATCCACGAAATGTTGCAGAATTGGCTCACCGACTCCAGATCAGATTAATTTCAACTTTTCATTCTTAAAATTTTATATTTTCTCATTATTAAATTATGTTTTCTCATTATCAATTCATATTTCAATTTATGTATTCTCAATATGAAGTAACATTTTTCACTATCAATTTATATTTTCTCAATAAGAAGATACGCTTCTCATTATCATATTTTATTTTCTTATTATAAAGTTGGATTTCCCGTTATCGATTTGCTTTTCTCAATATAAACTTATATTTCTCAATACAAAGTTATATATTCTCATTATAAACTGGAAAAGGTGTAGTACGTAAACGAACTATCAAATTTTGTATGAAAAATCATTTACAACATTTCATGGTGTAAACGCGATAAACTCAAAGGAATGCCATCTTGCAAACAACAGCCGTCATTTTCATGTGTAAAAATTCTGTGATACAACGAACGCTAACGCGTTTAGGCTGTTATCGGTAAGTGTTGCATACTTTTCTGCGCACTTGATTTTGTTTTACAGATTTTTGGCGATGGAATTTTAGCTAAGCGAAATTTGGAATTTTATTTTAAAACAGATTTAGGCAAAGCCACAATAAAATATGATTTTAAGTTAGTTGGCACTCGAATAGAAGAACTTGACTGTTCAAAGTTGACTTCGAAGAAACCTGTTGATGCATAGGAAATGGATAGGATTTACATAACATAGATTACATAACTAATTTAAACAATATTTTACCCTACTAAAAATTAAAAAAAAATTCATATTTAAACTAAATTTAAGAAAAAAGCTTTTCTAAAAATAAGCTTCTATTACTTGTTAATAAAACGAACTAAAAAGTAAAAAATAAAATTAAAGAAAAAATTTTTTTTAAAATAACCTTTTATTATTGGTTAATAAAATTAACTAAAAAGTAAAAAATAAATTGACTATAAAGAAATATAACACTTTATAAGTTCATTGTAACCTTTAACGATAATTAGGCTTTTTCGTCTTCGACAAAAAAATTCTATATTGTCCATAATTATATATTTTTAACATTAAAACTTTACACCTAAATTATTAAATCTTTCAGTTTATATCACACTCCAAATTGTTCTAATAAAAGCGTGTTACATTGCGATAATTGGGGTAATTTCTGGGACACCCTGGGGATCCTACCGGGGTCTATTGGGGTCCATTCCAGGGGCTCCCTCGCGATCCTTCTAGGGTTTTGGGGTCATTTCGGGATGAATTTTGCGACTCCCACGGGGTCTTTTTGAGGCCATTTTGGCATGGTTTAGGGGAGTACCTCGGGGTCCTCCCGGGGGCATTCCGTGACCTTTTTGGGACTCCCTCGGGGTCATTTGGGGTCATTCCGGGATGATTTTGGGGACTTCCTCGGGGTCCAGTTTTGTTTTTAATCTACATTAACCAGGCATGCTTAACGAACGAAACGATATCATTTCGTTACGATAATCAACGCTAATAGACGAAACGAAGTCACTTCGTTTCGTTTATTAGCGTTGATTATCGTAACGAAATGATATCGTTTCGTTCGTTAAGCATGCCTGACATTAACTCTATATTTTCGTTAAAATTTATTGGTAAAGTTACAGCGTTTGCTGATGACCTTGCCATCGCATACGGGTCTAATAACTCTTTTAACTTTTCTGCTGATATAAATTATGATTTTTATTTGTTAAGATCTTGCTTTGCAAGCCATAAACTCGTGGTAAGCAGCAGAACGATGTTAATGTATTTTAGTCTTTGCGGTAAGGAAATACCAAGTTTCGAAATAATCTTTCATGCGTCAGATTGCATGCGTCACAGGTTGTGCTCAAACAATTGTACTCAGTAGAACTCTTCTGTAATTTTTGACCAGATAGCAAGATGCGACAAGAAATTTTTCGAAATCGAAATTGTTTCTAATTTTAAATATCTGAGTATTATAATAGATCAAAATTTAATTTGGTCGTCGCATATTTCTGCTGCCAAACAATATATGCTATCAGCCGTACGATCTTTCTATACTTTAAACAAGTATGCTCTATTAGAATACTGACATATGTGTATCATGAATTAATCAATTCAAAATTGCAATACGGGGTCAGTTGTTGGGGTGGTGCCTACGGCATTAAGAGTAGATCTCTGTTAGTCCTTCAGAAGTGTCTTATTCGAAGAATTTGCCACGCTGGTCATCTAACGCACTCAATGGATCTATTCAGAAAATTTAATATCCTTCCCTTACATCACTTATATTATTTTAAAGTTTTAAAAATTTTCTTGAAAAGAGGCGGGTATACCCAAAACCCTATGTACAATCGCTATGGTCTGAGAAGCAAATCATCATCTCATATAACCGTACCAAGCTTTCGCACCACCCTTTTTCGTAACTTCTACACTATATATTGTACTATATCATGTAAATTATTTAATAATCTACCTGCATAGTTACAGACAATTATAAGGCAAATTGTGTTCCTGAGGGAAGTGAATCAGTGGCTTCTTGGTTTCAATCATGAGGATATTGAAATTCTGCAGCGACCTATAATGTAATTTCTCGCTATCTTTAAAATATAGTAATAACTAATTATATGAAAGTATTTACTTTGCACCTCCAGTTTTTTTATATTCAATAGTTATATTAAGCTTACTTAAATATATTTCCCTTTTTTATGATTTGGTTCTTTTTTATATACATATGTATATATGTCCTTGTATTATCATTATGCGCCCCACAAGCATCTATAATACAAAATGTAGGATATGACATTTCCACTGTTGTTAAAATGAACATTAAATGCCATTAACTATTTTCTTATTGTTATCATTTTAGTAATATTTTGTGAAAATTTTTAATTAAACTACTCGACAAAAAAATCTCCAAAAATAAAACAGGCCTTTCCTAAAGTAAAATTTTCTCCTGATTCCGAATATGACTTCCATTTTCCTGTGGCAGAAAATATGAAAATTCCCATTTTTGCAGAATAGTACTTCATATAGGTAGGGCAAAAATTTTTAGTTTTAATTTTTTCGTTTTTAACTGTTGAATTATACATTATACCAATTCCCATAAACATTTCTTGCCTTCACCTCCTTTCACTATCTTCAGTAGTTTGGCCACTATGCCAAAAAGCGTTGAAAAAATTTTGAGAAAAAAAAAGAAATTTTGTACAAAATTTCAGATTTAACCACTTTAAAATCGGAAAAATTCTATGGACGAAAAAAAGTTAGCCCTCCTATGTTGTGGGTAATTTAACTACGAAAATTTTATGCATACCAGTACAACAATCGGACGTGCCGTTGAGACTATAGCCCCGTTAACTTGCAAGCGTCTGTCCTAAAATTTTAGTATTACTTTGATAAAATTGCCGAGACATTTAATTTGGCCCTTTAACCCCAACCAGTGCTATTTTTGCGTGATAGACCTTAAAGGTAAAACGAGAAAAAAGAGGAAATTAATAAGTTATCCAAATGTGACAGGAGCTAAAAAAACCAGAATTAGATAACCATACCTTACCCATACCTAGGCCGCCTTTAAGTTTTGAAGCCTCAAGCGAAAGTGACTCCGAAGCAGATAATTCAGACAGTGAACAAGAAGGAGAGGTCCCACATCAAGTCTCACAAGCCGAACCTAATGACTTGGTCAGATATTTGAAATTATCGAAATTTGATAGCGAAGTTCTAGGATCTCGTTTGCAGCAATGGGGCAGCCTGGGCCCTTCGACAAGTACTTCCAAATTTCGAAATAGACACAAGACTTTCTCTTCTTTTTTTACTAAAAGCGAAAATATTTGCTACTGCAATAATGTTCAAGGTTTATCTGAAGCACTAAAATTAGAAAATAAAGTGGATTATTGGCGCTTGTTTATAGAGAGTTCAACGCATAGTTTAAAAACAGCATTACTCCATAAAGGAAATTCGTTACCGTCAATACCAGTGGCACATTCTGAGAATACTAAAGAAACTTATTTAAGCATATCCACTTTACTTGAGCTCATTCAATATAAAAAATTTAATTGGAAAATTTGTGCGGACTTAAAGGTAAGCAGTTTCGGTGGTACAATTTAAAATAAATAGTATATAAAATACATCCCAGGTTGTAGCTATAATTCTCGGACTTCAAGGAGGTTTCATTAAATATTGCTGTTTTCTCTGTCTTTGGGACAGCCGTGCAAGAGAAACCCATTATATTCAGGAAAACTGACCACCAAGAGCTGAGTATGAAGCAGGTGCCTTCAATATCGCAAACCCGCCTTTAGTAAATCCCGAACGAGTTATTTTGCCAGCACTTCACATCAAATTAGGATTAATGAACAATTTTGTAAAGGCTTTTAATAAGGACGCGCCATCCTTCCAGTACCTAACGAAATTTTTCCATAAAATAACTGAAGCCAAATTAAAAGAAGGTATATTTGTTGGTCCGCAAATTAGAAAGTTGCTGAAAGACGAAAATTTTGCGAATCATTTATCATCAGTAGAAGCAGCGGCTTGGGACAGCTTTAAGCAAGTCGTTAGTGGATTTCTTGGCAACAACAAAGATCCCAACTATAGAGAGATGGCCAAAGCCTTGTTGAAAAACTACAGTGCTATGAAATGCAACATGTCCCTCAAAATGTATTTTTTGGATTCACATTTGGATAATTTTCCCGCAAACCTAGGTGCTGAAAGTGATGAACAGGGTGAAAGGTTTCACCAAGACCTCTTGATTTTTTAAAAGCGTTTACCAAGGTTTTTGGAATGAAGAAATGATGGGAGATTATTGCTGGACAATAATACGGGAGACAAACCCAGAAAATTATAAACGGGTAGTTAAAAGTACCCACGTCCCTCACTATTGACCACCACGGTAAAATCGCTCAATTTGACTTTTTTTAGATGTAGATATGTTTGTATTTAATGTTGTTGTCGTTGTTGTTTTTACTGAATTGCTGATTTATACTCATATTACTCCACTGAAAACAGTTTAACGTGCAAACATATGTCTATAATAAAACGTTGTAAAAAAATAAAAACGTTGTTTGAATAAAAATTGTCTCTATAAAAAATTGCAAGTTAACGGGGCTATAGTCTCAACGGCACGTCTGATTGTTATACTGGTATGCTTAAAATTTTCATAATTAAATTACCTACAACATAGAAGGGCTAACTTTTTTTCGTCAATAGAATTTTTCCGAATTTAAAGTGGTTAAATCTGAAATTTTGTAAAAAATTTCGTTTTTTCTCAAAATTCTTTCAACGTTTTTTGGCATAGTGGCCAAACTACTGAAGATAATTAAGGGAGATGAAGGCAAGAAATTTTTATGGGAACTTGTGTAATGCATAATTCAACAGTTTAAAACGAAAAAATTAAAAATACAAATTTTTGGCGTACCTATATAAGTAGTGTTCTGCAAAATATCTCGGAAACTAGATATGCCACAGGAAGAAGTCATATTCAGAATCAGGAGAAAATTTCGCTTTAGGAAGGGGCTATTTTATTCTAAAGAGACTAAAGTTGATCAACATTTGTTGAGTAGTGTTATTATAAGAAAATAATGAATAAACAAACAACATCTTCCAAATAAACAAGCATGCGGAGGATATATTGTACACGCAGCTTGGCAAAATGTACTTTGGTACAGGCAAAATTTACATGCGACTCAGGAAAAGAAGTTCCGAGGATAAAAATCCTAACACGCTAGAAGTGGGCGAAGTCGAAAAGACCTGAGGCTGAAGGGAGCCTCGAATACTATAAACCAAAAGGGAGAACAACGACGTCACGACGAAGGTGCTGGAGGGGGACAAACAGCCCAATGGTGATGCGAGTCCTGCAGATTTACCTCCAACACAGTAAAGTGGCGTCGAGTAAACTCCTCCTAACCATTAAGGAGGGTTCTTTTGACGTGGCGCTGATCCAGGAGCCGTGGCTCTCATCGAGAGGAAAGCTTTCAGGACTTAGCGCTTGTGGATTTGGCATTTACTACCCGCAAACGGAAGGACGGGTGCGAGCTGTAGTAATGGTAAGAAAACAGCTGCATTCATATATGCTGCCAATTACACTACTGAGGACCTCGTAGTGGTGGCCGTTGAGCAAAATAATAAGCAGACATTTATCCTGGCATCCTGCTACATGTCCCATGCTGCAGAGGTTCCACCGATGGAGTGCAAGAGGCTAGTACAGGACGAAGGGCGCAAAGGGCGGTTGGTCATAGGCGCGTATGCTCACCACAATGCGTGGGGAGGAGTAGATACGAACGAGAGAGGTAAATTTCTATTTTGTTACATCCTGCAAACCAATTTGCAGATAGGCAACAAAGGAAATGTCCCTACATACATTGGTGCAACATCCAGCACTGTTCTGGATATAACATTGAGCTCCGAACGTGATGTATCAATTTATGATTGGATGGTTCTTGACAGACCATCCTTCTCCGACCATGCGTATATCAGGTTCAGCATCCCCTAAAGAGGGTAGACTTGGGAGGAACCTTTTGAAACCCTAGGTCAACGAACTGGACTAAATTCCAGAAACAGGTAGAAACGAAATTGGGACAACCCAAAGAGGTTGCCAATGTGGAGGAACTGGAGGAGTCTAATGAATTCTCATGGAAATGTCTCTGTACAGACATAGAGAGTAGGTGCTGATTTGAAAATTTGTTCTTGTTGTTTGTTGTTACATATATTGTTAATTTTGTTTATACTTGACTGTACATGCTTTAAGAAAATTTGTTTATACTTACGGGGTTATTCTGTGTACTTGACAAATTGTCAATAAGTTGACAAGTAATCAAGATTTTTATCAAGTTGACAAATATTTCTATTCTGTGCATAGCTTGACAACTCTAAAAAGCTCTACGACCTGTGCTTTTCACCAAATTAGCTAAGCGTGGGGCAGTTGAGGGCGAGCAGTTTAATGTTAGTTATAAAGGATTAATTTGATCTGATCGTAGTCGTATGAGTCGTGGCACAGTGGATGACGTAGCAGACTCACACGTTTAGGGTTGCGGGTTCAAAGCCCACTGCAAGCAAGCATTTTTTAAATTAATTTTTTTTTTTATTTTATAAATTATTATTTTAATAGACTGTATTTTATTTTCATTTAAATCAACGGCTTAGTGCAACAATCGCGAAATGGAAAAAACGTAAGAGTTAAATATTGTTCTTAATTTTTTGTAACAAATATTTTAAAATCATAGTTTTTTCAAAGAAATCAAAAGTGGAACGTGCTACGCATGAGCAATTGGAGCGATATGTCTCATCTAACGCTTCTAACCCCGAAATTGGAATAGGAAAAAAAAATCCGCTGGGTTTTTTGGGGGTCATTTCGGTATGGCTTTGGGGACTCCCTCGGAGTATTTGGGGTTTCCCTCGGGGTCATTTGGGGATCATTCCGTGACGGGTTTGGGGAGTCCCTCGGGGTCATTTGGGGGACATTGCGGGTTTGTTTTGGGGTCCCCATCGGGTGCATTTGGGGGTCGTTCCGGTATCTTTTTGGGGACTCTCGGGATAATTTGGGTGTCTTCCGGGATGATTTTGGGAACTCCATCGGGGTCTTTCCGGGGTGGTTTTGGCGACTCCCTCGGGCTCTTCCCAGGGTGAATTGGGGTCGTGCCGGGATGTTTTTAGGGACTCCCTCGGAGTCATTTGGGAGAATTCTGGGATGGTTTTGGGGACTCCCTCGGGGTCCTCTCGGGGTCACTTGGGGGTCATTCCGCGATCCATTTGGGTACTCTCTGGGGGTCATTTGGGGACATAACCCCCAAATAACCTCGAGGGAGTCCCCAAAACCATTCCGGAATGACCTCGGGAGAGTCCCCAAAAGGATACCGGAACGACCCCTAAATGACGCCGGGAGGACCATATGGAGTCCCCAAAACTATCCCGGAATGTCCCCCAAATGCCCCCGAGGGAGTCCCCAAATCCGTCCCGGAATGATCCCCAAATGACCCCGAGGGACTCCCCAAAACTCCCCGTAATGATCCCCAAATGACCCCGCGGGAGCCCCCAAACCCATGCCAAAATTACCCCTAAACGACCCCGAGAGAGTCCCCATAAACATCCCGGAACGACCCCCAAATACCCCGAGGGAGTCCCCAAAACTGTACCGGAATGATCCCCAAATGACCCCGAGGGAGTCCCCAAAACGATACAGGAATGACCCCGGGAGGACCAGATGGAGTCCCCAAAACCGTCCCGGAATGATCCCCAAATAACCCCGCGGGAGTCCCAAAGCCATGCCAAAATTACCCCTAAACGACCCCGAGAGAGTCCCCATAAACATCCCGGAACGACCCCCAAATACCCCGAGGGAGTCCCCAAAACTGTACCGGAATGATCCCCAAATGACCCCGAGGGAGTCCCCAAAACGATACAGGAATGACCCCCAAATGACCCCGGGAGGACCAGATGGAGTCCCCAAAACCGTCCCGGAATGATCCCCAAATGACCCCGAGGGAGTCCCCAAAACGATACAGGAATGACCCCGGGAGGACCAGATGGAGTCCCCAAAACCGTCCCGGAATGATCCCCAAATGACCCCGCGGGAGTCCCAAAGCCATGCCAAAATTACCCCTAAACGACCCCGAGAGAGTCCCCATAAACATCCCGGAACGACCCCCAAATATCCCGAGGGAGTCCCCAAAACTGTACCGGAATGATCCCCAAATGACCAGAGGGAGTCCCCAAAACGATACAGGAACGACCCCCAAATGACCCCGGGAAACCCCAAAACCATCCCGGAATGTCCCCCAAATGACCCCGAGGGAGTCCCCAAAACCGTCCTGAAATTACCCCCAAAATCCCCAGAGGATCTTCCCACAATAATAGCAAAAGTAATAAATCTTCCATTTTCTCTCGATCGCACAATAACAGAATTCTAATTTAAGTTTATCCGTATAAATTAAATTATCAAGAGCGTTTGACTTATTGACAAATTGTCAGCGAAAAGGCTTTTTATTTTTTACATAGAATAGCAATTACTTGATAAATTATCAAACTTGACAAATAAGCAAGATGGTGAATTTGTCAAGTGCACAGAATAGGGCTGTTACTGTACTTTAATTTTGTTTACCTTTTCTCCTGTTTTGTCTTTGTTCATTCATCTGTTCGAACATATGATCAGTCGATCAAGTACATTCATTTGTGTATGTTGTATTTGTTTATGAAATATGCCCATATGTAAAATATTCACCTGCTATTTTTATGTTTGCCTAATGTTTGTTATTATTTTGTGTTCTTTAGTCCTGATGATGGTTTCAGATTGAAACCGAAATATCGACCAATTATATAACTTATAATACCACAAAATACATGGTGTTTTATTTATCCTTGCGGCCTAGAGCTCAATAATTATACAGAAAGTTAAAATACACTTATAAGGCTATTAACAAAACCCAAAAATTGTATTTTATTTTTATTGTTTCTTTATCGCTATCTTTCTTAATCTTTAATGTTAATTAATTCTTGAATTTACCTCTTTCATTTAAATTTCTTTGAGGAGCCCTTGTTTGTGTGCCTTCAGAGGCCCCCGCCGCTTCTGATGCACAATCTTGCTCACATTCTCAGTAGTGACGGAATCCGGTGGCTCTTTAATAATCCCTCTTACTGTGGGAGAATCTTCTCCGATAATTTCGAGGACCATTTCGTCCACGGCAGTATATCTTTGAGCTCTCCCTCCAGCAGCGCCAGTTGTGTTGGCCGCATCTCTTTTCGCCTATAATATTATTGAGCTTGGGTGAATAATGTTAACTATTTAACTTACCAATGTTGCGCGTTTAATATTCGACCAAAAAGTATAGCTAACATACGCATAATTGCGCTGTGGCCCAATAATTCACATTGATATGCATTTCAAAGTTATTTCATTCCATGTAGCGACTTTTAAGTCTCTAGTAACTGAATCGGAAAAAGCTCCAAATAAAATATCTTTGTTTTTGAGGATTTCTCGTAAAAAGCACAATTTTTGTTCTTCTCTCGACATTTTTTAAAAATATGTTTAATTTTTAAACTTCAAAATGTACTAAATGTCAAATCATGTGAGCGCGATAGTTTCCAAAAACACTATCTTAATATTTTTTGTAAATATATTAGTTGCGATATGGCATCTCTGAATGCAACCCTGGGTGGGCACAGCTGCAGAGTGCAAGAAAACTGCTTTAAAATGAACCCTTGCCTATTGTCAATTGGAAATCGTGTGCGAAGCTCGAGTTTCGATATGAGTTGACCTGCCTTTTGGTTCCTGATCCTCAACAAGTAAAGTTAATTATATATTCGGTCTCCTCCGCAAGTTTTATAAGTACAGAGTAGTAAGAGTTTTAAAGTTAAAAAAGAAAAAAGAAAAAGACTTAGAAAACAATAATTAACAAATTCGATCGCGCGAAGCAAACTAATATTTAATAGTTAGTTCACGTACTTATCTGAACTCATGTAGCGTGCCTTGAGATTTATACATTTGTACATACATATTGTGGATCAAACTTGCGACACACTGTGGTCGAATAATATTCTAAGACACTGAACTAATATTACTACTCAAATAATATTCAAAACATAATTAATTCAAGGTTCGATTCGAGCTCAAGGCCAGAACAATAAATTTTTTCCAATTATAATTATTGTTATTTTTTTAATTTTCCTAAATTTGAAAAATTGTGTTTTTGTTTTTTTTTTTGGAATAGTAAGTAGAAAATTTTTCAGACAACCTGCCATAGCTGCGCAGATAGATCCATTTCGAAGGGTGCTAAGCCTTCATCATCAGTACGCTTTAGGCACGCTGCGCTAACCATTTAGCTATACAGCGATGGTTTGTTTGACTGACAAATTTCTACTTCTATTCCTTTTTACCAGCTATATTTATTCAGTGTTGCGCTATCTGTAGCAAATCACTGGATTTGTGTATTGTCAATTACTTTGTTTTGACATTCCCAAGTGCTCATGGTTTATTAACAATTGTTTTTGTTTTTATCGGCTTATTGATAAATGATTCAAAGTTCGATTCGAGCTCAAGGCCCTAACAATAAATTTTTTCTAATGATAATTATTGTTATTTTTTTAATTTTCCTAAAAACAAAAACAATTGTTAATAAACCATGAGCACTTAGGAATGTCAAAACAAAGTAATTGACAATAAACAAATCCAGCATTATCAACAAAAACAATTGTTAATAAACCATGAGCACTTGGGAATGTCAAAACAAAGTAAATGACAATAAACAAATCCAGCATCATCAGCGATTTGCAACAGATGGCGTAACACTGAATAAATATAGCTGGTAAAAAGGAATAGAAGTAGGAATTTTTCAGTCAAACAACCCACCGCTGCATAGCTAAATGGTTAGCGCAGCGTGCCTAAAGCGTACTGATGATGAAGTCTTAGCACCCTTCGAAATGGATCTATCTGCGAAGCTATGGCAGGTTGTCTGAAAAATTGTCTACTTACTATTCCAAAAAAAAACAAAAATACAATTTTTCAAATTTAGAAAAATTAAAAAAATAACAATAATTATCATTAGAAAAAAATTATTGTTCTGGCCTTGAGTTCTAATCGAACCTTGAATCATTTATCAATAGGCCGATAAAAACAAAAACAATTGTTAATAAACCATGAGCACTTGGGAATGTCAAAACAAAGTAATTGACAATAAACAAATCCAGCATTATAAGTGATTTGCAACAGATGGCGCAACACTGAATAAATATATCTGGTAAAAAGGAATAGAAGTAGGAATTTCTCAGTAAAACAAACCACCGCTGTATAGCTAAATGGTTAGCGCAGCGTGCCTAAAGCGTACTGATGATGAAGGATTGGCACCCTTCGAAATTGATCTATCTGCGCAGCTATGGCAGGTTGTCTGAAAAATTTTCTGCTTACTATTCCAAAAAAAACAAAAATACAATTTTTCAAATTTGAGAAAATTAAAAAAATAACTATAATTATGATTAGAAAAAAATTATTGTTCTGGCCTTGATCTCGAATCGAACCTTGAATCCTTTATCAATAGGCCGATAAAAACCAAGACAAAACAAAATTAGTTACATACGTACACCAGAACACTACCTACTAATTGTAAACATGAATATACATACACACACATACATATTCGCAATCATACTTAATTTCGCACTCACTCTCTTCTTTACTTTTCATGCTTTGTACATATTTCAAGTTGCCTAAATAATTATTATTGTGTTGTCGCTCACATTAAGCGGTTCGGTCGTCTCGTTATTTTTTGGAATAGTTTCGCGTATACACCCCCAAAACTTTTCGTACCATTTTTGCAATTCAATAGGAAGGAAAAACCTTGCTCGTACATAATTTTGGCGCCCAAACGTGAGGCAGTGTATAATAGCAAATAAAAAACTAAAAAGCTAAATCTTTCGTTCGCGCAATTATTAATCGCGGAAAATCGCCGATTCTAATTTAAAAAAAAATACAAGTTTCATCATCAACCAACAACAATCAATTCGCTGGACATCATAAATATTAAAAAGGTCATATTCGGACATTTCTGCCACATTAGGTGCGGTAATTGGACACTGGCAGGGGCAACAGGTGCATTTCACAAACCGTATATAAACCCATGGCTTGGTAGGTTAGGTTAGGTTCAACTGGCCGGTCCATGAGGACCTCACATAGACTGATACCTCTACATGGCATTTACCAGCAAACACAAAATTGGCAGACGAGACTTTCTACAAACCACGTCGAATCGATCTGTTACTTGGAGCAGAGGCATTCTTCGAAGTGCTCGCTGTAGGCCAAATTCGCCTTGGTCAAAATCTACCTACACTTCAGAAAACGTTACTAGGGTTCCGGTAGATACCGTGGGGAGTGTGATGTGGCGACACGATCTTGCATGATGTCAAGTGAAGGTTCGATAGACGAGAGCCTACAACGCCTTTGGAAGTTGGAATCCGTCGACATACCATCAAGACCGATTCAGCCAGATCACCGTATTTGCGAGGATCACTTCGTAAAAACTACATGTCAAGATAGTACTGGTCGCGTAGTTGTTACCCTACCCTTTAAATCAGATGCCAGTTGCCTTGGAGACTCCTCCGATATCGCTCATCGACGATTCTTCACCCCTGAGAAACCTCTTCTACTTTCGCCCGAAATTCGTTCGCAATACTTGGATTTCGTGGAAGAATACGAAAATCTTGGTGATATGTCTGTCGTACAACAGCCCAGGGTTGACGAGCCGCATTACTAGATACCATATCATTGCGTGCTTAAACCCAGTAGCACCTCGACGAAGCTTCGAGGCGTATTTGACGCCTCCACAAACATCATTGAACGACATTTTGTTGGTAGGGCAAACCATCCAACAAGACCTGTATATCCTATTACTTCGTTTCCGTTTATGTCGTTACGCTATCACTGCAGATGTTACCAAAATGTACAGACAAGTAGCAATGAATAAAAATGATTGTAAGTATCAATACATTCTTTAGCGCGCTTCCCCTGACCTAGATCTTCAGACGTATCAGCTCAATGAAAAGAAAATTGGCGAGATAAATAGCTTATACGATATGATTGAAGAAGTGAAAAATAAAACTGAGTTAATTGGTGAAGACAGTGAGATGGTACAAAGTGAAATAAAGAAAATAAGCAGTACAAATATTGCTAAGGAAATGTCATATGCAGAAGCTATGAAAAAAAAAAAAAAAAAAAAAAGGTGAAGTACCGCAGTTAAAAAAAGATGTAGCAATATCGTGAAACTTAAATCAAATATCGCGTCAAAAAAAGGGTTTAATGGTAATTCACAATGTAAATACTGATGAACGTGACAGAATGACAGAATAAAATCAGCTATTGAAAATAATATTGGAAAAGATTATGAAATTAAGGTGCCAAACATCATCCGCCCAAGCGCTATTGTGAAAGGTGTAAATATTCAAGGTGATAATGCTGAGTTGATTGAGAGAATAAAAAAACAAAACGCTCACACAAGCGATAGTGCATTAAAAGTTGTGAAAAAAATTGAAAGAAAACGAGGCAATACAATAGTTTTGATGTTATAATACAAGGTGAAAAATAGGACTTTTCAAAAATATTTGCTGCAGAACGAAAAAATATTGGTTGGGAAAGATGTAAAGTTTACAATGCAATCAGTGTGCTAAGGTGTTATAAATGTAAAGGCTTAAACCAAAAATCTGCGGAATGCAAAAATGATGAAGCCTGCCACAAATGCCATGCCAGCCATAATTCAAAAACGTGTAACGAAAATCCCATAAATAAATGTTTAAATTGTATTAAAGCAAAGGAAAAGTTAAACCTGCTATTAGACATAAATTATGACACATTTGACGAAGAATATCCTTGCTATATGAACAAATTGCAAAAAAGGAAAAGTAAGTTCGGGTATTAGCAATTAAAAAATTATGAGGCGATCAATCTAAAAGATAACATTAAACAGCGAAAGAGGAAAAATAAAACGAAGTGCATATACCTTAATATAAACAGTATCACAGCCAATAAGGAATAAGTTGAAAGAACGATAGAAGAAGAAGCTCCAAATTTTTTTTTTGTACAGAGACTCATACCACAGATAATGTCAGTGAGTCAGAACTTAATATTCTTGGATATAACCATGCAAGATGTTATTCACACAGCCGACACACAGGTGGTGTATTGATATATATTCATAAATTGATTAGCTTTAAAGTAATATACAACAGCAATATAAACAATAATATGTGGTGTGTTGTGTTGAAAACAACGAGAAGCACAAGTAAGTGGCAAATTGGTGTAGTATACCATTTACCGAATACAAGCGATGCTGAGTTTATTAGATAAATGGGTGAAGTGCTGGAAGAGTATTTTACCGAAAATGAAAACAATGTCCTTATTGGTCATTTCAATATAAACCTGAATGTAATTTCAACTTACTCAAACCAGCTAAACCAAATATTCACATCAATGTCAATGAGACAGTTAATCAATCTTAATACAAGAATAACCGAATTATCGCGAATCAAAATAAACCTTCTCTATAGCAATAGCCATGATATCGAAATACAAAATTTAGAGAATCAAAGAATATCAGATCACGAGACAATTTGCTTCAAACTGCCTGTACAAAAAAACTACAAAATGAGAGTGTATGAAAACCGCTTATGCTGGGACAACTATACGGGTGAGAATTTATTAAATCACCTCAGGAACTATAATCTGGCCGAACTTACAAACTGTGACATCGATGAGAAAGTCATAGTCATAAGTAACATTTTGGAAGACGTAATGAATAAGATGATTTTTGAAAAGCAAGTTCAAATCAAACTAATGAATAAGTGGTACGACCGTGAACTTACTGAACTGAATAAGCAAAAATATGAACTTTACAAGTTGGCAAAGATATCAAACTCATGGGAGAATTACAATGATATTAAACGACACTACAAAAGAGTAATCAAGCTTAAAAAGAAGAAATACATGGAGAATAAGATCTAAATCAACAGTAGCAACCAAAGGCTAATGTGGAAATGTTTAAAAGATGCTGTAAATATGAACAACGAGAATTCTCAAATAAAACGAGTTTTTATGAACAACACTTATGTTGAGGAAGATTACGAAATTGCAAGGCAATTAAGGCTGTGTGCGAGTTTGCCTAAGTTGCTACCTAAATTGAGAAAAAACCTAAATCACTGGAAACTGTGGGCAAGGCAGTGCAAAAGAAAAAATTAGAATTTTTTGAACATACTTTTCAACCTAAATTGAAATGTCAAATTTGAAGAACAAAATAAAATTAATTTTTTTATTTTATTCAGTATTTTATTTATACATACATATGTATATGCCAATAAAATGCTCTTGTGCACAAATTATAGCTCCTTTATTGACCAGAGGACGATGATTCGACTGCGGTGGTGTCCGATCAATAGTTGAAAGGTGCAGTGATGGTTTTAAATAGATTGGCGTTAACGCTGGCGGAATAAAAATTAGATCCTTCATCTTCAACGCTGGTTCAGATTCAGCAGTTATGTATGTGGTTCTCAACGCCCACACCGCTTCCCTAAAATTATTTACTTGGGGCATTCTCAATGTACCCGTGTTCAACTTGAGATGGAAGTAAGCGTCCAATTAGGCGGAGGTGCTACATTTTCTTGTTCTGTAATCTAAGGATACTTTTCCTCCATTGATCCCTGTCCTGCAAAAGCATGTATTCCTGAGTAAACTACAGTTTTGTATTGTTTGTATAAACAAACAACAATTAGTTGTCAAATGAGCTCCCACAGTTTTGACAGTTTTCTTCCTAAATTGTTGCAGTGCTGGAAAGTTCCAGTGGAATATTAGTATAGGTACCTAAAATTTAGGTCAACTCGCACCCAGCCTAAATCAATTTGCTGTTGAAAGTATAAGAGTAATCCGTAGTAATATTGAAAGCATTATGCCAGTTGAAGCTGAGGTAGACATAAATAGAAATTTATTTATACTTAAAAATGTAAATGTGGAGCAGCTCTTGCTTACAGCGGCAACATTACAAAATAAATATGGTGGAAAAAAATAATTAACAGAAGGTGTCTTCAAAGATAGTATGGTTTACTTAGGATACTATTATACTAGCATAGTTAATGAAAGTTTTAATAGGGGCGTTTTTCCAGCATGCTGGAAAACGTCTACAATTATACCAGTTGAAAAGGTCAAAGGAACAGTAAAACCAGAAGGAATACGGCCAATAAATGCGTTACCTAGCGATGAAAAAATAATAGAGAAAATTGATAAAGAACAGCTGCTCGAATATGTAAATAAATATGAAATTATTATAAGCGAGCAATCAGGTTTGAGATTACAATACTCCTGTGAAACCGCGCTAACATGGTGAGAGCAGAGTGGAAAGAAGGAATGTCTTGCAAACTAGTAACAGTCTCAGTTTCTCTTGACCTTAAAAGAGCATTTGAAACTGTTGACAAAGATATGATGTTCAGGAAATGAAATACAGCACTAAAGCGGTTCAAGAGCTACCGTACAGGAAGAAAACAGAAAACTGTAATTAGGAACGTGATATCTCCTTAAATAGAAGCTGAAATAGGTTTACCTCAAGGATCAGAACTAGCCGCCATTCTCTTCATTATATAAATAAATGATATTAAAACTTGTTTGAGTGACTGTAAAATAAGACTATTTGCAGATGATGCATTGTTGACGATAAGCTGCCCATCCGTAACTGAAGCCATATCAAAAATACAAGCGGATGTAGACTCTGTATATAAATGGCTATGTCAAAACAAGCTCAAAATTAATATTAAGAAAACAAAATAGATAGTTTTGAGTAAAATATACTCTGGAGTGGACAATGTAACCCTAAAAATAGCAAATATCTCATTGGAAAAATAAACCAAATAAAATACTTAGGAGTTATAATAGACGACAGATTAAAGTTTGATGAGTATCTTAAATATGTACAGGGGAAAGTTTTATGATACGGACGTGCAAGCACGTAAGCCGATACTATAAAACAATGGTTTATAAGTCTACCGTTGAACCTCATTTTATATATTGCACAACAATTCTATTTACAATAGCTGATTCAAGTATAGCGAAATTGAAGAAAAAAACAAAATATTGTGATGCGATTTATTCCAAGGTAACGTTTCGATACCAAAAACGCAAACATCCACGAGAATTTTTGACAGGGGTGACGATATGGAAAGAAAAATTCTCCAAATGAAATAGCATGTTGACACATTTAGCTTTGCCACAATGTATCGTGCTCTCTCGCACCTACTATATTCATAGGTATTGTGAAATATGTCAACTTAGAGATGTTGGATGTAAGTGTTTGGAAAGTGAATTTAATATGTATTTATGTTTGTAGTTGTACAATATTACAAATTCTGATATTTTTCCAGAAAACAATTGTTGCACTTCGTGCACGTCACAGGTGCACCACGTGGTTACATGGGTCAAATGATGCCACCAACACAAGCCGGGTTAACCCCCAATACCCGGACACCTCCGGACGACCTGGTTATAATGTATGCTAATACAACTAATATATTTAAAAATTTGCTGATGATTATTTTTGTGTTATTTTCTTTAGCAACCACCTGCTCCTGTTACTGGTAAATATCAACAGCCGCAACAGTATGATCAAGCCCAAGGCCGTTTAGATCCCGATCAGATGCCAAATCCGATAATAAAATAGCGCTAGTGGTGCTTTTATTACTAATGAACAGGGTTTATTACCACCATTAGTGAACCCAAAATATGTAGTAGAAGATCAGGGTAACTCCTCGCCACGTTACGTTAGGTATCGCTATTCGAAATTAATGTTTTGTTTGGCAATTACATTGATATTTCTTCTTTGCAGGTCCTCTTTGTATTGCATACTTGCAACAGCTGATTTATTAAAAACAACAGCTTTGTCCATTACACTTACCGTCTAACCAATGGCACGAACGGTTGAGGGTGAATATGAGCCACCCATTGTAAATTTTGGTGAATTGGGTCCAATTAGATGTAATCGTTGCAAGGCTCATATGCAATTTGTAGAATTTGTAGATGCTGGTCGTCGTTACCTATGTCTTACGTGTAAAGTAACAACAGATTGTAAAAAAAATCTTTCACTTTTACTTGTTTTCATTGATCCATATTTTTTCTCAACAGTGCCAACTGTATATTTGCAACATTTGGGCCACACCGGATGGCGTGTCGATAAATATGAACGTCCTGAACTTATATTGGGTACATATGAGTTTTTGTTTTGTTTTTGTTGTTTTCAGCTTAAAACCACAAGCACAGCAACAGCAGAGTAATAAAAATTGATTTATAAATAATTTCGGATATAATAAAAACTAAATTTAAATTAGGTGTTGTGTGCGCTAAATCAAGTAAGTTTTAATGCGCTATGGGAAAAGCCATTTTCTGGGAAATCTAACATCATTTTCCCATATCGCTACACATCCATTCATTCATTTTCATTACTGGTGCTACAAAATCTGCATCATTCAATCTGTTATATTGTATGATTTGCTTTAATATAATTTGAATTAATAAAAAACTATTATTTACAGGATATCGAAAATTTTTCCCCCTTATCGCCAGAGGTAATTTCGCGTCAAGCAACAATCAATATTGGCAGGATTGGACACGGTAAGTCCACTGTTGTGAAAGCTATTGCCGGAGTTCAAACGAAAAGCCATTTTTTATGCCATGCCACGACAGCAGCAGCAACAACCTATCTGCCAATGCCACAACAGTCGGGCTATCCACCACAACCTGGTCCACCTGGTTGCCCTCCACAACCTCAACATCCAGGCTATCCTCTACAACAACCAAGTGCACCAGGTGGTTACATGGGTCAAATGATGCCACCAACACAACCTGGACAGGCGCCATTGCCCAGTCAGCCACCCATGCTAGGTCAATCCCCAATACTCGGACGTCATGGTTATAATGTATGCTAATACAACTAATACATTTCAAATATTACTGATGATTATTTTTGTATTATTTTCTTTAGCAACCACCTTCACCTGGTACTGGTATATATCAACAGCCGCAACAGTAGGCCAACGCCGTTTAGATGCTGATCAGATGCCTAATCCGATAAGCGTTATCGTTGAAAATCAAAATAGCGCTGGTGGTGCTTTTATTACTAACGAACAGGGTTTATTACCACCATTGGTGACCACAAAATATGTTGTACAAGATCAGGGTAACTCCCCGCCACGTTACGTTAGGTATTGGTATTCGAAATTAATTTTTTGTTTGGCAATTACATTGATCTTTCTCTTTTGCAGGCCTTTTTTTATTGCATACCTGCAACAGCTGATTTATTAAAAACAACAGCTTTTTCCTTTACACTTAACATATCACCAATGGCACGCACGGTTGAGGGGAAATATGAGCCACCCATTGTACATTTTGGTGAAATGGGTCCAATTAGATGCAATCGTTTGCAAGGCTAAAATGCAATTTGTAGATGCTGGTCGTCGTGTCCAATGTCTAATGTGTAAAGTAACAATAGATGGTAAAAAAAATCTTTCACTTTTACTTGTGTTCATTTTTTTTTTTGGGTTTGGTTGAATTGAACGGACGCAGTCCATAACGCCAGGTTGTATGTCGGATGGTTCTTTTTTCAGATTGTTGTATATGTAATTTTAGCTCCACTAATACACAATGGTAGTACCAAGGTGTAGCAGCTTGCAATTTAGTATTAATTATTGTAATTGTTCGTATTTTCAATTAGGGTTGGCTTTTACTTGGCACCACGCCATGTTATATTCAATTTGTCTTATTTATTTCAATTTGACTTTTATCCAATTGGGGTAATTATTTTTCGGTTTGTAAAAGTATTTTCGTCGTCTCAGGTATATATTTTAAAGAATTTATATTCATTCTGGTTATGTGTACAAGACTGTACATCAATATATAATAAATTTTCAATCCCGTTATTTTTTCTTTTTGTCCTTGGTGGAGTTATATGTATATTATCGCAATTTTATCGCAGTTTATATATAAGGTAAACTCTACCCCGTTATGTGTTCCGGTTATCATATATGTATGAATTTATGTAAAACGAAAGTTTTACTTATATTTTTACATTTAACATAATTTTTAAATTAAATATTTTTTAATTTATTTGTTTTTAATTGTTCCGGACATTTGCCCGTGTGCCGTTTATGTGTTGAATGTATTTATTAACATTTTAATGTTAAAATTGATTTTGCCCGATAGCAATTATATGTATTTTTTGCACAAAATGTATATTTTTATTTTAATGTTTTTTCAGATTTTTGCCCGATAGCAATATAATCTTTTTGCACAATTTGCATTTTTTTTTACGACGAACTCGTAACACGCAGAATTATTTAGTATTTTTAAATGTTTTTAATTAGATTTTTGCCATTTCGATTCCCACACTATCCGCCATTTGATTCTCAACCGCATGAATAGAGTCCCCTTATAACACGCGGTTGAATTGTGGGGAAACCCGAACTTGACGCGGCGACGTCACAAAACGAAGTGACTTGTGTTCATAGATACATATTATTTCTCAGCAGTGCCAACTGGATATTTCCAACATTTGGGCCACACCGGACAGCGTGTTGATAAATATGAACGTCCTGAACTCGTATTGGGTACATGAGTTTTTTTGTAAAAAATATTTGGGTACCGATAGCTCTCAAGGTAGAACCTCAACTCATATCCAACATTAATGCCTCGCATTCAATTGTGGACGTTGTACGCACTACATTGGGTTCACACAGTATGGAAAAACATATTGTTGATTCCAATGGTAGGACCACAATTTCAGATGATGGGGAAACCATTGTGAAACTATTGGATATTGTACATCCAGCCGTAAACTCTAGTCGACATCGCCAAATCTCAAAATGCTGAGGTAAGTTATTTGTTATATTAGAATGTGTAGAATAAAAATGTTTCTCTTATCAGGTCGGCGATGGCACCACTTCAGTAGTACTTTAAGCATGTGAAATCTTAAAACAAATTAAGCCATATGTTGAGGAAGGCGTGCATGCACGTATCATCTTTAAAGCTATATGCAAAGCATTACAATTATGCATGACCAAAATATGACATGGCTGAACATGTCGAAGCGCCAATCAAAGGAACAACAACGTGCTTTATTAGAAAAATGCGTTGCCACAGCAATGTCCTCCAAACTTATTCATCAACAAAAAGATTTCTTTTCTAAAATTGTTGTGGACGCTGTACTTTTCTTTGGTGGATCCAACGTTATACAAAAAATATAAAATCGCAATTTTAAATATAGAATTGGAAGTCAAGGCTGAGCGTGACAATGCTGAAGTACGTACTGATAATGTTCAAGAGTATCAGAAAATTGTTGATGCTGAATGGCGTATTCTGTACAATAAACTAGCCAAGTACGACGCCAATGTTGTGTTATCTAAACTACCAATTGGTGATGTTGGTACACAGTATTTTGCAGATCGTAAAATGTTCTGTTAGTGTACCAGAATAAGATTTGAAACGTACAATGAAAGCTTGTAGTGGTGCTGTTATGACTACAGCTAATGATATGAATTCAAGTGTTTTGGGTCAATGTGATTACTTTGAAGACCGTCAAGTTGGTGGTGAACATTTCAACATTTTCCAAGGTTTGATAGTGGGTTTGACATTAATTTTATTTTTATAGTTTATATTTATTTAAAGGTTGCGTTAATGCTAGAACATATACATTGCGTTTACGTGGCAGTGCCGAACAATTTTTGGAAGAAACTGAGCTTCGTTACATGGTGGTACAATGATTGTGCCACGTACAATTAACCTTCCGTCAGGCGCAATATGTTGGCTGTCGACTTCGGGCGCAAAGAGCTTAACTGGCACACTTTTAAAAACATATAATACAAGTATAATTATATGGATTAACACATTTGGGACTTACGGGCATGGCATTAAGGGATGTGATTGAAAAACATATGTAAATATTTTCATTAAAATCCATTTATTTGACAAAAATGTATCAGTTGCAACGAAAATCGTAAATTAGGGTTAAAAAATTTAAAGGTAAAACATACAACGTAAAATAGTTTACAAAAGATGAAAAAGTCCGACAAAAATTCAATCTTGTGGAAATATAAGGAATACGAAAATTATAAAAGTATGAGTACACTAAACATATAAAAGTTAAACAGTCCTTTTATTGCGCTTATTTGAGGCCTCTTCTGAGAGAGTATTTTCGTCCTCTGGAGCATAACAATGTTCACACACCATATATGTATGGGATAAACATAGTGGTGATTTATATTTCCTGCATTCGTGATTTCTCAGTCTTCTCAAACCGGTTTGGCTAGTGCAAGTTGAGCATCGTCTTCGTTTAGGGGGCGGGGAAGAGCTTCGTTCATTTGAAAGTGAAGGTCGATATTTTTAAGCCTTATTTGAAGGTTGTACGGCATCCGCTGGTTTTCAGACTCCTTCGCTGTAGCTCCGCGAATGTCAGTTCAAGAGCCTTTTTCAAGAAAAGTTTTCTGCGCAGTGGTTCTAGGTTATTGCTGAGGTATATCACTTGAGAATTAATACCAGCGACATTAAGCATTGTTAAAAATATTACCAGTGGCCAACGCTTGATATTTCTAGACACATTGAATGTAGCACACATTTTATCTACAGTATCAACGCCACCTTTAGTTGAACTATAAAACGAAATGATTTCAGGTTTCTTTTCTTTGGAGTCAGGATCAATGTTGTTGTTGTTATGCAGAGTTGAAACAAGAATAACATTTCTTTTAGAACGTGGAACATAGGAGACCACACTTTTCCGTCATTGAACCCAAGAAAACTTGAGAATTGTGGTCTTCCTTTAGTAGCAATAAATTCCGGTGGCAATTGCCTTTTATTTTTTCTTACGGTTCCAACATATGATAGTTTCTTTTCCTTCAACTCGTCAACTAGATCCATATCGGTAACCCAGTTATCGGCTGTAATATTACGACCAGTTCGGAAAAGAGGTTCAGACATTCTTAGAACTACGTCTATCGGCCTCTTGCTAATAGAGAAGGGTCCCTCTGGTTGGCTTCCGGCATAGATTTCTATGTTGTATACATAATTCATTTTTGAGTCAACGAGAGCAAAACATTTGATGCCATATTTATTTGTTTTAGATGGTATGTACTGCCTGAAGGGACAGTTTCCACGAAAACCAGGGAGCATTTCATCTATAGTCACATTTCCCCAAGAATATAACTGTATGGACATTTTTTTTATAAATTTCTCGAAAATGTTTCGAACTGGAGCTAGCCGATCTAGTCTTTTTCTTTCCTCTCTTGTACTTCGGTCGTCGAAACGAAGGCAACGCGAGAGTGTCTTAAATCGCTTAATATTCATTACAAGACCGAATCTTTCGATTCCGTCATCGTCTTTTCCCCAGAGTTCCTCGAGGCTTTGACGATTCCCCCTGTATGCTCATGCAAGGTATAATAACCCAATTAAAGCTCGTATTTCTATAATATCAGCGGGTTTAATGTCCCTTTCTCTAGAAAATCTGGTTCTTATGGTCTCAATGTATTGATTCGTGTATGTTACAATCATGTTAAAACTTCTTCGGTAAAAATAGTACTACATATATCAACAGCAGTAGCGGAATTTCTTGCACTCCCTTTGACTCCAAGTAAGTGGGTAATAATGTTATGAGGCCCCCTGCGAACACTTCGCAGAGGAGGGTTTCGATTCCACTTACTGATCTTATCTTTTCCTAGAAATAAAAATGTGTCTGCAGAATATTGCTTATATTCGTCGGTCTCCTGCTCTGTCTCGGAATTTTCATGATGTTCTTCTACCTCGTCCTCGGAAGCGACATCACTCTCCGCACCAAAATCATCACATATGGTGGGATCGTCATCATCAGCCACCAGCAAACTTATCACTTCTTCCACGTCTTTCGATATGTTTAAATTGAAGTATCTACGGGACATATTTGTGTAGATTCTAAAACGAATAAAATCATAAAAACAATTGTAACGTGTTCGGGCGCAATGTGCCGTTCAGGCCACATCAATAAATGAGGTTATTTCCAAGTAATTATAAAATATTATTAATTTGTTCAGGGATAACAGAAGGCAGTAGTTAATTTCAATTCAGTCATTTTTGAAATACTCACTTTAAAAATTAAGACGAGTTAGGGCGCAATGAGCCTCTCAGATCAAACTCCGTATAACTTCACGCTGTGACACTCAAACACAAACTGAATTGATTTGCTCTGAAGAGCACATCAAAAGAACCGGCTACTGAGCGCCAGCAAAGTCAATGGTAAAACACGATAAGGTGAGACAAAAAAATGTGTGTGCTGTGCCTCACAGATCGGGTGCGCCTGACGGAGGGTTAAACATGATTCTATTGTTGCTGGCAATCAAAATACAACTTGAAAAACATGTCTAATCTTAAATTGTTAAGTAATATTATGAAAAGATTATGTCCAACTACGGAAGAAAAAACTATAAAATTTGTGTCATTGGATTGATAATTATTGCTTTTGGTTGTTAGTTTTGAGGCATCGTCTTCGAGTTCCTTCTGATGTTGTTGTTGTAGCAGTGCTTCGCCCCATCCAATAGGTCTGACCAATCACAAATTGTCATCAATGTCCTCCCACGGGAGTCCGAGGAAACTTGCTGTTTCAACAGGGGTGGACCATAATGAAAGGGGTGTTAGAGGCGTTGGTTCCACATTACAATTAAAGAGATGGTTGGTGTCATGTGGGGACACATTGCATGCAGGGCATACATTTTGTATGTCGGCGTTCATTCTGGATAGGTATGAGTTAAACCTGTTACACTATCCAGATCGAAGTTGGACTAGAGTGACTCGCGTTTCCCTAGGGAGCGTGCGTTCCTGTTCTGCAATTTTAGGGTATTGTTCTTTGAGTACTGAATTCGCCGGGCAATTCCTGACATAGAGGGTCGACGCCTGTTTATGGAGTTCACCAAGGACCTGCTTATGTTTTTTGGGTTCAAACGGCTGTGTTCTCAGGTACAGTATTTCCTCATATTGCTTACGAGGGTGACTCCTTAAGACCCTGGGCGGTGTTGGCTCATCAATCAGACGTCTGTTGGAATTCCCATGTTCCTGGGTATTCAACAGAAACTGTTTGGTTAGCATTTCATTTCTTTCACTTATTGGGAGTATTCTCGCCTCATTATGTAGATGGGGTTCTGGGGACATAAGGAGACAACCCGTGGCGGTTATGATGGCAGTATTTGGCAGGCCTGTAGCTTCTTCCAGTGGGTATTCCTTAGGCTTGGCGACCATATGGTGTAGGAAACAATAGTGACTCCTTCTGGTGGTGAAGATAGCTATTGATATGTACAATTTAAACAGAAGTAGGGATATGACACCGGTTGGATGTGAGTTTTTTTGAATTTATTGCAAAAAGCGTTGAGGATTTTTAATATCTTACGAGGTACCTTTGTAAATGTTTCTGAGAATGAAGAATGATACCTATTCAAACTCAATTTGCACCAGGACAATGGCGCTGAGACTTTGCTATACTTTAACATACAATACTTTACCCCTTTTTAGCACAACTATCATTTTTGATTTTATTAAATTTTAAAAATGTTTCTTCCTCAACAGTTCAGCATATGTTTTGCCAACGCAGGTTGGCGATATGTATGCGCAGGACCGTGCCTTCGCTACTTTATAATGAATGTCAATTCTCATCACTGGATATTGCGGCGCGCGATTGACCAACAAGACGATGCCACGACACCTTTGAGTATTCTTGATCTGAAAATTAATATGCAACGAATTTGTACAACAAACGAACAACACACACTGAAATAATCTCGGTTAAAAAGTATCTAAGAATCTAATGTTTCTAAGTTTTTTCCTACGTTACTAATCTAAGCTTTTTATGTTCTAATTAAAATAATATTCAACAATCTCGTAAAGTTTGAAAAGAATTTTAAAGCAATTTAATTGCAACGAATTTGTCAATAATTTTTAACCAAAATTTATAAACTAGATGTATAACAAAAAAGTATTTTGAATATAAATATTTGTGATGAACTTAACTGAAATAATTCTAAGTTTTTTCCTACGTTACTATTCTAAGCTTTTTATGCTCTAATTAAAATAATATTCAACAATCTCGTAAAGTTTGCAAAGATTTTTAATTGCAACGAATTTGTCAATAATTTTTACCCAAAATTTATAAAAGAGATGTATAACAAAAAAATATTTTGAATATAAGTAATTGCTGATGAATTTAACTGACAGTACCAGTATCATCAACTAAATGGTCCTTATAAATATTGTAATCACATAATTCAAAACAAAAAATTACTATGAGTACCTACGTTTATTATTGCAAAATAACGAAGAAAGAAAATTGCAGGAAGTATCCTCAATCTAAAATTATTCCACTGAATGTATATATCGCACTTTAAACTAAAGAATGTGAAAACTTAAAAAAAATTAAATCGGTATTTAAGTGTAAACCGATCCATGAAAGCATCGTAAAATAACTTATGTTTTTTGGTAGTTAACGTTATCGTTTGGCCTGGTTTTGTTATTTTTGTGGTATAAATCAACATTCAACACAAAGCTTCTCTGATTATGAGTTGCAATACTTTTTGGTTTAGGTTGCGATATGTAAAATTACATATTTTTGTACACAGTTCTAAAATGTAAAGAAAAAAAATTTATATTTGTCTATTAATGAAATTATTAAAAAGATATTGTTATATTAATGATATAGAGAAGCGCCAACACGAATGCAAGTGGTTTCAAACCTCTGATAGGCAATTCACCACTTTAACTGTCTGAAAAAATGTTGAATGGTTCATTTTATGTAAAAAAAAATTTGAAAGTTGCAATTGAAGTTCTGATAGCTCGGGAATTTCAATTGAAGTCCAAAAAATTACAATTGAAGTTCACAATTTTCAATAGAAGTTCAGTAAATTATAATTGAGGCTCAGGAATTTCAACTGCAGTTCAGCAAATTACAACTGAAGTTCAGAAAATTACAATTTAAGTTCAATTATAATTTTCTGAACTACAAACAGAAATTCTGAACTTCAATTTTAATTTTCTGAACTACAAATAGAAATTCTGAGCTTGAGTTGAAATTTTTGAACTTCAATTGTAACTTTCGAACCTCAATTGCAGCTTTCTGAACTAAAATAAAAAAGGTATAGTATTAAAATTGGCGAATTACAAGTCAACTTACTCAAATTGTGAATTGCCTACTCGCGATTTGATGGTTTACTGCAGCGAATAGTTCTGTTAGTTCTTCTCTTTTGTTTTCTATATCATTAATTAATTTAAGTTTCCCTTAACTTTGCATGCATACAATCGCATACAATAAAAAATGTATTTATGGCTCACCAACAGGACTGAAAAACTATTCCTTCCTTAAGATTTATAGTTAATAATTTACAACTATTATAAATAATCTAATATAATATAAAAATGTTGAATAAAAGAAATGTTAATGGATTTGAATTAAAGAAAAGTTTTATTTATATAGCAGTATAATCCAAGTAAAAAAACGGTCATAATACCAAAGAGGATAATTAATTGATTGCATGCGTGAATATAATCAATTCAGGCGTTTGCTCGTTTGCTTCAACCGCGATTACATTCATTGGAATGAAAAGGCAAATATCCCAGCAAAAATGTACCCGTAAATGGACCAGTCAAATGAGTAATATCTGTGTCGCTGGAACACCTAAATCGTTAAGTAGCATTTGTACAGGGCGTCGGGCCCTTTTGTGGACACCCTTCAAAAAACGAGAGTACTCTATAAATACCCTTCAAAAAACGCGAGTACTCCATAAATAATGTAAGGAATACTCCTTTGGGAGTATAGGAGTATTCTAAAACTAATCTGTATTCTTACAAAAAATGTGCTCCAATTAGGTGATCACACTCTCGCTTTGTTTGTGAGTATTCCATAGAGTACATACGTGAGAGTACTTTCCAAAGTACTTTCACTGTAGTACTCCATGGAGCACCCACAGAGGATCATATGCCAAAGTACTAAAGAGGAATTGTGTCGGAAAGAATTATCGGAGTGAATTTAATTTAAAATGAAAGTAAATGAAGAGGGGCAATACAACTTGTATATTTTATACTATGAATATTCTTATGTTATTTAGCATTTGCGTGAATAAAGAAACTAATATTTCTCTATACTATAGTATGTATACATAAAACCAGTGCGCGGTTGCATTTTATCAGAGTATCCATAGTAAAATTTTATTATCAGTTATTTGTATGCAATATTTTACTTTTGGCAACTCTGTTCGATCGTCATCGTGTCTTGATCACGGTCGTTAAAAAACGAGCAATGATCGGCTGATGGTGGTCCGCAAACGCATTGCAAAGGAGTATTGTTAGGGTACTCCAACGTGAAGAAAATGGAACACGTAATCCACCAATTTTTGCAGGGCAGTCCATTCCGTCGTACCTATTTATGTGATTGTCCATACTGCTCAAACATATGCGGTATTAGGTTATCGAAATGTAAACAAAACTATAGTACTGTACTGTTCTTAGATTCACGTTATGGCAGTAATTTTTTAAGTTATATACCTGTAACTTTACGAGCATTTTTACAGTATTTTTCCTTTAATATGACCGCCTTTTCACTAGTATTATGACCGTTTTTTTACTTGGATTATACTGCTATATAAATAAAACATTTCTTTAATTCAAATCCATTAACATTTCTTTTATTCAACATTTTTATAATATATTAGATTATTTATACCTAATAGTTGTAAATTATTAACTATAAGTCTTAAGGAAGGAATAGTTTTTCAGTCTTGTTGGTGAGCCATAAATACAAATTTTATTGTCTGCGATTGTATGCATACAAAGTTAAGGGAAACTTAAATTAATTAATTAATGATATAGAAAACAATAGAGAACAACTAACAGAACTATTCGTTGCAGTAAACCATCAAATCGAGAGTAGGCAATTCACAATTTGAGTAAGTTGACTTGAAATTCGCCAATTTTAATACTATACCTTTTTTGTTTTAGTTCAGAAAGCTACAATTGATGTTCGAAACTTACAATTGAAGTTCAAAATTTCAATTCAAGTTCAGAAAATTTAAACTCAAGCTCAGAATTTCTATTTGTAGTTCAGAAAATTAAAATTGAAGTTCAGAATTTCTGTTTGTAGTTCAGAAAATTATAATTGAACTTAAATTGTAATTTTCTGAACTTCAGTTGTAATTTGCTTAACTGCAGTTGAAATTCCTGAGCTTCAATTATAATTTACTGAACTTCTATTGAAAATTGTGAACTTCAATTGTAATTTTTTGAACTTCAATTGAAATTCTCGAGCTTTCAGAACTTCAATTGCAACTTTCAATTTTTTTTACATAAAATGAACAATTTAACATTTTTTCTGACAGTTAAAGTGGTGAATTGCCTACCAGAGGTTTGAAACCTCTTGCATTCGTGTTGGCGCTTCTCTATATCATTAATATAACAATATCTTTTTAATAATTTCATTAATAGACAAATATAAATGTTTTTCCTTTACATTTTAGAACTGTGTACAAAAATATGTAATTTTACATATCGCAACCTAAACCAAAAAGTATTGCAACTCATAATCAGAGAAGCTTTGTGTTGAATGTTGATTTATACCACAAAAATAACAAAATTTTTAACAAAACCAGGCTAAACGATAACGTTAACTACCAAAAAACATAAGTTATTTTACGATGCTTTCATGGATCGATTTACACTTAAATATCAATTAAATTTTTTTTAAGTTTTCACATTTTTTAGTTTAAAATGCGATATATACATTCAGTGGAATAATTTTAGATTTAGGGTACTTCCTGAAATTTTCTTTCTTCGTGATTTTGCAATAATAAACGTAGGTACTCATAGTAATTTTTTGTTTTGAATTATGTGATTACAATATTTATAAGGACCATTTAGTTGATGGTATTGGTACTGTCAGTTAAATTCATCAGCAATTACTTATATTCAAAATATTTTTTTGTTATACATCTCTTATAAATTTTGGGTTAAAATTATTGACAAATTCGTTGCAATTAAATTGCTTTAAAAATCTTTGCAAACTTTACGAGATTGTTGAATATTATTTTAATTAGAGCATAAAAAGCTTAGAATAGTAACGTAGGAAAAAACTTAGAATTATTTCAGTTAAGTTCATCACAAAAATTTATATTCAAAATACTTTTTTGTTATACATCTAGTTTATAAATTTTGGTTAAAAATTATTGACAAATTCGTTGCAATTAAATTGCTTTAAAATTCTTTGGAAACTTTACGAGACTGTTGAATATTATTTTAATTAGAGCATAAAAAGCTTAGATTAGTAACGTAGGAAAAACCTTAGAATTATTAGATTCTTAGATACTTTTTAAACAAGATTATTTCAGTGTGTGTTGTTCGTTTGTTTTACAAATTCCTTGCATATTAATTTTCAGATCAAGAATACTCAAAAGTGTCGTGGCATCGTCTTGTTGGTCAATTGTGCGCCGCAATATCCAGTGATGAGAATTGACATTCATTATAAAGTAGCGAAGGCACGGTCCTGCGCATACATATCGCCAACCTACGTTGGCAAAACATATGCTGAACTGTAGAGGAAGAAACATTTTTAAAATTTAATAAAATCAAGAATGATAGTTGTGCTAAAAACGGGTAAAGCATTGTATGTTAAAGTATAGCAAAGTCTCAGCGGCATTGTCCTGGTGCAAATTGAGTTTGAATAGGTATCATTCTTCATTCTCAGAAACATTTACAAAGGTACCTCGTAAGATATTAAAAATCCTCAACGCTTTCTGGAATAGCTTCAAAAAAACTCACATTCAAACCGGTGTCATATCCCTACTTCTGTTGTACATATAAATAGCTATCTTCACCACCAGAAGGAGTCACTATTGTTTCCTACACCATATGGTCGCCAAGCCTAAGGATTACCCACTGGAAGAAGCTACATGCCTGCCAAAATACTACCCTCAGAATCGCCACGGGTTGTCTCCTTATGTCCTCAGAATACCATCTACATAATGAGGCGAGAATACTCCCAATAAGTGAAAGAAATGAAATGCTATGCTAACCGAACAGTTTCTGTTGAATACCCAGGAACCTGGGCATCCCAACAGACATCTGATTGATGAGCCAACACCGACCAGGGTCTTAAGAGTCACCCCCGTAAGCACTATGAGGAAATACGGCACCTGAGAACACAGCCGTATGAAGCCAAAAAAAAAATAAGCAGGTCCTTGATGAACTCCACAAACAGACGTCGGACCTCTATGTCAGAAATTGCCCGGTGAATTCAGTACTCAAAGAACAATACCCTAAAATTGCAGAACAGGAACGCACGCTCCCTAGGGAAACGCGAGTCACTCTAGTCCCACTTCGATCTGGATACTGTAACATGTTAAACTCTTACCTGTCCAGAATCAACCCCGACATACAAAATGTCCCTGCTTGCAATGTGTCCCCACATGACACCAACCATCTCTTCAATTGTAATGTGGAACTAACTCCTCTAACACCCCTCTCTTTATGGTCCACCCCTGTTGAAACAGCAAGTTTCTTCGGACTCCCGTTGGAGGACATTGATGACAATTTGTGATTGGTCAGACCTATTGGATGGGGCGAAGCACTGCTACAACAACAACATCAGAAGGCACTCGAAGACGATGCCCCAAAACTAACAACAAAAAGTAATAATTATCATTTCACTGACACAAATTTTATAGTTTTTCTTCCGTAGTTGGACACAATCTTTTCATAATATTACTTAAAAATTTAAGATTAGACATTTTTTTCAAGTTGTATTTTGACTTACCAACAACAATAGAATCATGTTTAATTGTACGCTGCACAATCATTGTACCATCATGTAACGAAGCTCAGTTTCTTCCAAAAATTGTTCGGCACTGCCACGTAAAATCAATGTACATGTTCTAGCATTAACGCAACCTTTAAATAATTATAAACTATAAAAATAAAATTAATGTCAAACCCACTATCAAACCTTGGAAAATGTTGAAATATTTAAAATTGCGATTTTATATTTTTTGTATAACGTTGGATCCACCAAAGAAGAGTACAGCGTCCACAACCATTTTAGAAAGGAAATCGTTTTGTTGATGAATAAGTTTGGAGGACATTGCTGTGGCAGCGCATTTTTCCAATAAAGCATGTTGTTGTTCCTTTGATTGGCGCTTCGACATGTTCAGCCATGTCATATTTTGGTCATGCATTATTGTAATGCTTTGCGTATAGCTTTAATGATGATAAGTGCATGCACGCCTTCCTCAACATATGGCTAAACTTGTTTTAAGATTTGACATGCTTAAAGTACTACTGAAGTGGTGCCATCGCCGACCTGATAAGAGAAACATTTTTATTCTACACATTCTAATATAACAAAAAACTTACCTCAGCATTTTGAGATTTGGCGATGTCGACTAGAGTTCTACGGCTGGATGCACAATATCCAATAGTTTCATAATGGTTGCCCCATCATTTGAAATTGTGGCCCTACCACTGGAATCAACAATATGTTTGTCCATACTGTGTGAACGCAATGTAGTGCGTACAGCGTCCACAATTGAATGCGAGGCATTGATGTTGGATATGAGTTGAGGTTCTACCTTGAGAGCTATCGGTACCCAAATATTGTTTACACAAAAACTCATGTACTCAATACAAGTTCAGGACGTTCATATTTATTGACACGCTGTTCGGGGTGGCCCAAATGTTGGAAATATTCAGGTGGCACTGTTTAGAAAAAATATGGATCAATGAACACAAGTAAAAGTGAATGAGTTTTTTTACCATCTGTTGTTACTTTACACATTAGACATTGGGAACGACGACCAGCATCTACAAATTGCATATTAGCCTTGGAACGATTGCATATAGTTGGACCCATTTCACCAAAATTTACAATGGGTGGCTCATATCCAACCGTGCGTGCTATTGGTGAGATGGTAAGTGTATAGAACAAAGCTGTTGTTTTTAATAAATCAGCTGTTGCAGGTATGCAATAAAAAAAGGCCTGCAAACGAGAAAGATCAACGTAATTGCCAAACAAAAAATTAATTTCGAATATCAATATCTAACGTAACGTGGCGAGGAGTTACCACATACTTTGTGGTCACCAATCGTGGTAATAAACCCTGTTCATTAGTAATAAAATCACCACCAGCGTTATTTTGATTTTCAACGATAACGCTTATCGGATTAGGCATCCGATCGGGATCTAAACGGCGTTGATCTACTGTTGCGGCTGTTGATATATACCAGTACCAGGTACAGGTGGTTGCTAAAGAAAATAATACAAAAATAATCATCAGTAATATTTAAAATATATTAGTTGTATTAGCATACATTATTACCATGACGTCCGGGTATTGGGGGTTGACCCGGCATGGGTGGCTGACTGGGCATTGGCGCCTGTCCAGGTTGTGTTGGTGGCATCATTTGACCCAAGTAACCACCTGGTGCACTTGTTTGTTGTAGAGGATAGCCTGGATGTTGAGGTATTGGAGGGCAACCAGGTGGACCAGGTTGTGGTGGCATTGGCAGATAGGTTGTTGCTGCTGCTGTCGTGGCATTGCATAAAAAATGGCTTTCCGTTTGAACTCCGGAAATAGCTTTCACAACAGTGGATTTACCGTGTCCAATCCTGCCAATATTGATTGTTGCCTGACGCGAAATCACCTCTGGCGATAATGGGGACAAATTTTCAATATCCTGTAAATAATATTTTTTTATTAATTCAAATTATATTAAAGCAAATCCGACAATATAACAGATTGAACGATGCAGATTTTGTAGCACCAGTAATGAAAATGAATGAATTGATGTGTAGCGATATGGAAAAATGATGTTAGATTTCCCAGAAAATGGCTTTTCCCATATCACACTAAAACTTACTTGATCTTGGGTCCTTTGTGGAAAATATAAATGTATTATTAATATAAAATGCAAATACCGTAGCGCACACAACACTTAAGTTAAATTTAGTTTTTATTATATCCGAAATGATTTGTAAATCAATTTTTATTACTCTGCTGTTGCTGCGCTTGTGGTTTCAAGCTGAAAAAACAAATGGCGGATTCGCAGAAAATTTTTGTGACGTATTTGAGGGTACATTGCATGTAAGAAAAGGCAAGCATATATGGATCGGACATTTCATTGTGGGATATTTTGTTGTTGGTCGTCATTTTCAGTCACTAGATTTTTGCTGGGTATGAAAACTCCATGCGTCTGAATATTTGCATGATTCTTCTGCCCTTACGTCACGGCGACAAGCTACATATAAACATACATATAAACATTGCTTACGGTTCTGTTTGTTTGCCGAACTAAACGATACTAATTCTCGTGCTTTGATTTTATTCTCCACATTTAAATATTGTTAAATTCACAGCATTTTTTCGAAGTACACATTTCCTATTTTGAAATACCTATAATGCATATCTGACATTATTTTCCATGTGGAAAACATATTATTATAATGTAATATCTACATTTTTTTTCATTTCAAGTACACATTTCAAAAATGTAAAATTCAAATTATTTGATAAATGCAAAAATAATGTGTTTTTCAAATTTAAAAATGTAAAACACTAATGTGTTTTTTCCGTGTAGATATGACTTTTTTAAATAAAATTTTTTCCTATTCGATCAGTTTCTTTCTTTTGAATTTTATATACGTATACGTTAGATCTCATACATAGGCTCAAAAAGAATGAATTCTACTTATTCCTGAAGGAGGTACTTCGTTTTTTTTCTATTAATTTATCTATGATTAATATTACAGAAATGCGATTCCGTGGCTTTTCTTAATGTTCACATGTTGTTGAAAATCTTGTGTACGCGTCCAGTAACAGCGGCAACGAACGAGAGATCTTTTTCAACTCTTAGGCTGATTAAAAACTATTTGAGAAACACGATGAGTGAAAATCGATTGAATGGCTGTGCATCACTAAGCATCCACCGTGATCAAATTGTTACCGTTGATAAAGTTTTAGATGAAATGGCAAAGAAAGGCCGACGCATGCGCTTGAGTTTTTAATGTAACCTTTTTCATATCATATTCTAAAAACACGTACTTTAATGTTAAAGCCAAAGACAACATTTTTTTTTTATTTTATTTATTTATTTTATTAATTTTTTTGAACCCCTCACAGTCAAGGGGACAAATCACATGATCGAAATCATCAACGGCATAAGTTCTTATTCCCATTGTTTACGCCTCGTTGCCTGGTTATTCCGATTCTGCGATTCGTGCAGAAAGAAATCAACACTCACAGCTACTCCCTTACCTGCAGAGTTACGACGCGCACTACACAGCATAATTTCGAATTTACAACAGCAGCACTTTTTTGTTGATTTTAAATTACTCAATTTAAAACATCTCAATACCTTTATAGATAACACCACTGGATTCGAACTCATCAAAGTTGGTGGCCGATTGGACTATGCAAATTTACCAGACTCTCACAAACATCCTATTTTGCTACCCAGTAATTCGCAATTTGTATATAACTACATACGCCATTTACATATTCGAAATTATCACGCCGGCCCTAAAGCATTGGTTGCCGTGATACGTATAGAATATTGAATCATCAATGCCAGAGACTTGGCTCGTCGTATCGTTCGGTCTTGCGTACACTGCGTGCGCTATAAACCAGTTCTAGCTCAACAAGTCATGGGACCACTGCCAGCCACACGTCTCACTTCCGCTCGCCCTTTTGTACGTTGTGGAGTTGATTTCTGTGGACGAGTAAATACTTACTTGCGAATTAGAGGCAAGGCTCCTATAAAATCTTACGGGGCCGTGTTTGTTTGCCTCGTCACGAAATCAGTACATATCGAGGTTGGGTCAGGTCTCTCAACGAACTCATTTCTAAACGCTCTGAAGCGCATGGGTGGTCGTAGAAAACTGCCATGCGACATATTTGGCGATAACGCCACAAATTTGCCAGGGCGTCCAACCAGTTAAAGGAACTAAAACAATTTCTCATATGTATTTAATTTTTCTCTAATATCAATTACAAAAACCATTGTATAAAGCAATATGAGCAAAGCTCGCTAATTAAATACATATGATCATATTGATATAATAGTAACAGCGGAAGTATTAAAAACAAATATTGTAAAAATCCGAACAAATGTTACTAAGCTTTCAAAAGCGCGCCTAAAAATCATATCCACACCATTAGGAATAAACTACATACAGAGTGTATGTGCCTATATGGTGATCAAAAGGAATATAAACAAAAAGGCAACTCTTAGAGACCAATTGTACAGCGAACAACGGAAAATTCATATGGCGTAGCAGCTAAAGGCTTGCACTGATGTGAATGTTGGAGATTCGAGTTCAACGCTCAGCTCCCGAAAAGCTAGCTGATGAAGAAGTGAAATTCAGAAACATGTCCTAGTAACCATCGCCGTTTGTAAACTTAAAATTTTTCTCTAATATCAATTACAAAAAACAATTTCTGTTTGAAATTAATACACAAAAAGAAATTTATAAATTTTGCTCGCCCTCCCAGGGCACCTCACTCTGGCGGCCTTTGGGAAGCTGCGGTGAAAAGCGCAAAGGGACATTTGAATCGAACTTTAGCCAACACAAGATTGACTTTTGAAGAACTGAGCACGGTTGCCGTGGAAGTGGAAGCTATTCTCAACTCTCGCCCACTTTGCCCGATGTCATCAGATCCAAGGACTTGACGACCAAGTTCGAGTGGTGTACCTACGCACTACCAATGGTACCTGCAGCCGTCCTATACATAAAATTGCTATACTGCCGGTTTCTTGAAAGTGGATACTTCCAACGGGGCCGGAATGTTGGATGAAACTTGCGACACACTGTGATCGAATAATCTAAGACACTGTACTAATATTAGTACTCAAATAATATTCAAAACATAATTAGTTACATACGTTCAACAGAACACTACCTAATAATTGTAAACATGAATATACACACACACATACATATTCGCAACCGTATTTATAGCTCCGTCACATAAGCAGTTTTTCATATATATGAGTTTAACACAAGCTTATGCATAATGAATAGATTGCACGTATTTTTATGGAGAACGGTAGAATGAGCGACACTGACGCCATCTGATATTGAAAAGCAAAGAGGATAGATATAATAAGAGCCGTCACTCGTTATTTTTTAGGCATTTACTCGATGTGAACTGTGAGGCAGTCGCTACTTTTGTTTTATGAGGGACATTTTTGAATTGTCTTCCATTTATCCATGCGGTGTTGTCACTTTATGTAAACGTGTTTTTTGGAAAGAGAATTAAATAATTAATTAAACACAAATACCCCATGAAAATGTATAGAAGACATTTATAAACATCTCGCCCAAAAAAAAAGTAGCGACTACTTCATAGTTTACATCGAGTAAATGCCTAAAAAATAACGAGTGACGGCTCTTATTATATTTATCCTCTTTGTTGAAAAGTAGCCAACACTCAAATTTTGTTGTGAACAAATCATAAGAAGAAGAATTTGACATTTGTGTTTACAAGTTGGCGCGTCGAAATAAAGAGCATAACCAAAATTGTAAAATGTAAATAAATGTAAATGAACCAAGGCCACATATAGATATTTTAAATGTTTTTAACACTGGAAAGAACACATCGCATGGATTTACAAAGTCAGCGCGCCAATGGTGCGATATAGCAAATTGGAATTCAGGCGGCTTCTTCGTCAACATGGTGTGAAACTGGCATTGACACCAATGATCATCGCTGATTCATTTATAAATAGTAAAAAGGCGCATGATAATAAATTTACCACAAGTTTAGAGGACATTCCTTGTATATCACAATTCGCTGCGTGCGATATGCATGAATTCTCCTTAGCAGCCCAGTTAATATGTCCATATGTTGATGGCACGGATTTGAATTGTGGCTGTCTGCAATCATGGGCAATTTCTAAAGCATATGGCTGTGGTCTGCTGAGACATCCAGAACTAGTGAAAAATATTGTAGAAACTACAAGGCGTGTGCTACCAAACAACTTCAGCATACCGGTAAAATTACGCTGATTAAATGGCAGTGGAGAGCAATCAGTACGATCTACAGTGGAACCGGCACCACCACTAGAAAAATGTGGTGCCACATTTTTGACATTACCTGGACGAAACATGTGGCAGAAGGTATCAGATCCTCTAAATATTAACGTTATGTCTGAAGCAGGGGCGCATCCAGCACGATTTGGGAGGGAGACGGGCGATTTAATTCAACTTTTTAAGTAAGATAAAGTGACCTTAAAATGTTTCATACAAACACACTGTCGCGTACACCTTTTAGAGGTGAATCCGCCCCTTTGCGCAATCAAGGTGGAATGTCCCCCAGCTAGCTCAGGGCGAGAGCTCGGGGCCCTTAACCCTTGTCCACCTTGATGCGGGGCGGATGTCACAATCATCATTATACTTACATCCGTGCACCTCCCTCGCAGAAAGCCCACCCTACCTTGGACCGCTCGAGTTTCTGCCTGGCAGCGAGTCCCCTTTTCCTCTGCTCCAAATGACCCTACTCACTTACCCTTGCGTCATCCTCCCCCGCCCTTACCGATTAAATTTAGAACGCCATTATATCCTTTTTCTTTTCATCTTCAATCTAACATATTATTTATTTAAAATATCTTAACTTTATACAAAAATTCAATAAAATGATTAAATTCGAAAATTTAAAGTTTTTAACTTATTCCTCTAGGAGGCTATATGTTCAAATCAGAATTTTTTTCGACAATTCGACCAACAGATCATTTGCACAAAAAAACAACGAAATTCCAAATAAAAATCGACTCATAAACGACGAGAATTATATATATACATTATACTTGTACATACAATCGTTTATCATCACAAAAAAACTCGTAATGTTAAAAAAAACGTATAAGTGAAAATTCGCAAAATAAAATTTTCATACAAATGGTTTACATAAACCCCATATAAATCATTCTGACAAAAGAACATCTTAATTTATGACGAATTTGACGCCAAATCGCATTACCACATTAAAATATACATCGGTTAATAAAAAAAACGAAACTGTGAAATATTTTCTTAGGCCTTTCTGCCTCCAAAGTCAGGCCAAACTTTTATGCTCTTAGTAGGAGCGAAATACGAACTAGATTCAATGCCCTAATGCCTACATAACAGAGCTCTATTATGGAGGTTAAGGGAAATTGGTGTGAGCTGGTTTTTTCCAGCTATTGCGAAAAAAACGGAAAAGACATACGAAATTGTTTAAATTCGACTATTTGGCCCCTTTCTGGTCATCGAACAGCACTTTACAAAGTTTACTGCGATTTCATTTGAATTTAAACAAATGCGATTTGGACAGAAGAAAAATACTTAAATTAGCCTACCCTCATACGTATATTAACGTTGCGACCTTTTGGTTGCTTTAATTTTCCCCGTTTTCTTTAAAAGGTGACTTTTGATGCACTCAACACTCCTGATTGCTGTCTTCGCTCATTATATTTGTAAAGAAAAATCCTTTATGGCATGGCAATTATGGTACGATGGTGATGAAAAATTTATGTAAACGAAATATCCCTGGCGCCACACAAAAGCCTTTGGGCATTAGCGGTGATACTCCTACCGGAGGAATGAAGGAGTTTTATTAGTGCGACTTCAAATTGATTTGAGGATTTTACGCCAATTTGGGCGTCCACGTTCCTCAAGCTAAACACATATCCTTGACATGTCCAATATTGGGCATTAGGGTGGATAAAAAAAAATGTATCCCAACAAAAAAAAAAAAAATGAATTTACAAAAAACATCATTATAAAGAAATTATTTTAGTGAAATTTAAAGAGGGGGAGAGGGGATTTACACTCCCTGAAATCCGGGCCTGCATACGCATTATGCCAGAGCCGGATTCCTGGAGAAGATTGGTGACCGAAGTCGAAGTGGAGGTTCCGCGAACCCCAAATGGCGCGAAAGTCCCTCTATGCACATAAAAAAAACGATAGTATTCTAACACTTACCAGATTCACGGTATTCCGCATCGTTTATGCCGCTAGATTTTGGCTCCTGCCCAAATTTAAAATTTGTTTGTCGCCAGAGCGCGCGATTGGTATAAGGCTTTTTGCCTTTTAATGGTTTTTTTGATTTTTGTTTTATGTTAATAACTTTATTTTAATAAAACAAAGCACCACTTTTATTTTCCAATTTAAAACGGGGTTAACATTTCGCGCACAGTGATATACTTTTTACTGTTAAAATTTATTATTATTGAACATTTCTGTAGGCGAGCGGCGCGCTGCAGACTTGTTTGCTGCTATATTTCAACAACTATACTCTTTCTACAGTTATCCCTTCTTATATAGCCGGTATCCATAAGGGACACCGTTTTCATGTGCCGTTTTCTCTCGTCATCCTCAAACCAACCGCAACCATTTCCACCCTATATCCATCCTTTTCCGACTTTCACCACACCCTTACCGCTCATCTTGCAACCCTTGGAAGATGAGCTTTTTATAATTTTTCCCATATTGGGAATTTTCTTTAGTTTGACATTTCGGGTTTGTTTACATTTTATCGTGTGGGCAAATTTACTCGCGGATATTATTTTACTGTTTGTGTGATAATTCCGTGTTAAATTCAGTGGTAAAGTGTATTAATATAATCATGGGTGGATGAAGTACTGTTCTGCCATTTGTGGCTGTACACCGCCTCTAGACTGGTTCTAGTGGACGACCAAAACATCAACACCTATCACGATATTGGCATTATAATTCAGCGTTCGACTGCAAACCCGCGTCCCAAAATATATGGGGAGAGGTGTCACAAGGCGCGCCCTGGACCCAGGATCACAACTCCGAAAGCGGAAATCAAAAACTCTTCCTATGGTTGTTGTGATTTTGATGTGTTGTACCCAACACAAAAAAATTGTGCACTTATATAAGTGTTTTTCTCAGTTTTACGTTTCTGTGCCCAGACTAGTTAAAATTGTTTTCCTTTTATGTCTTTATTTTTCTTTTTCAATTGGACTTTGGGAATCTCCGGCATTGGGCCCTTTACTACCGTGCTGCCATACTCGAGCGGGACAAGATGCGCTCAAAGCCCAAAGCGGGGAACACCCACACCCTGACAACACATACATATCTACACTCATCTGCAAAAGTCATCATCACTCAGATTTTTCAAGCTTTTACTAATTTTGCTGCGACCTTAATTATTTTCGATATTTTTTTAAAATACTCCAAAATACAATCCAAATGTACACTTAAGACTTTTTAGAAAATTCTGCAAAATTCCGCGAATTTTCATGCAAAAAATTCTAAAAATTCTTACCGAAAAGCTGAAAATTTGCGGAATTTTCTAAAAAGTTTTAGGTGTTCTATTTCAGGCAATTTTTTGGCCGAAGTGTCAGCCGATATCAAAACTATGAAATAAAAGATTTATTTTTATGTGTGTACATCTTTTTTCATAGTAGGGCAATAGGATCACTAAACACACGTTCTCAGATTTTTTAGCACAAAGAAATAATTATCACAGCATTTTAAGATGGAGCCAGACATTGCTAAATTGACAAATAAACGATTGAATAAGCAGACCTGAACCGTGATAAAAAATAAAAGCAAATATATTGTAACGAATATTAGCAGCACTAAGGGATACTATCATCTCTAAGCCGATGCTAAGCAGTGACTTGTATGCACATCAATAATACAATCATTATGTCTACACATATGTACGTACACGCAGCGGAGAAGCAACTCACAAACACATGCAGATATATTGTCTGAGATGCTCCCAAGAGTATGCAATTATAATTGTGGAAGTGTCGCTCACAAATACACGTGCATATGAGAGCTATACACGTGCATCTGTAGTTATAATTATATAGCAGTAACTAAGTAAATTCTGGAAGAGCCTAGAAGTATGCAAACGAGAAATCAGAGGCCGCAACAGTAGAGGCACGACAATCAGTTTGATTTAAGACGCTATCTGGCGAGCAGTAGTAGTGTTATTGTGAAGAAATTTAATAAAGGCCATTTTGAATTATTCAATAGTGGAGTTATTTATTCAACAGTATAGTGATTCGAACTTAGCAGAAGGTTGCAAATAAGAAGATTTGCAGTAAATTCGTTATAATTGGTGTCAGAAGAGGAATTGTTGAATAAATTCCAGAGGACTACAAGGACATGGCAAAGTTAAGTGAATTGAAGATCCAGCAACTGAAGAAGGAGTTGGAGAGCCATGGATTGAATAAAACCGGCATTAAACTCGAACTTCAGGTACGACTACGTGAGGCAATGGAATTAGAAGGAATTGACGTGGAAGAGTATGACTTTCATCTTGATGGCGATGAGACAACACAATTGGAGGAGAAAAATGAAACACCGCAGACAGTGGCGAACGCAGACTTGAACATGATATTGGCTGGAATTTCTTCACAAACATCGACAGTAACATCAATGTCGTCGCAAATGTCATCTCAACTGGAAGAACAGAAGACATATATGGCATCCCAACTGGAAGAACAAAAGACAAATATAACATCTTAACTGGCAGAACAGAAGACATATGTGATATTACAATTGAAATCCCAGGAGAACAGTATAACATCCTAGATGGAAACAAAATTGGAGGAACAGAAAACACACATGACGTCACAAATTAGAGAACAATTGAAAGAACAAGAGGCACGCATATCATTACAGCTCGAAGCACAAGGAGATCGTATCTCAACAAAGCTGGAGACACAGGAAATAAAATTCTCATCGCAGCTGGAGGCTGTTAGTGAACTACAAGATAAAGTGGAGGCCGATATAGATGCTTTGAAAGATCGGATTCAGGAGTTACAATTGAACCGTCCAATCACTTCACCGTTTACTCTGAAGGTAAAATCCCCAACGTTTAATGGTTCTGTTTCATTCCAGGTATTTAAGCTGCAATTTGAGAAGACGTCAGCAGCAAACAACTGGAATGCTGAAGATAAAGTTGCTGCATTGTTCGTGGCTTTAAAAGGACCAGCTGCTGAGATATTACAGCCCATCCCAGAACGCAACAGCTATGAAGCATTGATGTCTGCTGTAGAACGGCGATACGGAACCGAACACAGAAAACAGATATACCAAATTGAGTTGCAAAAGCGTTACCAAAAAGCAAATGAGACATTGCAGGAGTATGCTTCGGATGTTGTAAGATTGGCTCATCTTGCAAGTGCGGACGCACCCGTGGAATACACTGAAAGGGTAAAGATTCAGAGCTTTATAAACGGCATACGGGACGCCGAAACGAAGCGAGCCACATACGCGAACCCAAAGCAAACATTCGCTGAAACGGTATTCTATGCACTGACTTGGGAAACTGCCTCACTTTTGAGTAAGCCAGCGTACAAAGCCCATCTTGTGGAAGTAGAGAGGTCAGATTGGGTGCACACAATTTTGGAAGCACTGAAGGGATCATCACAACAGAAAAGCTCTGAAGTTATGAAATGTTTCAAGTGCGGCACCCAGGTCACATTGCACGTCATTGCAGCACCGGTCCTAATAGTTCCAACAATCTGGGTTGCCGTAAACGCAGAGCAGACGGAGATGAGCAAATCTCCAAGTCCACTTAATCGTTAAAATAAAGAGAGTCAGCCGCAAGGGGCGACAGCTGGCTCCCTCAATTGAATGCCCCATAATCTCTATCTCGCAAATTGGAAGAAGGTCAAACAATCTTACTGTCGGAGGACATATGGATGGAAAGGAACGTTTATTGACTGTAGATACAGGTGCATCCCATTCCATCATTCGATCAGATTTAGTCAACAAGAAGATAAGACCATTGCTTGGAGCAAGGTTACGTACAGCCAAGGGAGAGGACACCCAGGCAATTGGAGAAGTAGCATGTGAAGTAGCAATTGGGAACGTCACGGTACTACACAATTTTATAGTAGCAGAGATTGTTGATGAAATCTTCTTTCCCTTTTATACATAATTTCTTAACCTATACATTCATAATTATTCTAATACTAAAGATATGTAGATTTGTATTAGTGATATGTAGATTTGTATATGTAGATTTGTATTAATAGTATGCATATATGTAGATTTGTATAAACGGTATGCATACATGTATATTTGTAATAGTAGTATGCATATATGTAGATTTGTATAAATGGTATGCATACATGTAGATTTGTATGCAAAGTCAGCAGATTGCTATTCATGTAAAATATTTGTATGTGAATATTTGGTTAATTCACATTATTGGTTGTATGTAAATATTTTGGTGGCAAACTAACATTGACGATCGGCAGTGTATTGACCGGAGTGAGTGACTAAGCAAAATTTGTAATGTGTGAACTGACAAGGGTTTCATATTCGGCATTTCATTGATGCTGGCTTACCGCTGTGTTAGGTCAATGTATTTTATGACGCATAATATTGTAATATGATTATGCTATTACAAAAATGTATTGGCATAGAAGTTCATGATGCGTAATGCCGCAAATATATTGCATAGGTGGGCATGACGCATAATGCTACACAAGTGCGGCAACCCAGACCACATTGCACGTCATTGCAGCACCGGTCCTAATAGTTCCAACAATATGGGTGGCCGTAAACGCAGAGCAGACGGAGATGACCAAATCCCCAAGTCCACTTAATCGTTAAAATAAAGAGAGTCAGCCGCAAGGGGCGACAGCTGGCTCCCTCAATTGAATGCCCCATAATCTCTATCTCGCAAATTGGAAGGAGGTCAAACAATCTTACTGTCGGAGGACATATGGATGGAAAGGAACGTTTATTGACTGTAGATACAGGTGCATCCCATTCCACGATTCGATCAGATTTAGTCAACAAGAAGATAAGACCATTGCTTCGAGCAAGGTTACGTACAGACAAGGAGAGGACACCCAGGTAATTGGAGAAGTAGCATGTGAAATAGCAATTGGGAACGTCATGGTACTACACAATTTTATAGTGGCAGAGATTGTTGATGAAATCATAATTGGAGTGGACTTCTTAATCGACCAAGGCATCAAGATCGATATGCAAAGCAAGACGATGCAATATAAGAACATGGATGTGCTACTTAATTTCGGCTATGAGAGAGCCTACAGCAGCAAACGAGTGCTGGTGGAAGAGAGTCAGCAAATACCACCAAAATCCGAAGCAGTCATCTGGGCAAAGTTTGATGGAGATTGTGGGACAAACAAATTGTGGGTTGTCGAAGCAGCAAACAAATCAGCACTGAACATACTTGTAGGAAAAACCTTGGCTATGACAAAACAAGATGGACGTATTCCGGTAAGAGTACTCAATGAGTTCAAGTCACCACTCAAACTGACCAAAGGAGCTATTTTAGGAAGATTCCAAGAGGCTGAAGTAGTTATTAACTGTGAACAGCTCCAGGAACACGTTTCATCTAGTAATACTGATCTTTGAAAAGACATCACGGTTTGGACACAGGGGCTAGAGGAAGCCTATCAGAGTAAGGCAAAACAACTGCTCCTAAAGTACGCGAACATATTTGACCAGGATGGTTCCAAACTAGGCCGCACCAACGTTGTGAAACATCAAGTTGACACTGGAGATGCGAGGCCGATCCGTCAAGCTCCACGTAGTGTTCCACTGGCGAAGCGGGAATTTGTGAGTCAAATCATATAAGAACTGAGTAGCAGCGGCGTCATCGAGCCATCAGCTAGTCCATGGAGCTCACCGGTAGTACTTGTAAAGAAGAAGGATGGAAAAATGAGGTTTTGCGTGGACTGCCGCAAGTTGAGTGACGTTACGAAAAAGGATAGCTACCCATTGCCAAGAATTGACGATACTCTGGACTCGCTATCTGGTAAGAAATGGTTTTCCACACTGGACTTGAAAAGCGGCTACTGGCGAGTTGAGGTGAAGGAGGAAGATCAAGAGAAAACAGCCTTCAGTGTCGGTGATGGTCTTTGGCAATTTACAGTGATGCCTTTTGGACTTTGTAATGCACCAGCTACTTTTGAGAGACTCATGGACCAGGTACTGAAAGGACTACATTGGAAAACATGTTTGGTGTACCTGGACGACATCATCGTATTGGGCAAGAAATTTGATGAACATCTTAAGAACTTGGAGGAAGTTTTCCAGAGAATAGCTGGCGCTGGTCTGAAGTTAAGTCCCAAAAAGTGTGCGCTGTTTAAAAAGGAAGTAAATTATTTGGGTCACAAGGTAACGACAGAGGGCATCTGCACTGAGAACGAAAAGATAGAGGCTGTAAAAGATTGGCCAAGACCACAGAACCTACACGAATTGAGAAGTTTCCTTGGGCTCTGCACATATTACCGCCGATTTGTACCAAATTTTTCCAGCTTAGCCCATAGCCTCCATGAGCTTACAAGAAAAGCTTTTGAATGTAAGAAGGAGCAAGAAGTGACTTTCCAAACATTGAAGGAGCGTTTGTTCACTGCCCCAATGTTGGCATATCCGATTCCAGGAGCAACATTTATTCTAGATACAGATGCGAGTGGATATGCTATAGGAGGCGTTTTATCACAACTGGTCGATGGACAGGAAAAGGTAGTTGCATATTACAGCCGTTCGATTGGAAAACCAGAGAGGAACTACTGCGTTACGCGGAAATAGATGTTGACATTGGTAGAGTGTATTAAACATTTTGACAAATACCTCTACGGCCAGCGATTCCGTGTCAGGACAGATCACGCAGCGTTGAAATGGCTTCTGCAGTTCCGTAATCCGGAAGGACAATTGGCGCGGTTGATCGAGCGACTACAAAGTTATGACTTTTCCATTGAGCATCGAAAAGGTAGTACAAATGGAAATGCTGATGCAATGTCACGAAGACCACGTAGTTTGGAAAGCAAGCACTGTTCAAAGGCCGAGGCTAAATAAGACATTATAGATGTCCGGCTAATGACTATAACGTCTACGGATGAATGGGACAAGGAACAGATCTGTCACATGTTAACCAAAGGCTCTAACGAAACGAAAGACCAAACAGAGAAGAGATGTCAGCAGAGAGTCCTATTGCGAAGTCATATTGGGCACAGTGGAACAGTTTAGAATTGATATCCGGTTACCTTCATCGAGTATGGGAGAGTGAGGTTGGTCAATGCAAGAAGAAACTGATAGTTGTTCCCAGAAAGAGGATTCCTGACGTGCTCAGCGACCTGCATAATGGTCCAAGTATAGGTCGTCTTGGAATCACGAAGGCACTCGAGAAAATTAACCAGATATTTTACTGGGTTGGTTGCCGTCAGCCGTTCACCGAGTGGATTGCCAACTGCGAGGTTTGCAACAGAGCGAAAGGGCCCAAAACACGAATTCATGGCTAAACGAAGCAGTATATTTCAGGTGCACCATTTGAAAGGATCGCCATGAATGTCGCAGGTCCATTTCCTACTAACAACCGTGGAAACAAATACGTACTGGTGGTTATGGATTATTTCAGTAAATGGCCAGAGGTATACCCAATCCCAAACCAAGAAGCAGAAACAGTAGCAGAAGTGGTTACAAACGATTGGGTTGCAAGGTATGGTGTACCAATGTAGTTACATTCTGACCAAGGCAGGAATTTTGAATCAGCTATGTTCCAAGAAATGTGCAAGAAGTTGGCCATTCGAAAAACACGGACAACTGCATTGCATCCTTAGTCCGATGGTATGGTGGAACGTTTCAATAGAACATTGGAAGAGCATTTGAGGAAAGAAGTAGACAAGTACCATAAGGACTGGGATACACACATATCATTGTTCTTGATAGCCTATCGATCGGCAGTACATGAGACAACGGCCAAACTCCCGCAAAGGTAATTTTTGGCAATGACCTTCGACTGCCAGTTGATTTGAAGTATGGGATAGATACCGATGGGGAGAGAAATGTCAAGAAATCCACTGGTGTCTTGGAAGAAGTGCTGAGAGAGATACACGATCTGGTAAGGCAACGAGCAAAGATTATGAGTGACAAGATGAAAGCGAGGTACGATAAAGCAATTAATTCGGAAGGGTTTCAGGAAGGAGATTTGGTGCTGTTATACAACCAACAACAAAAAAAAAAGGTTTGGAAAGGCTGGCAAGATTAGATCGAGAGATTTGTCTAATCGGGACGATCAGACTTAGGTGGAGGGCAGTGTAACGAATATTAGCAGCACTAAGGGATACTATCATCTCTAAGCCGATGCTAAGCAGTTACTTGTAAGCACATCAATAATTCAATCATTGTGTCTACACATATGTACGTACACGCAGCGGAGAAGCAGCGCACAACCACATGCATAAATCTGAGATACTCCCGAAAGTATGCAATGGTTGTGCAAGTGTCGCTCTCACATTCAAACACATGCAGATATCTTATCTGAGATGCTCCCAAAAGTAGGCAATTATAATTGTGGAAGTGTCGCTCACAAATACACGCGCATTTGAGAAGCTATACACGTGCATCTGTAGTTATAATTTCATAGCAGTAACTATGTAAAATCGGGAAGCGCCTAGAAGTATGTGAACGAGAAATCACAGAGTATAAAAGGCAGCAACAGTAGAGGCGCGACAATCAGTTTGATTTAAGACGTTATCTGGCGAGCAATAGTAATGTTGTTGTGAAGAACTTTAATAAAGGCCATTTTGCATTATTGAATAGTGAATTTATTTATTCAACAGTTTAGTGATTCGAACTTAGCAGAAGGTTGCAAATAAGAGGATTTGCAGTAAATTCATTACTATAAAGTTGGCGCGATTTGTCTCAGAAAATATTTAGGCCGAAGTTCTCTTCAAGTTTGCATCTTGCCCCGTTTTAGCTTTTCCTACAAATATACGGGACGGGGCTTTAATTTTTTATGCCTACTCCGAACGGCACCTGGAAGGCAGAAGAATTTTCACTGAGAAGGTTTTTATTGGCAGAAACTTTTCGGAGTGTTTGAAAAACCACTGTCGAGGGGCGACCCCGCTTAGAAATCCATTTTTGTAATTGAATGAACTTTTTTCTTAAATTTTGATGTTGCCTTTGCGCGAGTCTTGAACCCAGCACCCTCGGTGTGGTAGGCGGAGTACGCTACCACTACACCATGGCGCCGCCAGAGTCTTGAACCAGCATAAGCAATAAGTTAAGCTTAAATTCTGGTTAAATAATTATAAGATGAAAATAAAAAGTGTTCACTTTGTTTTGGGAAAAGCCTCATTTTTTACTGATCTTGATGAGAAAGTTTATGATTCATGAAAAATTTACGCTAATTGTGAACCCTAAACAACCTGTTGGAAAGGATATTTTATTATTCCGCTTTTTCGGGTCGTGTATTGAAAGCTCTTATACAGGTTTCGAAACATTATAAATGTGTCACTTAGGCTAATTCAAGACTATTTTTATTAGTTATCTTAGCTGAAAAATACTAAAAGTATATCCACATTTAAGCAACTCTCCACATTGTTCATAAAGTATGAGCCCTCGACTTTCAAATAATTTCTGCGGCATTAACCAAATTTCGGACCGGAGCAAGATAGGTTCCACCAACTACTAAGAGCTGCCCAAAGAACTATAGGTTGTCTTAATTTTACATATTTTTTTATCTTTATATAGAATTATGTATAGTATAAATCATATGGTCCACTTGGGAGAGTCACCCTTGGAACGTACCAGTTGGCTGATGATAAGAAAAAGATTAGGATTCACCCTCACTCATGTGTGCCTGGGGTGGTTAAAACAAAATTTTGTTAGTTTCGTGCGGGTGGCATCGCCAAAAATTCCCATGACATTGCCGAATTTTCAATACCACCTGGCTCAATTGTGTAGGTGGCTCATCTCATCAGCTGATTTTGTTCGTTTCATTGTACTGGCATAGAGATTGTCAAAAGGAGATAGCGAACGCAAAATATATCCGATGCATGGGCAATTATGCACTGTCGTGGTGGTAAAATTTTACCTAAATTAGCACACGACGTTCCCACAACACACAAGGGTTGCAAAGTTTTACGCTTTCTCTACGTTCCATTCACCTAACATCAACACAAAGGTTTGACAGCCGGAACGCGACATGTATAAGGCTGTAGGGATGAGCTAACCATAACAACAAACCAATCGATAATCGCCGCCACAGTTAGATAACTGCGTTTTTCCATCGCTGAATGGAAGAAGAAAAAATTTTCGACGATACCATCACGTGTGTGGAAAAATTTTGCAAGAAAGATGGTGAAAAAACTCGGCTAGCAAGTAATTCGTAGTTTTGTTGAATTAATTGGCACTCATTAGAAATTTTGCGTTTAGTTCGCTGGCGTAAATTGGGCGCGGCGCTTTGCAAAAGCTTCGTTAGCTGAAAAGAATTCAATAAATTAAGAAACCGATATAAAATAAGATAGTGCGACAAAAGCGGCACAGTTTTCGCATATTCGCGCTAGAACTGTGTGGAAAAATAACCGCACTTCACTTGTGTAAGGAGATGCCCCTAATGGGTTGATAGAAAACTAAATCACAGCAGTTTGGTGGAGGGTGCAAGTTTTCATTGAAAAACAAAGGAATCGTGCTAAAATCTTAAATGTGTCTGCTACATTTTACATAAGCATTTATTTTTCATCGCTCATGAAAGGGGCGGCTGTGTATATGAGAAAATTGCACGTTTTTTCTCTTGGTCTGCAACAAAGCCACAGTTGCCTCCAAACTAATTGTCGGCCATAACAATACTACAGAGAGTTTCAAACTAACAACGAGCACTCATTCATTTTGGCAGCAGATGCAAAACTGGACGACGGGGCAAAAAAAATTTTTTAGGAACCGCGCATCATCAAGCACGCTCTTTAAGTGTGTTTAGCGCAACCACCACCAACTGCGCCAACCACCATCGCAGTGCCCATAACAACCGGTTCGACGCCCAACCACCACCAATAGCGCCAACTAAACCGCGAGCTGGCACCATTACTGCGTGCAACACCGCGCGCAACCACCGGTAGCGCCCACCTAGACGCACAACAACCACCGGACTTACCACCAACAGCACGGCCGCCGAACATAGGCTTGCTGCAACACCAACTTTTACAACAACACCAGCAGGGCCGCCAAACATAGGCCTGCTGCAACACCACCTTTTACAACAACACCAGCAGGGCCGCCAACCATAGGCCTGCTGCAACATTACCTACTTTAACAACAACAACAGCGGGGGCCCGAACATAGGCCTGCTGCAACACCAGCTACAACAACAACGACGTTCGAAACATGGTGAGTTCGTTCCGTAATACGGACAAACTAAGAATGTGAAGATTTATTAGTTTTTATTTATAATCGAATAAGTAATTGTATACGGCATTCTTTATAGAAAACCCATATTTTAAATAGCGATGCATAAAAGATTACATTTATATTTTCCTTAACACATGCAGCAAACCGCAACACAGTAAAACAACGAACAATTTTTTTTGGTATCCAGCTTATGTGATGTAAGAGGACTATACGATTCCAAGCCTGTCAGGGTAAAGCTCGTTTTCGATAGATTTAGAATTCAAAGCTCTTAGCATGGACTCTATTCCGCTGAGTTCATTCATTGTGCTGTAAAACTGGTAGGGATTAGCAGATTTCAAGACCGTATCGACAATTTAAGAAATGTTGAAAGAAAATTTTGTTAAAGCCGAACGACATCACATGAGCAGGGAGTGGTTAGTTATTATCACGCTATCGACTCACAGGATGAACAGGCTTTTAGACTTAGCAAGTTTATTTCCTGGTGTTTTACGTGTCGATTTGTTCGCGTGACCTAACGTAACTTTTTTGCTGTTGCACGTATTTATATCAACTTGAACAAAGCGATGGCAAAAAACCCCAGGTTATCACCGATTTATTTTTACAAACATCGATTACAAGTTATAATAAAGATGGCATAGTACAAGGTGGTATAACATTTTAAGGCAAATACACAGCATTGATAATGACATTAAACAGCATTTAATCTTCCACATCCCCACCCCGTGGATCGAAGCCGATTCACCACTATCTACATCAAGCTTAGTCAGTTTGGAGGCAGGACGTTGAACTGTTCCTGAAGAAGTTGACACATGAGCTCGTCGGACTTGGCCGTCCTTCCGAGGGTAAACTCTCTCCACGCGACCTCGTCGCCACTCTTTCCGTGGTTCCTTTACATCGCAAATGAACACGAGATCACCCTCTCGCAATGGCTCTGTTAGCGCACACCACTTAACACGCCGAACCAGCGTCGGCAAATATTTTTCCACCCACCTTTTCCAGAACCTATCCCGTAATTGTCTAGCAACGCACCATTGTTTACGAAGTGAGCAAAGCTTTTGATCCGGTTGGACAGCACTCCATCTTTGCGCTGTGTTTGCGCACCCCAGTAAAAAATGATTCGGTGTTAAAGGCTCTTCTTGTTCAGGCTCTACTGGCAAATGTGTAAGCGGACGCGAATTTACCACGTTTTCAGCTTCCACCAACAGACTATAAAATGTGTGCTCTTTAGGCTTCACCTCTTTCATTGTGTGTCGTAACACCTTCTACACGCATTTTACCATGCGTTCCCATATGCCGCCCTCAGAGGGATTCTCCGGGCAATTAAGGACCCACTCAACGCCTTTCGATGTCAACTCACCCTGCAACGCGCAACAGTCAAACACATCTGAGAAACGTTCAACCTCACCAGCAATCCCTATGAAATTTTTGCCATTATCCGATCTTATTCTGCTGGGAACTCCTCTCCGGTTCATAAAGTTCTTAATGGCCAATATGCACGCGTCAGTTGAAAGATCATAAGCAATTTCCAGATGGATAGCACGTACAGTCAAGCATGTAAATAAAGCTACCCATCGCTTCTCTGTGCTTCGACTGACCGTCACACTCACCGGCCCAAAATAATATAATCCCGTGTAAGTGAACGGCCGCACGTATTGCGTCACTTTATCCTCCGGCAGCAAACCCATTATTGGCACAATTTTTCTGGCCCTATTCAATTTACAAACGTTACAGTTGGCTATTACTCTACGAATGATCCTCCTTAAGTTAGGCACCCAATACTTCTGACGAATCATGCAGATAGCTGCCTCCGTGTTCTGGTGCATCATTTTCCCGTGCTCGTGGGTGACTACAAGTTTCGTTAATGCATGATTAGGCGGTAAAATGATGGGACGCCTTGCTTCATAAGAAAGCCAACTGACTGCATCTAGACGGCCGCAAACTCGAAGGAGCTCGTCACAGTCTAGAATCGGTGACAGTTTGTACAACGAACTAACCACCGTCACATTCAACCCTTCCTTTAATTGACCTAATTCGGCGGAAAACGCCTCTCGCTGGGCATGGCGACACAATAGACGTTCGGCCTCGTCGAGTTCCGTAGCAGTCAGTCCGTATGCAGGTTCGTCGTTCAGCTTATTCTGTCGAGATCTGCAATTGCGCACAAAGCGTAGCACCCAGGCAGTAACCCTTTCAGCTTTAAGAATGGTGAAAATCTCGCAAATTCAAATGCGCTTTCTGTTGCGCTTAACAAAACGTATTTCGGGCGAAGCTCTTCGCTTTCTTCGATATTCTCAATAGGTGCGTCGTTGATAGGCCACGTTTCCTCCGACTGGTAGAGGAACGACGGCTCCGTGAACCAACGTGACGATGGGTACATGCTTACATCTTTCTTCACTCGACTAGCATCGTCAGCTACGTTATCTTTCGTTGGAACCCATCTCCAATCCGTTGGAGTGGCTACGTTAAGAATTTCTGCTATTCTGTGGGCTACAAAGGGCTTTTACCGACAATGTTCACTGGCTATCCATTTAAGTACAGTTTTCGAGTCGCTCCATAGAATTCGTTGGGTGACTGGCACTGTATGCTCCTCAGTTATCGTTGTCAGCATTCGCGACCCTAAAACGGCAGCTTGCATCTCCAACCTGGGTATGCTAAGGGTCCTGAGTGGTGCACTTCTCGTCTTCGCATACACGAGGCTAACCTCGATTGTGTTATCCGTGCTCTGCAACCTCCAGAAAGCTACAGCTCCAAACGCGTCTTCGCTGGCGTCGACAAATATGTGCAGTTGCAGTGATTTTGGTTCGCCTAGTCGGAAATAGTGACGGGTAACTTTGGACTCCGTGACGTTCGAGATTTGTATTCTAAAGTTGTGCCACATTGCACCTGCGTCCCCAGGTATGGCTTCATCCCAGCCTAAATTCCGCTTCCAGAGTTCGCGCATCAGCAACTTGGCTGTGATGGTGAGGTGGCACAAGAACCCCAAAGGATCGAAGATGGACATGACGATACTTAGCAGCATTCTCTTTGTAGCCACCACTGTTCCATTCATGACTGATTGATTGACTCCATAGAATTCCAGACGATACCTGAAGTGGTCACTGGATGGCTGCCATAGCATTCCTAACACCTTGCCCGACTCCATAGCTTCTTTTGAGGTAACCAACTAACGCCGTTGCAACTTCTAAAGAGTTCGACCTAAACTTTCGCAAATGAAAACCCGTATCTGAATGAATGTCGCAGACCTGCTTGGAAATCTCTATGGCTCTCGACGCGGTGGAGAAACTATCGACGTAGTCATCCACATAGTGGTAATCCGTTATGGCTCGGACGGCTCGTGGGTCATGTATGGTATGGTATTTTGCGTTCATCACCTTGACGTAATGGGCCGAGCAAGGTGAGCAGGCTGTACCAAATGTCATCGCTGTCATCTCAAACACATTTGGCAGCTGCTGATCGTTGCCATTGCGCCACAAAAACCTTTGCGCGCATCTATCTTCCGGAACGATGACCACCTGGTGGAACATCTCTTGAATATGAGCACAAACAGCCACGGCACCTTCTCTAAAATGAAATAAAACGGAGGCTAGTGATCGATACTCTTGGGGCCCTTTCATCAATTTTGAATTTAACGATACTCCATGAGAAGTAGCTGCTGCGTCGAACACAAATCTAAGTTTGCCCGGCTTATGGGGATTTACCACGGCGAAATGTGGAAGATACCATGTCCTTGGGCTGCTTTCGACTAGCTCGCAGAGTTGCAGTTTGCGCGCATACCCCTTTTTCACATAATTGGAAATGATTTGGTTATATGCCTTCCCGAACTCTCCATCACGCGCGATCTTCCTCTCGATGCCCACCAAGCGCCTGAACGCCATGGAGTAGCTCTCCGGTAGCTCCACGTTGTCGTTCATTCAGAGCAATTCGGTTTGGAAACGCCCATTGACTTTGATCGTAGTTGATCGGAGAAGGTCTTTGGCTCGTATGTCGGCAGCACTTACGATTGAGGGCGCGGCTTTCACCCCAAATGATTCTATATTGAAATATTTTCTATCATTGCGTTCATATGACGATCCGAAGTATTTATATGTAGGCAAGATGGCTGTATTTGTGGAACGTTCTTCGATGGTCCGATAATGCAGACACCTAGTTCCGTCATGGTCGCGAAAGGCTCATTGCGACCCTCCCTATCGATTATTACAGGTTTGGTAGGTAGACCCAAGTGGCAGTGGTCTAACCCTATTAAAACTCTGGGGGTTACATTTTCGTATGGCTGAACTGGCATCTTTCCCTGATATCTGACGGCATCGCAGATGTCCCTCTGACTGAGGGTTTGCATTGGTAGACTCAAATTGTCGATACCATGGACATTCCTAAGAGTGTGACGCTTTCTCATACCTAATCCGCTAATGGAAACGTTGGTGACAGCTGCTTCCTCATTTGCTGCTCTACCTCCGAACCATGTAATTTCCACTTGACGCTCCTGACATTTACAAGTTATTGCACTAGTGACAAGTCCATCATTGTAGTTGACGATCCTTCGTCCAGGAGTGCATAAACATTCACGCTCTTATTTGGTCCATACAGGGTGATGGGCACTACTCGAAACAACAAATTACTTGAAGCATACGCAGAGCAACTAAGGACAGCGTTATTGGTGCTTGACGACTTGGACGAATCAATGGTGTCCACCTGACGACTTGCAGCACCATCATGTAACATTATATTATGATATTTTTGGCATCCACCAGTGGTGCATATTTTACGACGGCGGCATGCAGTAGTGCGGTGCCCTGGTGATAGGCAACTAAAACATAAACGTAGATGTTTGACTGTCTTCCACCTTTCCGACACTTCGGCATCCAGAAAGCGAAGACACTCGAAATGACGGTGTTGACCCTGACATATTAAACATTTAAATGACACCTGATCTTTAGTTGCATGCAAAACCGGACAACATTTCGGTTCACGACTATCATGGTCCTGGATCATTTGGACAAACTTTGCGATTTCAGAAAGCCATTCGCTGAAATTAACGATTGTAGGATATGGTTGAATCACCGCTGAATATCTAGCCCAATCTAAACGTTTGCTAAGGGGCAATTTATTAGTCAATTCTTCTAGTAATGTCGGATTTGCTAAATGTTTTTCTTCACCGATTGATTGTAAAAACACGGTAAGATTTCTAGCGGCTGTTGCAAAGGGTATTAACTTGTGGATGGCAGTCTCAGAAATGTTTGGCATGCCGCGCACTTCTTTGATTTGGCTACGTACTAACTGTTCTGGACGGCCGTATCTGAACCGTAGTTGTTCAATTACCGCGCCTACATTACTAGGGTGAATTAACAAAGATTTAACCGTGTCTTTCGCCTCACCTTTCAAGCATTTATTTAATCTCTGATTATTTTCAAAGTTAGTATAATTATATACAGAAGTAGACTCAACATAAGATGCGTAGAATACAGGCCAGTATTCTGGCAGCCCCGAGAATTGTGGTAGGTCAAGCAACTTCCTAGGTAAAACTGCACCGTTCGTAGGGGAAGGGTTAATTCCCGACGTCACTGTTGATGTATGCGTTGATGCGCCGTGTTGTGGCATAGTAAATAAATTCGAAATTAGTTTGGGGAATCAACTGAATATTGGTTGTAGGGGCATTATAACTGTGCGGCACGTAGGCTGCGGTCTGCACGTTACGAAGGCTGGCAGAAGTATTTATGTGTGGTTGTCTATCAATGCTTGCAGCATGACTACTATGTGGCATACCTAAGGCAGAATGTTCATTGACTGAGCAGACAAAACTATTTACACAGGCGCGTTCGGTATCGCCGACTGCGTTAACTTGACGCTGCGGTACGGCTGGCTTGATACCATTTGCATGGTAATAAATATACGTGGGTAGGGTGATCGATGATAATGGCGGCCTTGACGGTGTCGTTACCAATGCGAAACGTTGGTGTTCGTTTTCGCATATTCTGGCATGTGCATTATGCAGTTGCATCTCCAATTTGCTTATTTGTTGTTGCATTTGGTAAAGTACGTTCAACTGTGACGAAACTGAATAGTTGGTTGAAGTTGTTGCTGTAGCATTGGAAATGCCATGTTCTAAGCTGGCGAGGTCGACGTTAGCAGAGGTGAGCCCGACTGAGGCGGCGCTGCTAGAAATTAAATTAGCATGTAAAGGGTTTGATATAAACTCGCTTACCTGGTGGGTTCGGTTGAATGTATTCACTTGTAGGTTAGTGGCTGGTGGAACATTCATTGGCATGGTTGTGTACTGCTGAACGTTGGCTGATGTAGTATTCGATGGTAAAGCATATGATGCTGGCGTACTGTGCAGTAGGTCACCAAACGGCGGAGCGCTAGACGATGAGGAAGTTGTCGTTCCAGTGGCGAGTGGCGTGATGACAGATGGAGGAGCGCTAGAAGATGCGGTTCTGGTCATTTGAATGTTGAATGGCACACCAGATGATGAAGCAGTTGTCAGTAAATTACCAATAGTTTTGGCAGTAATTGGTGGAGTACTGATTTCTTGCAACGGCGAAAATGACATAATAGCTGGGGCTTGACTACATGGTGGCGCAGTAGTTAGCTGTATGAGGCTGGTGGCCTGACTGATAGCTGGCTGGCCAGTGGACGGCGAAACACTAGACCCTTGTGAACAAGCGGCATTGCTTCTAACGACAGAGTTCTAGCTATTGGTGTACCTTTGTCGGCCTTTGCTGTTTCGCTTTTTGACGACACACTCAATGATGGAGCACTCGATGTGGCTTTAGCGGACTTGGCGGTGATCTTCGCTAAGTTGGATGATGGAAAAGTGGTGGGCACAGAATTATTTGCTTGATTACGTTTACTCCGGCGTGGAGGCGATCATGGTATCATATTTTGCAGACGCTTGTTGAAATTTAATACTGCCACTATGTATGTAAAGTAGTGGCAGGCATTTCACCATAACCTCAAATAGCAAATTTAATGGCACGCTATTGCCGGCGAATGGTACTTGAAAATGTAATGTTTGCAAACCGTGAAAACTCGTAAACACGAAAAACGATTGCAAACCGCAAAAACTTGTAAAAACAGGAAATAAAGCGTATCACGCTATCGACACACAGGATGAACAGGCTTTTAGACTTAGCAAGTTTATTTCCTGGTGTTTTTTACGTGTCGATTTGTTCGCGTGACCTAACGTGACTTTTTTGCCGTTGCACGTATTTATATCAACTTGAACAAAGCGATGGCAAAAAACCCCAGGGTATCAACGATTTATTTTTACAAACATCGATTACAAATTATCATAGAGATGGCATAGCACAAGGTGGTATAACATTTTAAGGCAAATACACAGCATTGATAATGACATTAAACAGCATTTAATCTTCCGCAGTTATAATTACTGCACTTTATGCTGCTTCAAGTTAATTTTGTTCCGATAGGTGATCTTTTATGAATCTCCATTATTACCATTTATGAAATTTAAGAATATGCCGTTACATTTTAGCAGACAAGTGCTTCCGGTTTAGCTGTAAGATTCGCCAAAACTTACCTCAGGTATTGTCAAACGCGTAACTCTGAATAGTGGGACAAATATCTTTGTTTTGCTTCTGAGTCTAAAGCATTGAATCTCTTAGAATGAACGGTTTTTTTCTCCCAGCATAGGGGTAAATGTAGTAATAAAGCAGGTGACTGAGTAAGCAATAAATCGTCAGTAGTAATGTTGTATACGATTAGACCAATATTAATAATTTATTATTTTTTTTTATCTTATGCCTCATAAAGGTATAACCAAAGGTTACAAGTACAACCGATTAATTTGTTTTAGTGAACTTTTGTGGTGCAAGGGCATACAATTAAACCAATCCAAATAAATTGCCTGAAATGAAATAAATTTGAATTAAATAGAACTACGCTACACTGAATTAAGCCAAATAAAATAAAGGAACTTGCAGTAAAATTAGCTAAATCTTTAGAAAACCATATATTACAATAAAGTCAAGTAAAATAAAATAAGCTAAGGTAGTATCTATTGGGTAAAATTAGAAAATAACAAATATATCTTACTACGTACTGCATATTGGGTAATACATAAAATTGAAAAATTTTCTTTTGCCTTAGGGTTCCTTTATTATATTTTTGAATAAGCCTTAGTATGGGCTTAGTTGTATTGTATTTATTGCCATGCCTACACATAGTTGGGGCAATCAACTACGATTATACCAGAACGTTTGTCTTACAAAGTCAACATCAGAACAGATTAATCAATTTTCTCAGGTTACATCTTTTTGTCCTTTTTTTCTGATTAAGCTTTTTTATTCACTAATGAGACGTGAAGAAGATATAGAACCAAATCAACTATCAAGGATGAGGCAGTTCTTTTTGACGTTGATTTTATAAGATTGACCATTCATAGGCATAGGGTTGCCAGGTAAGGGGCCACCGAAAATTAGGTGCGTCGGTGGCCAAGGATTTGAGGGTGGGATAAAGCACCGGGCGTCGCAATAACACCCGCGGCGCCCCGTATATATATTCGGCCCTTTTCCTTTTTATCCCCTTTTTAGCATTTTTTTGATTTTCAGCGTTTGGTAACCGGTCATGTCCGGTTCGGTAAAATTTTTTTTGCGTTTATTTTTTTTTAATTTTGAATTTGAATGTTTTAACGGTCTGTCCGTGGCATCCGGTTCAACCGGATGTCGTTTTATTTTGCATTTCCAGCGTTTTGAATTAGTTCTGCGCTGTTTGACCATGGCGCAGGACGGTAAGGTTGGCAAGAATCCCGCCCAGCCGACATGACTAGCCAAAGAGCACCACTAGATCATGCCGACTGCCTTCCTTACTGCTCCATTAAATATGCGAATCCATAACAGATGGCGCCCAACGTGACACCTGAAGCGCTGGTCGCGAGGGTCATTCCGGGTCAACTTGTGAAGTTGACCATCCCACCAGTCCGAGGTGAGCAGGCGCAGGAGAAGCCACCTGCGTTGCGGTGGGATGGTTGACGGATCAAGTTGTCCGGAGTGGTCATCGGGGGCAGTGGCCGAAGGAGCCACGGGACTTAACGTCAGACCTCCGAATTTTTGTATTCACCCGATGAGGCAGTGCTGCACGCACTTAATTGTTTTTTTGTAATTGGGGTTTTGTTACCGGATATTATCCGTTAGTCGGCTTTTGTACATATAAGTCCGCTAATAGGGGTTTTTATTTTTTTTGAAACATTAAATTTTTATAACTTCTTTTATCTGCCGAATTTGTATTGTCTGGTGTCAGTGTGTGTGTGAATAGTAGGATCCCATCTCAGCCCACGTCTCAGGTGGTACCACAGAATACCACATGGATTGTGACGGGTTGAGCTGGGATTCAAGGCGGCACCCTTTCCTGTCCCACCAGTCTGGGGAGCGGGTATTGAAGACGCTCCACCCATAGCGGTGGAGGCAGGAGGAGTGTCCAGGGCGAATGACGGGAGGCCCCAACACCCCCAGCCAGCCCCACTAGCGCGTCCCTGGAGACCGCCTCTGCGTTGCGGCTGGGTGTGTTGGGACCAACCTGTGTGTGTCTGGGGCTGACCCTAGTGGCCCCAACCAGTCTCGCGAACCCTTTTTTATGTAACAAAATTTTTTTTCAGATACCATGTTCCTTCTAATGATGGGATGTCAGCATTCCCTTCACCACCTGTAGTATATATTTGCCTAATCGCTTTTTTCCAGTTTTCGAATCTTTTTTTTTTGTGATACGATTATCGAACCAGTAATTTTAGTATTTATTCTCGCGAATTTTTTTTTATTCCCTCGCACATTTCTTTTATATATATACTTTTTTTACCAGTCATCGTCTATAATATAGGGTGAAGGGCGGGGTGAATTTTGACTTTTTTTGTAGCCCCTAATTGCGTTGCGTTTTGCTTTAGATAGAAGTTTTTTTTTCACACCATTACTTAAGCTAACAATTTACAAATTTTGTTTTCCTTAATATAAAGTCGCATGACCAATCGTTCGGGCGAATGCCCACCAGAAACACTTCTTCCGGGAGTGATTGCAACTTTTTTTCCCAATTTATAAATTGATTTTTTTAAACCTACAAATTAAATTTTTTTTTTTTTTACCCTGTCTGGGCGTTTTGGCGGTCGGGGACATCTCGCCCAGTAATCTCCCCGAGCAATGATATTATAGGTTTAATGGTAATTTCCGATCAGTTTTATTAATTTATATGTAGTTTTTCAGCTTTACTGATCTATTAGGGTCAAGTGCAAATAAAATGCGATTTATTCCACCATTTAGGAAGTGGAAGGAGTAGGGTCTGCGGTATACTGCGCTGATCGAGAATTAAGCAGATCCTACAGGCTGCCGGATTACTGTAGCGTTTTCCAAGCGGAAATATTAGCCGTAACCAAAGCAGTAGAAACCCTGGAAGAGAACAACTTAAGCTGCAACTGTGTTAACTTTTATATTGACAGTCAAGCAGCAATTAAGGCAATAATCTCGCATAGCACAGCATCTAAATGCGTGTTAGAGTGTAAGCAGTCTCTGGAGAGAATCGAGACAGGGAGAAGCATACATCTATATTGGGTCCCAGGGCATATGGGAATAGATGGGAATGAAAAAGCGGACGAATTAGCTAAAAAGGGCGCATCCCTTGAAGCTTGCTCCGTAGACGTCCCAATTAGATTGGGCGAGATTAAGCGAAGGCGAGAGGTGCACATGATCGACCAAGCAGAAAAGGCGTGGGTTCAAGCGCGGGGCTGTAAAGTGTCGAAGATTATGTGTAGGTCTTACAACCTTAGACTAACACAGTTGCTTCTATCATTAAAAAGAGAGGACTGTAGACTCATGACGGGTATTCTGACTGGACACTGCCTTCTGGCGTCACATGCCTTTAAATTAGGCTTGGTCAGTGATAGCAGGTGTAGGAAGTGCGGGTTGGAGGAGGAAACGATCAAGCACGTTCTGTGCTCGTGCCCTGCACTTGCCAGGCTAAGACTCCAGCTATTAGGAGTGATACAGCTGTCAGATCTAGAAGCAGCAAGTGGCTTAAGTCCTAGGAAGCTTCTAGTATTTGCCAAGAGGACGGAGTTATTTTATAACATAGGTCCTGGTTTTTGATAGGGTTTTTCAGTTTGGTCGTTAAAACAAACTTCTGGTAACACTACGGACTCAATCAGTCTATGTGAGGTCCTCATGGACCGGCCAGTTCAACCTACCTACCTACCATTTAGCCCAACGTTTCGATAATTATCCTTATCTTCTTCAGGGGCGGTCTATATTTGTTTATAACAAAATACAAAAGACAAAAACAACATTAGAAATAAAATTACACGATCCAAATTACATAGTTTCAAACAAAGTATTGCACAATTATAAATTTCAATTTTATATGAAATATTCCTTCACAAACAATTATTTATATTCACTCACATTGGTATTTAAAAAACGATTTTATTATTACTTTACAAACAAATTTTTTAATGCTACCATCACTATATGGTAAACTTGTCAAACTAAAACTAATTATCTGTCATAGGCATAATAAGTAAGTCGCGGCTATGTCTTGTGTATCTTCATTCTTGTTCATTGCCTTTTCTCTGTTTTGCATTATTCTTAGGCTCTCGAGTGTGTACCTTGTTCTTTCTCTCGTCTCTTTGTCTATTATTTTTGTTGTTGTGAAATCTACTGTGCGTTTGTTGTTTACCGCGTGTTGTGATAACGCCGTGTTGTTCTTTTCTTTATCAAATATAGACCGCCCCTGAAGAAGATAAGGATAATTATCGAAACGTTGGGCTAAATCGTGGAATAAATCGCATTTTATTTGCACCTGACCCTAATAGATCAGTAAAGCTGAAAAACTACATATATATATCATAGGTTGTTCACACGCGTACTCACCGGGAACCGTGAACAGCATGGCAGTCCACGCTTGTATTGGACTAGCCTTACGGAGTTTGGACTAATTCTCTTTATCAAAATGTCTACACATATATGTTTTTTTTTGCCTTTCTGTGGGGGCGATAACCACTAGATCCATACGGAGTTTGGACGAGTTCTCTTTTACCAAAATGTCTACACACATATGTTTTTTTTTGCCTTTCTGTGGGGCGATAACCACTAGAACCATACGGAGTTTTGACGAGTTCTCCATAACAAATGTCTAATTGCCGCAAAGCCATTTAAACTAAGAAACAAAATTAATTAAAAAATTGACTTAACTTTTTTTTTATGGACCTTGTTGCCCGGCTGGCTTCGCGGTAGAACTTTTGGGGTTAGTCGTGCCCCACGTTGCTGGCATCGAAGGTTCCTGGTAGTCGCTTCCCACAGATGAACGGGTTTCCTGTTCGCTTTATCTTCAGGTCTTCAAAGCAAAGCAGGTTTGTTATGGTCCACTTGGGAGAGTCACCCTTGGAACGTACCAGTTGGCTGATGATAGGAAAAAGGTTAGGATTCACCCTCACTTATGTCTGCCTGGGGTGGTTAAAACAAAATCTTGTTAGTCTCGTGCGGGTGGCAGCGCCAAAAATTCCCATGACATTGCCGAATTTTCAATAACACCTGGCTTAATTGTGTAGGTGGCTCATCTCATCAGCTGATTTTATTCATTTCATTGTACTGGCATAGAGATTGTCAAAAGGAGATAGCGAACGCAAAATGCATCCGATGCATGGGCAATTATGCACTGTCGTTGTGGTAAAATTTTACCTAAATTAGCGCACGACGTTCCCACAACATACAAAAGTTGCAAAGTTTTACGCTTTCTCTTCGTTCCACCTAACGTCAACACAAAGGTTTGACAGCCGGAACGCGACATGTATAAGGCTGTAGGGATGAGCTAACCATAACAACAAACCAATCGATAATCGCCGCCACAGTTAGATAACTGCGTTTTTCCATCGTTGAATGGAAGAAGAAAAAATCTTCGACGATATCATCACGTGTGTGGAAAAATTTTGCAAGAGAGATGGTGGAAAAACTCGGCGTAGCAAGCAATTCGTAGTTTCGTTGAAGTAATTGGCACTTATTAGAAACTTTGCGTGTAGTTCGGTGGCGTAAATTTGGCGCGGCGCTTTGCAAAACTTCGTTAGCTGAAAAGAATTCAATAAATAAAGAAAGCGATATAAAATAAGATAGTGCGACAAAAGCGGCACAGTTTTCGCATATTGGCGTTAGAAATGTGTGGAAAAATAACCGCAATTCACTTCTGTAAGGAGATGCGGCTAATGCGTTGATAGAAAACTAAATCACAGCAGTTTGGTGAAGGGTGCAAGTTTTCATTGAAAAACAAAGGAATCGTGCTAAAATCTTAAATGTGTCTGCTAGACTTTACATAAGCATTTATTTTTCTCCGCTCATGAAAGGGGGCGACTGTGTATATGAGAAAGTTGCACGTTTTTTCTCTTGGTCTGCAATAAAGCCATAGTTGCTTACAAACTAATTGTCGGCCATAACAATACTACAGAGAGTTTTAAACTAACAACGAGCACTCATTCATTTCGGCAGTAGATACAAAACTGGACGACGGCGCAAAAAAAAATTTTTAGGAACCGCGCATCATCAAGCATGCTCTTTAAGTGTGCTTAGCGCAACCACCACCAACTGCGCCAACCACCATCGCAGTTCCCATAACAACCGCTTCGACGCCCAACCACCACCAATAGCGCCAACGAAACCGCGCGCTGGCACCATTACTGCGTGCAACACCGCGCGCAACCACCGGCAACGCCCACCCAGACGCACGACAACCGCCGGACTTACCACCAACAGCATGGCCGCCGAACATAGGCCTGCTGCAACACCACCTTTTACAACAACACCAGCAGGGCCGCCAAACATAGGCCTGCTGCAACGCCAGCTTTTACAACAACACCAGCAGGGCCGCCAAACATAAGCTTGCTGCAACACCTACGTTTACAACAACACCAGCAGGGCCGCCGAACATAGGCCTGATGCAACGCCAGCTTTTACAACAACACCAGCAGGGCCGCCAACCATATGCCTGCTGCAACATCACCTACTTTAAAAACAACAACAGCAGGGCCCCGAACATAGGCCTGCTGCAACACCAGCTACAACAACAACGACGTTCGAAACATGGTGAGTTCGTTCCGTAATACGGACAAAGATTTATTAGTTTTTATTTATAATCGAATAAGTAATTGTATACGGCATTCTTTATAAAAAACCCATATTTTAAATAGCGATGCATAAAAGATTACATTTATATTTCCCTCAACACTTGCAGCAGACCGCAACACAGTAAAACGACGAACAATTTTTTTTGGTATTCAGCTTATGTGATGTAAGAGGAGTATACAATTTTCCAAGCCTGACAGGATAAAGCTCGTTTTCGATAGATTTAGAAATTCAAAGCCCTTAGCACGAACTCTATTCCGCTGAGTTCATTGATTGTGCTGTAAAACTGGTAGGGATTAGCAGATTTCAAGACCGTATCGACAATTTAATACATGTTGAAAGACAATTTTGTTAAAGCCGAACGACATCACATAAGCAGGGAGCGGTTAGTTATAATTACTGCACTTTATGCTGCTTCAAGTTAATTTTGTTGCGATAGGTGATCTTTTATGAATCTCCTCCATTATTACCATTTATGAAATTTAAGAATATGCCTTTACATTTTAGCTGCCCAGACAAGTGCTTCCGGTTTAGCTGTAAGATTCGCCAAAACTTACCTCAGGTATTGCCAAAAGCGTAACTCTGAACAGTGGGACAAAGATCTTTGTTTTGCTTCTAAGTCTAAAGCATTGAATCTCTTAGAATGAGCGTTATTTTCTCCCAGCATAGGGGTAAATGTAGTAATAAAGCAGGTGACTGAGTAAGCAATAAATCGTCAGTAGTAATATTGTATACGATAAGACCAATATTAATACATTATTATTTTTTTTTTTACCTTATGCCTCATAAAGGTATAAACTAAGGTAACAAGTACAACCGATTAATTTTTTTAGTGAACTTTTGTGGTGCAAGGGCATACAATTAAACCAATCCAAGTAAATTACCTGAAATAAAATAAATTTGAATTAAATAGAACTACGCTACACTGAATTAAGCTAAATAAAATAAAGGCACTTGCAGTAAAATTAGCTAAATCTTCAGAAAACCATAAATTACAATAGAGTCAAGTAAAATAAAATAAGCTAAGGTAGTATCTATTGGGTAAAATTAGAAAATAACAAATATATCTTACTACGTACTACATATTGGGTAATACATAAAATTTAAAAATTTCCTTGTGCCTTAGGGGTCTTTTATCATATTTTTGAATAAGCCTTAGTATAGGCTTAGTTGTATTGTATTTATTGCCATGTCTACACATAGTTGTGGCAATCATCGACGATTATATCAGAACGTTTGTCTTACAAAGTCAACATCAGAGCAGACTAATCAATTTTCTCAGGTTACACCTTTTTTTCTGATTAAGCCATTTTATTCACTAATGAGACGTGAAGAAGATATAGAATCAAATCAACTATCAAGGATGGGGCAGTTCTTTTTGACGTTGATTTTATAAGATTGACCATTCGGTAGTATAAATCTTCAGGAATTTACATAATACTTATCAAGTATATATATTGTCTAAGTTTTTTTCCCAAATATAATGAATCTTAAATAAACTTGTAAAGTGAAACGGGAATGCTGATGTTCTGTTTCATTTAGAAGGCATAGGGTTTCCAGGTAAGGGCCACCGAAAATTAGGTGCGTCGGTGGCCATGGTGAGATAAAGCACCGGGCGTCGCAACAACACCCGCGGCGCCCCTATACATATTGGGCCTTTTCCTTTTTCTCCCCTTTTTTGATTTTCAGCGTTTGGTAACCGGTCATGTCCGGTTCGGTTAAATTTTTTTTTTTTTGAAGTTGAATGTTTTAACGGTCTGTCCGTGGCATCCGGTTCGACCGGATGTCGTTTTATTTTGAATTTCCAGGGTTTTGAATTAGTTCTGCGCTGTTTGACCATTTCAAAGGAATGATAGGAATTTTTTCTGTTTATGGCGCAGGACGGTAAGGTTGGCAAGTTCCCCGTCCAGCCGATATGACTGGCCACAGAGCACCACTAGATCATGCCGACTGCCTTCCTTACTGCTCCATTAAAGATGCGAATCCTTAACAAAAAGTACGCAATTCTTTCTTCAAATACCAGAATGGTACAATTTCTCTACTGATTTTACCCACAAACAAACAAATGGAAATTGGAAATGAATATATAGCTAAACCAAAGCGGATAAATATAATAAGAGCCACCAATAACTCGCTGGAAATTTAAAAAATTGGTGCCTAATGTTTTCTATGAGGGACATTTTTAATTGTCTCGCATTTATCCATGTCGTGTAGGCACCTTATGCAAATGTGATTTTTGGAAAGAGAATTAATTAATTAATTAAATACAGTCTGAAAAATAAATACAAATACCCCGATCGCCCCCTCACCACCCGGATCCGCCACTGGTCGCAAGTAAAGAAGTCCATCCAAAAACCACTTATTGTTAATGGCAATGTATAAATAAATTAAATAATAAATAAATAAATAAAAAAAATAAAAACACAGGCTGATGGTGTAATAGAAGCACGAGGTTTATTTTCAAATCCTACAATTATTAAAGAACTCTGCGGGGAAGCCGAAACATCGATGGAATGCGTGCAGCAATGGTTGGATATTGCCACACGTGCTGATGATCACATACATATTCAATGTTTTCATCACCATTTTACATTTATGTGGAGCAGTCATATGAAAAGGAAGCTGAGCTTGGAGTTCAACAATTTTAGGAGCAAGCAACAAATATTTGAATTTTGTGAGGAACGTTATGGCTTAACCCTTTTGCCCCTACTGGGACAATACGTCCCAGCAAACTTCAAATATGTGTATAACTTTTAGTTTTTATCCAATTACGCATTGAAATGTGCCCAATAAAACCTTGAAGCCTTCTTTGATGATCAGTAACCGCGTTTCGTCATTATTTACATCAAATTTCCCGTTACGCAATATTTTGCACAGACATGTCGCGAAATTTCATCAGTAACGCGTTGTATTTCAGTGTGAAACGTCTATCTGGTACCGTTTTTATTCGTAATATACCGCTTGCTTTAAAATTTAGGTGTGAATAAATATTAATCCTTTGAAATTGGAAAGAAATTATAATGAACAAAGTAAGTTTTTTATATTTATGACTGCATTGGGACATATAATCCCAATAATGCATTTGTGTGGGATAATAATATCCCAATATTTGTTTATACCTTTAGATGTGTACAAATTTTTGGCCCTTTTGGTATTATTGGGACTTATTCGTCCCACCTATAAATGTTAATAAATGTTATTGGGATTATATATCCCAGGATAACGGTAAGGATTCAGGTATGCCAAACATCTTATATTTTAGTCATATTACAGGATTAGCTGTCGTAATGATGAAAACACCGCCTGATTTCGAAAAAAAACTCAGGGGTGAAAGGGTTAAAGCCCCACACAGAATCGTATTGTAGTCCCTTAGAATATACTAAGTGTATACATCCTCAAATAAATCACCAGATGTGCTCACTTGGAATGAGAATTCGGATGGTAAATTTTTCAATGAATTCAAAGATAAGGTGTCTTCACCTAACGACGAAATTGATTTTGAATTAGAAGGCAGCTTTTTCACACTACTAGACTGATAATTATATAATAAAAATTTGTATAAAAGAGGTGCTAAACTTATGTCAATAAGAAATATCGAGTAAAATGAAGTTTTTTACAGAACCTGTCTTAAATTTAAAGAGTCACCATTATGTTTGGTTTAGCTGATGGTGTCTATTGTGTTAAAAACGTTTCTTCTCCTAATCTGAAAAATACCATTAAAAATTATGACCTATATTATTGGCACTTAAGGAGTAGAAGGTTCAATGAGGTTGTTGTTGTTGTTGTAGCAGTGCTACGCCCCATCCAATTGGCGCGACCGATCACAAATTGTCATCAATATCCTCTAACGGGAGTCCAAGGAAACTTGCTGTTTCAACAGGGTGGATCATAGTGAGAGGGGTGTTAGAGGCGTTGGTTCCAAAATACAATTGAAGTGATTGTTGGAGTGATGTAGGGACACATTGCAAGCAGGACATATATTTTGTATGTTGGGGTTGATTCTGGATATGTAAGAGTTTGACCTATTACAGTACCCAGATCAAAGTTGAGATACAGTGTTCTCAGGTGCGCTATTTCCTCATAATGCTTAAGACCCTGGGAACCTCGTCAATCAGATGTCTGTTGGGATGCCCAGTGTTCGGCCTGGTTGCGTCTGAAAGCGGCAGTGAGGCGCACACGGGTCGATCTCGGAGTGGATGGTTCACTCAAAAAGAAATAAATAAGAACACATGAGGATTTTTTCCTCGTTATAATATATGATTTAATTCAAGTGAAAAGAAAAAGTACAGTGGTTATGATGTAAATTTACCTTTACGTACAAATGCTGGCGGTGATGATCCTGGGCGACGTGAACTGCTTGGTGGTCAATCGAGAAAGAGTCCGGTTGTCCCGTTGATGACAACCGCTAAGCCGCGAAAAGGTCCTCTGGTATTAAGGAGGGGAAAAGCCACACACACAACCACCCCCAAATATACGTCCATGGGTGCTGACAACCTACACACACACACATGTATGTGTATGAAACGCATGCATGTGCATGCATGCACACAAGTCCGGCGTGAGTGTGGGTGGCTGGAAATATTATTAAAACATTAGGGAGGAGCGCCATCAATGAAGTGAAAGTTAGGCATTCGGCCTAAACATGCCGCCCCCCTTGCGGTACGCAACCTCAGAGTCCTCCAAGGATCACCGGCCGTAAAGAAGAGGAAAAAATAAAAACTTATAACTAACTTAACCTAACGACGGCCAGTCCGCCGGCTTGGAAGCACGCACGATGAGTTGCATAACGTGCATGATTGATTGCAAATGCCTCGGTCATTCGCCACTCTTCCCGTCCTGGTTAGAGGTTGACGAGCTATGGTTGCCTAAAACTAGGGATAAAGAAAAGCAGGAAGAAGATATATGTATGTGTTGATATTTCTTGCCGTTTAAAGAAAGACTCAATTTATTAAACAAAAACCTACTATTCAAATGTATGAACTTAAATAATAGGCTAACATGTTGAAGACTTCAGACTGGTTAAGTGTGAAGCAAAAAAAAATTTTTTTTTCACTCCATGAAATTTATATTGAATATCAAACGTGGAAATGTGCCTGAGTATTTAAATAAAAATATAGCATTAGGTGAGCAAATTCACAACGTAAATACGAGGACCAAACATAATTTCAAATTGCCGTTTTTTAGAACTGAAATTGATCAACAGAATACTTTCTACAAGGGTCTGAAAGGTCTGATCTGCCTTTGGATGTAAAAGGTTGCAACCAAATAACAGTATTTAAAACAAAATTATATAAAAATTGTAAAACCTTTGCTATAAGATAAAGAAACTGTAATTAGGCTTCTGGCCGTAATGAATAAATAATAACAATAATAATAATAATAAGTAAGGAAGGCTAAGTTCGGGTGTAACCGAACATTACATTCTCAGTTGAGAGCTATGGTGACAAAATAAGGGAAAACCACCATGTCGGAAAATGAACCTAGGGTAACCCTGGAATGTGGTTGTATGACATGTGTATCAGATGGAAGGTGTTAAAGAGTATTTTAAGAGAGAGTAGGCCATAGTTCTATGGATGGACGCCATTTAGGGATATCGCCATTAAGGTGGACCAGGTGGTTTGTATGATATAGGTATCAAATGAAAGGTGTTAATGAGTATTTTAAAAGGGAGTGTGCCTTAGTTGTATATGTGAAGGCGTTTTCGAGATATCGCCATAAAGGTGGACCGGGGTGACTCTAGAATGTGTTTGTACGATATGGGTATCAAATGAAAGGTGTTACTGAGCATTTTAAGAGGGAGCGGGTCTTAGGTCTATAGGTGGACGCCTTTTCGAGATATCGCCATTAAGGTGGGCCAATGGTGACTCTAGACTGTGTTTGTACGATATGGATATCAAATGAAAGGTGGTAATGAGTATTTTAAAAGGGAGTGGTCCTTAGTTCTATAGGTGGACGCCTTTTCGATATATCGCCATAAAGGTGGGCCAGTGGTGACTATAGAATGTGCTTGTACCATATCGGTATCAAATGAAAGGTGTTAATGAGAATTTTATAAGGGAATGGGCTTTAGTTCTATAGGTGAACGCCTTTTCGAGATATCGCCATAAAGGTGGACCAGGGGTGACTCTAGAATATGTTTGTACGATATGGGTATCAAATGAAAGGTGTTAATAAGTATTTTAAAAGGGAGTGATCCTTAGTTCCATAGGTGGATGCCGTTTCGAGATATCGCCATAAAGGTGGACCAGGGGTGACTCTAAAATGTGTTTGTACGATATGGGAATCAAATGAAGGTGTTAATGAGTATTTTAAAAGCGAGTGGGCCTTCGGTGTATCGGTGGACGCCTTTTCCAGATATCGCCATAAAGGTGGACCAGGGGTGACTCTAGAATGTTTGTACGATATGGGTATCAAATGAAAGGTGTTAATGAGTATTTTAAAAGGGAGTGATCCTTAGTTCAAAGGTGTTACTGAGCATTTTATGAGGGAGTGGGCCTTAGGTCTATAGGTGGACGCCTTTTCGAGATATCGCCATTAAGTTGGGCCAGGGGTGACTCTAGAATGTGTTTGTACGATATGGGTATCAAATGAAAGGTGTTAGTGAGTATTTTAAAAGGGAATGGGCTTTAGTTATATAGGTGTACGACTTTTCGCGATATCGCCAGAAAGGTGGACCAGGGGTGACTCTAGAATATGTTTGTACGATATGGGTATCAAATGAAAGGTGTTAGTTAGTATTTTAAAAGGGAATGGGCTTTAGTTATATAGGTGAACGCCTTTTCGAGATATCGCCATAAAGGTGGACCAGGGGTGACTTTAGAATATGTTTGTACGTTATGGGTATCAAATGAAAGGTGTTAATGAGTATTTTAAAAGGGAGTGATCCTTAGTTCCATAGATATCGCCATAAAGGTGGACCAAGGGTGACTCTAGAATGTTTGTACGATATGGGTATCAAACGAAAGGTGTTACTGAGCATTTTAAGAGGGAGTGGGCCTTAGGTCTATAGGTGGACGCCTTTTCCAGATATCGCCATAAAGGTGGACCAGGGGTGACTCTAGAATGTTTGTACGCTATGGGTATCAAATGAAAGGTGTTAATGAGTATTTTAAAAGGGAGTGATCCTTAGTTCAAAGGTGTTACTGAGCATTTTATGAGGGAGCGGGCCTTAGGTCTATAGGTGGACGCCTTTTCGAGATATCGCCATTAAGTTGGGCCAGGGGTGACTCTAGAATGTGTTTGTACGATATGGGTATCAAATGAAAGGTGTTAGTGAGTATTTTAAAAGGGAATGGGCTTTAGTTATATAGGTGTACGACTTTTTGAGATATCGCCATAAAGGTGGACCAGGGGTGACTCTAGAATATGTTTGTACGATATGGGTATCAAATGAAAGGTGTTAATGAGTATTTTAAATGGGAGCGATCCTTAGTTCCATAGGTGGACGCCGTTTAGAGATATCGCCATAAATGTGGACCAAGGGTGACTCTAGAATGTTTGTACGATATGGGTATCAAACGAAAGGTGTTACTGAGCATTTTAAGAGGGAGTGGGCCTTAGGTCTATAGGTGGACGCCTTTTCGAGATATCGCCATTAAGGTGGGCCAGGGGTGACTCTAGAATGTGTTTGTACGATATGGGTATCAAATGAAAGGTGGTAATGTGTATTTTAAAAGGGAGTGATCCTTAGTTCTATAGGTGAACGCCTTTTCGAGATATCGCCATAAAGGTGGACCAGGGGTGACTCTAGAATGTGTTTGTACAATATGGGCATCAAATGAAAGGTGTTAGTTAGTATTTTAAAAGGGAATGGGCTTTAGTTATATAGGTGAACGCCTTTTCGAGATATCGCCATAAAGGTGGACCAGGGGTGACTCTAGAATATGTTTGTACGTTATGGGTATCAAATGAAAGGTGTTAATGAGTATTTTAAAAGGGAGTGATCCTTAGTTCCATAGATATCGCCATAAAGGTGGACCAAGGGTGACTCTAGAATGTTTGTACGATATGGGTATCAAACGAAAGGTGTTACTGAGCATTTTAAGAGGGAGTGGGCCTTAGGTCTATAGGTGGACGCCTTTTCCAGATATCGCCATAAAGGTGGACCAGGGGTGACTCTAGAATGTTTGTACGATATGGGTATCAAATGAAAGGTGTTAATGAGTATTTTAAAAGGGAGTGATCCTAAGTTCAAAGGTGTTACTGAGCATTTTATGAGGGAGTGGGCCTTAGGTCTATAGGTGGACGCCTTTTCGAGATATCGCCATTAAGTTGGGCCAGGGGTGACTCTAGAATGTGTTTGTACGATATGGGTATCAAATGAAAGGTGTTAGTGAGTATTTTAAAAGGGAATGGGCTTTAGTTATATAGGTGGACGCCGTTTAGAGATATCGCCATAAAGGTGGACCAAGGGTGACTCTAGAATGTTTGTACGATATGGGTATCAAACGAAAGGTGCTACTGAGCATTTTAAGAGGGAGTGGGCCTTAGGTCTATAGGTGGACGCCTTTTCGAGATATCGCCATTAAGGTGGGTCAGGGGTGACTCTAGAATGTGTTTGTACGATATGGGTATCAAATGAAAGGTGGTAATGTGTATTTTAAAAGGAGTGATCCTTAGTTCTATAGGTGGACGCCGTTTCGAGATATCGGCTTAAAGGTGGGCGAGGGATGACTCTAGAATGTGTTTGTACGAAATGGGTATGAAATGAATGGTATTAATGAGTATTTTAAAAGGGAGTGGGCCTTAGTTCTATATGTGGACTCCTTTTCCAGATATCGCCATAAAGGTGGACCAGGGGTGACTCTATATGTGTTTGTGCGATATGGGTATCAAATTAAAGTTATTAATGAGGGTTTTAAAAGCGAGTGGCCCTTAGATGTATATGTGAAGGCGTTTTCGCGATATCGACCAAAATGTGGAACAGGATGATCCAGAAAATCATTTGTCGGGTACTGCTAATTTATTTATATATGCAATACTACGAACAGTATTCCTGCCAAGATTCCAAGGGCTGTTGATTTCGCCCTGCAGAACTTTTTCATTTTCTTCTACTTAATAAGGTAGGTGTCACACCCATTTTACAAAGTTTTTTCTAAAGTTATATTTTGCGTCAATAAATCAATCAAAATACCGTGTTTCATCCCTTTTTTCGTATTTGGTATAGAGTTATGGCATTTTTTTAATTTTTCGTAATTTTCGATATCGAAAAAGTGGGCGTGGTTATAGTCGGATTTCGGCCATTTTTTATACCAAGATAAAGTGGGTTCAGGTAAGTAAGTGAACTAAGTTTAGTAAAGATGTATCGTTTTTTGCTCAAGTTATCGTGTTAACGGCCGAGTGGAAGGACAGACGGTGGACTGCGTATAAAAACTGGGCGTGGCTTCAACCGATTTCGCCCATTTTCACAGAAAACAGTTACCATCATAGAATCCATGCCCCTACCAAATTTCAGAAGGATTGGTATATTTTTGTTCGACTTATGGCATTAAAAGTATTCTAGACAAACTAAATGAAAATGGGCGGAGCCACGCCCATTTTGAAATTTTCTTTTATTTTTGTATTTTGTTGCACCATATCATTACTGGAGTTGAATGTTGACATAATTTACTTATACACCGTAAAGATATAAAATTTTTTTTTTTAAATTTAAAAAATTTTTTTTTAAAAAGTGGGCGATTTTGCAAATTTTTATTTAGCATATATATAGTAGTAGTAGTAACGTTACTGCCAAATTTCATCATGATATCTTCAAGGACTGCCAAGTTACAGCTTGCAAAACTTTTAAATTACCTTCTTTTAAAAGTGGGCGGTGCCACGCCCATTGTCCAAAATCTTACTAATTTTCTATTCTGCGTCATAAGGTCAACCCGCCTACTAAGTTTCATCGCTTTATCCGCCTTTGGCAATGAATTACCGCATTTTTTTGGTTTTTCGAAATTTTCGATATCGAAAAAGTGGGCGTGGTTATAGTCCGATATCGTTCGTTTTAAATAGCGATCTGAGATGAGTGCCCAGGAACCTACATACAAAATTTCATCAAGATACCTCAAAATTTACTCAAGTTATCGTGTTAACGGACAGACGGACGGACGGACATGGCTCAATCAAATTTTTTTTTTCGATACTGATGATTTTGATATATGGAAGTCTATATCTATCTCGATTCCTTTATACCTGTAAAACCAACCGTTATCCAATTAAAGTTAATATACTCTGTGAGCTCTGCACCTGCCGTCGCTGGAACAGTTTTTCGCGCAATGTACCACTGATAAGCAGTTTTGGCAATAGTTCAGGCGGATGATCTCGCGCAACCGTTGCAGCGGGGTCTTCGCCCTGTAGACGGTGCACGAGCGAATCGGATGTCGACCGTCACATAGAGGGCAGAGCTTGGGGTAGCGAGCGGCCTGGCGTTCTTTTGTGCAACGATGCGTAGTGAGTCAATGTGGAAGAAAAACAAAAGGAAGCTCGTTTACTTATTATGACTGTGGTACACGTTCGGTGGCGGGTGGTCATTGTGATAGGGTGATGGATATTTTCTCTGTTGCCGCCTTTTTCAGAGTGACGGCGTTATTTTGTAAGGTGAATGAGTTTATTGGCCCCTCTTGCTTTCGTAAAGTAGGCCTTACATGTGAAAATATCTTTTAAAGATCACAATAAAACTTCTAATCGGCTGAAGATTTCCACTCTGATGTGTCAGATTGGCGAGGCTTTCTACACGACGGTTTTGTATCTGCACGTACCATTATACTAAATGGTCTGTGCCACCCTGTCGCACGTGTCTTTTTTCAGCTGATAGAGCTGATGTGATAAATTTGTAGCCGGAGAATTTATAGGTATATACTTTTGTCGGAGAATTTATATGTATATACTTTTGTCATTGGCCTACGCTAGGGCCGTGGCAAGAGCTGACCTTTTTTTTTTCTTTCGGGACCTTTTCCTTTCGGGACTGTTTAACTTCGGGCGGAAGAAAAAAGATGTGGTCTGGCAACCGTGATCATGAAATAGTGACCAAGGCTGCCAAATTTCAGCGAAAAGTACGCATTTTTAATTGTCTCGCATTTATCCATGTCGTATAGGCACTTTATGCAAATGTGATTTTTGAAAAGAGAATTAATTAATTAATTAAATACAGTTTGAAAAATAAACACAAATACCCCACGAAAATGTATAAAGGCATTTATGCACATCTCGCACAAAAAATCACCTGCGATTTCCCTAACCAAAAACATTATGCAAGTAACGAGTGACGTCTCTTATTATATTTATCCTCTTTGGCTAAACTATTCATTTCATAAAATATTTCAACCGAAGTATTATAAATTGCAGATCTTGGGAGGGGGCGATTAGGATGATCTTGTAGATTATACATACATAAAAACTAAAAATTTTAAAATGTTATATGTAATTAAAACAAACAACAACATGATTTTGAATTATAAGGCAGCTTTTTCCCACTACTAGACTGATAATTACTTAATGAATAGGGCTAATAAAAATATGTATAAAAGAGGTGCTAAACTTATGTCAATAATCAATAACGAGTAAATTGAAGTTTTTTACAGAACCTGTATTAAATTTAAATAGTCACCATTATGTTTGGTTTAGCTGATGGTGTCTATTATGTTAAAAACGTTTGTTCTCCTAGTCTGAAAAATACAGTCGGGCCTCGATTATCCGTGATGGTCGACACCAGAAGCATTACGGATAATCGATTTTCACGGTTAATGGAATAAAAATTTTGATTATAGTTTTTTTAATATTTTTATTATTTAACAAGTGAACATTGGTGTACATACATATTTACATTAAAAAAAATTAATTAAAGAAAATTATGTAAATTTTTATATTAAATATAATGAATGTAATTTGAATGTGAAAATTTTTCTAAGCGGGGTCGCCCCTCGGCAGTGTTTGGCAAGCACTCCGGGTGTATTTCTGCCATGAAAAGCTCTCAGTGAAAACTCATCTGCCTTGCAGATGCCGTTCGGAGTCGGCATAAAACATGTAGGTCCCGTCCGGCCAATTTGTAGGGAAAATCAAGAGGAGCACGACGCAAATTGGAAGAGAAGCTCGGCCTTAGATCTCTTCGGAGGTTATCGCGCCTTACATTTATTTTATTTTATAATGAATGTATACATGAAATTTTCTACTGAAAACATGAGGCAAAAAAATGACTTCAAGCAAAAAAAAGAATACAATTTCTTAAAAAAAAGTCGTGTAATGTTGTTTGTCTAATATTTTTCAATTTACAATTTTCTTTTATAAGTTTTTCTTGTATGCGATAAACTTGAATTTTATCCTGCTCTGTAATTCCGGGACAACCAGGGATATCCAGGAAAATCAGCAATGTGCTTGATGCCTCTATCGCTTCTTTTAAAGTGGTTTCTGAAACAATTACATGGTCTTAATCAGTGTCTTCCAATCCATTGTCTCGCTCAGGTTCATCTGAGTTACTGTTTGTCATGCTTATAATTTCTTCATCTGACAAAACAGCAAATTGGGAGACATTTTCATCACATTTCAGCCATGTCTCTATATCCTCAGTGGTAAAGTCATCCGCAATATTGATCATTTGTGCCACATTCACGTGCGTATTCGATATGTCAATACCTATAACAAAAATCAATGAATTTTTGCATGAAAATATTTTATAAAATTATAAAAATATGCCTACGCACCTTCGTTATCTGGGCATAACAAATTATTCCAAGCGTTCTTCAAAACTTCAGAAGTAACAGCGTCCCAAGCATTATCAATGGACCACAGGGTTTCTTTATATTAAGTTCTTTCTTAAAATCTTCTCTTTTATTTGACGAGACTAGTTTTTGCACTACAGTTTTACGATAATGGCATTTGAAACACCATATTACACCCTGATCCATCGGTTGGATCAAGGACGTACAATTCGGTGGCAAATATTTTACAATAACGTTTTCAGCCTTAAAATCGTGAACGTGTGGATGTGCCGGGCAGTTGTCCAATAACAGAAGGATTTTGCTATCATCCGTAAGACCGATTTTCTTAAGATGCTCTTTTACTTCTGCCACAAAGTTTTTGGTAAACCATTCTAAAAATATTGTTTGCGTTACCCATGCTTTTGAATTGGCTTTATAAATTACGGGAAGGTCGTATACATTTTTTAGGGCTCTTGGACGAGCACTTTTACCAATAACTAAAGCTTTGCACTTGTGTGTACCAGCAGCATTAGCGCAAACTGAAGTGGTTAATCTTTCTTTTGACACCTTATTTCCATCTATGAAACTTTCATTATGAAAAACCAAACTGCTCTCGGGCAAACACTTCCAAAAAAGGCCTGTCTCGTCCGCATTAAAAATTTGCCCACTGGCACGATTTTCCGTTAATATTAATTCATTTAATTGTTCTACAAACATTGTGGCACTTACATAGTCTGCTGAAGGTTTTTCTCCTTCAGCTGAAGTCTTTTTATTCCATGTCTATTCTTAAAATTTTGCAACCACCCGTTGGAGTATTCACACTCAGAATCAATGTTTAGTTTTGTGTGGTATATTTTAGCCTTTTCTCTTATCATCAGTCCTGTAATTGGAGTGCCTTTAAAACGCTCTTGTCTGAACCATTCGTAAAGTGCCAAATCTACTTTTGGTTCTTCAGCTGTCTTTAAAGTTTTCCGGTTACGAAATCCAACCACCGAATCACTCTCTGCACAAAACTTTAAAAGCTTGTCTTTGCTTTTTAAAATGTCATAAACTGTCTGCATCCCAACTTCGTATTTTTGAGCTATCATCTTAACACTCACATTATTTTTCAAATGCTCGTTAATTATTTTTACTTTATCTTCAATATTTAAAACGTTTATTTTTCTTTTTACCACTGGTACCGTGCCATACTAAATATATTAAGATTTAACCACCCGTACTTCTCAAATTTCAAATCTAAACTACAATAATAACTTGTAAATGATTCTGGCTCATCGTCAAACAAGGGAATTCCCCGTTTTCATGTTTATTATACATACATATGTACATATTCACCTACAGTGACGTGCTATTAACACAAACACAATTTTCGCTGTCATCACGGATAATAGAGGTAATCACGGTTAACCGAAGCAAACAATTTGAAAACACTGCAAAGAAAAAACAATAGACTGATCTTTGGCCATCACGGTTAATAGGGGTTACCGGTTAACCGGATCACGGATAATCGAGGTCCGACTTTACCATTAAAAATTATAACCTATATTATTGGCACCTAAGGAGTAGAAGGTTGTTGTTGTTGTTGTAGAAGTGCTGCGCCCCATCCAATTGGCGCGACCGATCACAAATTGTCATCAATATCCTCTAACGGGAGTCCAAGAAAACTTGCAGTTTCAACAGGGTGGACCATAGTGATAGAAGTGTTAGAGGCGTTTGTTCCAAATTACAAATGAAGAGATTGTTGGTGTGATGTAAGGACACATTCCAAGCAGGACATATATTTTGTATGTTGGGGTTGATTCTGGATAGGTTAGAGTTTAACCTATCACAGTACCCAGATCAAAGTTGAGATACAGTGACGCGCTGTGTTCTCAGGTGCGCTATTTCCTCATAATGCTTAAGACCCTGGGAACCTCATCAATCAGATATTTGTTGGGATGCCCAGATTTCTGGGTATTCAATAGAAACTGTTTATTCAGCATTTCATTTCTCACCCTAATGGGGAGTACTCTCTCTTCATTGTTGTAGGTGGTGTTCTGGGAACGTAGCGGTTCTGAGGAAAGTATTTTGGCAGGCCTGTATTTTCTTCCAGTGAGTAACGCTAGACTTGGCGATCATATCGGGGACGCGTAAAATGCAATCGGTCGACCAATTGCTTTTTAAGTGGTAATGAACGTTTCTTTGTTGTCACCCCAAATGCTGCGGGCAAGAGATTAGAGAATTTTATTACGGCTCTGGATTTTAGGTACAATTGCGATTGCGTGCTTGCCTAAATGCAGATTCTGATAGAAAATCACATCCAGTATTTTTGGTTGTAAGACAGTAGCGTAATGCCCTCGACGTGGATGTTCAACATCGTCGATATTTGCCGTGTCCATGTTGTAAATAAGGTCGCCGTTGATTTGGTCGGTGACGATGTCAGGTTTCGCGAGGCTGTAAAACTGGAGAGATCAGGGAGTTAGTTGACTATTTTATTACATAGCTAATTGATGAGTGGGCCGGGACCGGTGGCCCTTATCGCGCAGTCGTCGGCGTAGGATGCTATGATGACTCCTTCTGGTGGTGAATACATATAATTTACCTTCCACCTTTGAGACATGATGGAAGGGAGGACCCTTCCAAGGGTCTATTCTCTTCTAATAAATGAAATCAAATGAAAGTGTTCCGCTTTTTATATGCCGCGCAAGGTTTGTAAATATATCTTGTTCTATTCTAAAAAGCAGGTAAAGCCCTTACGGGGTATCTCGTTCTTTTGTGAAAATTGTTGCCTGCTCGCAACGCAAAAGCGTTACATTTTTTTAGAAAAACAAACTTACACTTTTGGCGAAAATAAACATAAGCTGATTTTTTTTGTAAATACGCCATCTTGCATCATTGATTGTGGCGCTGTTACTGTCATGCATGAGCTCGTGTTAAACGCATCTATATAAAAAATTTCATTGTATCACTGCCTTTAATTTTGCACTCACTCTCTTCTTTACTTTTCATGCTTTGTACATATTTGAAGTTGCTTAAATAAATTATTGTATTATTGTCGCTCACATTAAACGGTTCGGTCGTCTCGTTATTTTTTTGTATATAATAGTTTCGCGTATACAACCCCACAAATTTCCGTACCGTTTTTGTAATTCAATAGCAAGGAAAAACCTCCTTGATCGTACATATGAACATGTACACATATATATTCTGACTCGTGCTACGCTACGACAGTCTACGCCGTGCACTGTCTAGTAACTTGAAGCTTATTATTTTTCAATTTAAAGCTGACTAAATGTTCACTACAAGCTTTTACTGGCACACAAATTATTTCCACGATTAATTTATATTTACGTTGCATTTCCCACAACTTTTTTCGTTTTTGTTTAGATTGCAGTTCCGAGGGAACTGAATATATATGTATGTAGTACACTTAGTTCGTAAGTATTAGTGTAAGTAGGTATTTTAGCATATAAAAAATTTTGTATAAAAGAAGCAACTTTTTAATAAAGAGTAAATCAGTTTTGAATTCTCTTTTGACATTACAACTGATAGTCGTTATTATTATAGTCACTTTATCTTGGTATTAAAAATGGATGAAATCCGATTATGACCACGCCCATTTTTTCGATATCGAAAATTTCGAAAAACGAAAAAAATACCATAATTATATACCAAATACGAAGCAAGGGATACCATATTTCATTGGTTTGGTTTGGTTTTTTGACGCAAAATATAACTTAAAAAAAAACTTTGTAAAAGGGTTTGACACCTACCATATTAAGTAGAAGAAAATGAAAAAGGTCTGCAGGGTGAAATCAAAAGCCCTTGGAATCATGGCAGGAATACTGTTCGTGATATTAAAATAAAATAAATGTAAGGCGCGATAACCCCCGAAGAGATCTAAGGCCGAGCATCTCTTCCAATTTGCATCGTGCTCCTATTTTGTTTTCCTACAAATTGGCGGGATAGGTCCCGTTTATGCCGACTCCGAACGGCATCTGCAAGGCAGATGCGTTTTCAGTGAAAGCTTTTCAAGGCAGAAATACACTCGGAATGCTTGTCAAACACTGTTCGTGGTATTACATATATAAATAAATTAGTGGTACCCGACAGATGATGTTCTCGGTAACTCTGGTCTAAGGCTGGGGTAACGCTCAGTCAATCCAGAGTCGGGTAAAAGTCCCACAAACCCCTACTGAATAAATACACAATATTGATGTGTTATGAACACACGCACACACGGCTGGAGATATTAGACGGGCAGCAACTTTCCGTCGCAAGATGGTGAGGGGGGGGCGGAGCGGCGGCTAACGGTCGTCGTAGCAGCGGCGGGACGGAAGCAGCGGCTTAACGGCGGTAGGATGGCGAACGGCCAGTGGTTGGTGTAGCAGCGGCGGCACCAGCAAGGCGGGATGGGCACGGCGGTGGTATGGCGGACGGCCAACGGTCGTCGTAGCAGCGGCGTGACGGATGCAGCGACTTAACGGCGGTAGGATGGCGGATGGCCAACGGTCGTCGTAGCAGCGGCCGGACGGATGCAGCGGCTTAGCGGCGGTAGGATGGCGGACGGCCAACGGTCGTCGGAGCAGCGGCGGGACGGGTGCGGCGGCGGCAGCAGAGGGGCGAGGTTGCGACGTTGGGCTACGGCGCGCGTACCAGGACCGTAGTGAGAGGGGAAGTAGGCTGGCCACGGTGTTTACCTGGACAGCGGCGGCTCGTTCCGGGGGGTTCGGTTTGCGGTTTCGGCGGGATCGGATTGATAGGTAGTCTTCGGCAGGATCGGTAGTACGGGGGTCGGTCACTTTGGGAAGAGACTGCGAGGACTCGGGTTAGTGCTGTTTTCACCGCCTCCCTACTTGCACGCTAATAGAAGTTGCGTAAGGGGGCGGGGCTGCACCAGCCGAGACACCGAGGATCGATCGATCGGGAGATAGTCCGAAGACACCATTCGTGCCGTCATGGGATTAGGAGCGCCCCTTCCACTCAGCTAGCTAGCCGGAGTGGAAATTTTGTGTTAAAAAATACAACCACTCCCGCTGGCTCACCTGCGAGGACTGAATTGCAAAAATGCAAATTCGCTGTTTATATAGGTGGTGCCGCAAACTGGTTGAGAAACCAATACACCATTATTGTGATTTTCTTGTATTGGCGGAACACACCATTGGTTTACTATCAGTCGTTGGCAGCATGTGCTTATTTACCATAGTGGTTGTTGGCTATGGTATAGAGAACTAAGTAGAGGGGAGTTCAGGTTTAAGTGAATAAGGAAATACAGGGGGGGTATGTTATTGTAACGCTACGTTACAGTCCCTCTCCCACTTCGGTTGACGGAAAGCTGCGGTGGGGAAAGATGGATCTCCAGGCATGGCCTAGGTCTTATGCCGGTGTGTATGTGGGCGAAGCACTTTATTAATTTTTTTTTTTCTTTTCTCTCAAAATTATACAGAGTCATTCCACTTATATCTAACAGAGTATATGTTTTTAATTCATTTGTATAACGTAAGAATAGTTACATTTCATTGTTCTTAAAACTAACAGAGTATATTTCATACAATTCATTATAATACATTATATTCTTCTTCTTCGTTTCCATCTTCCTCGGGTTGTGATTTCATCATGGCCATCAGGTATTCGGTAAAATGTGACTCGAAAAAAATTGGTCCCCTTTGCGTTTTTACTCGGTTGGCTGGCCACTGGTACTGCTCCCTCCGTGCGCACCCGCTCTGACGTCGTTTTATTTCGCCGAAGTTTATGCCTGCTGCAGATGCTTTTGTACCCTCTTTTCTGACCATGTTTATTGCAAGTACCATTTGTGGAATCTCCTAATCCCATGTGAGGTGGTCGCTCAGGAACGGTGCTAACGCTTTTCCTCCGAACTGCTTCCCATTGTCGGTCAGGAAGGTTTTCGGACAACCAAGTAAGTATATGGCCTTTTCTTATAGCGCTTTGAGCACGCTTGGGGTTTTTGCTTGGCGCGCCAGGATTAACTCCACCCACTTGTAGAATTTGTAGATCATGGAGAGGAGGTAATTGCTTCTTTGCTTGGAACGTGGTAGTGGTGGCACGAAGTCGGCGGTTACTATTTCACATGGCCTCGGATATTGCAAGGCTGCCATTAATCTCACCGGGCTCTTCTCTGTCGCGTTTTTTTGTGTAAAATATGTCTGCATCGGTGTTTTGTATCGGGCGGCGGGAGAGCGCATTGCATATCGCGTTCGGCGCTTTTTCGGTACTCTTTATTGCAGTCGTATTTTTGTATAACCGGGTAACGGGGGTAAAAGCGCTGCTTCAGTGGTCGGTTATGCTTGCGGATGGTCGAATGTTCGGCTGCAGTAATTGGGCTACCGGTTTTGCTGGTGGTGCGCTGGAAATTTTCCTGCTCCGAATTTTGGCCTCTGTTCGCGTGTTCCCAGCTGGTCATTGTACATAGTGTGTCTAACTCGGCTGATCTTCTGGCCAAGGTGACTTCTAACGGCTGGCCATATAGCGTGAGGGCGATTCCCCTTTCCCGTAAAAAGTCCATTCCTAAGATCATCCGTTCTGCCAGGTTCGGGATGACGGACATCATTGCGTTAGTCGTTCGTCCTAGGTACGTAATCCTTGCTGGGTAGGAATTCGACATATTCACACACGTCTGGTCTGCCAATTGAACGCTTCGCCTGTTAAGACGTGGTTTGATGTTGTTACTCTCCAGGGGATTTCGTATTGACACATCGACGTATGAAAGGGTGGCGCCGGTGTCCACTAGCGCGAGCACGCTCATGCCCGCGATGGTTATCGGTATATAGAAACGGTCATCTACTTGCATTTCGGAAGCGGGCTCGCAGGCTGCTGGTTCCATTGGTTTCTGTGGCCGAACAAATGCTGCTTGGCGGCTTCCTCTCACATAGTTTGACGACATCCTGGATGTGTTGTTGTCGGTGGATTGGTTGGTCGAAGGGCATAGGCAATCCCTGGAGAGGATGTTGTCTTGTCCACACCTGGAGCAGAAGATTCTCCAACGGCCCCCGCATTGGAAGCGGCGGTGTCCGCGTTCCCTGCAGCGCCAGCAGCACTCCTTTCTATCGTACTCCGGTTGAAGATGATACAGGCTGTGGATCGCCACTTTGTTCTGTTTCGCTTCCTCGCTTTTTAGCAGCTCATATTCCTCCGTAATTTCCAGGAGCTCATCGATCGTCCTAAACTCGCTGCCCTTAACGAAGAGGCGGTATTCAACGCGTAGGTCATCGTAGATTCGCACGAGGTGGTTTTTCTTGCACATTTTTGGGTGCTGGCGGATCAGCGTTTCTAAAGCGAGGACGCAGTCCTTGGCTTTTTCGCGGCCTTGTTGCTTGCGTTGTCGGATGGCCTCTTCTAAATGTTGAAGATAACGCTTATGCAGGAAAAAAAATTTCACCTCCCTTCGAAAATCGCTCCAGTGGTTGATTTGTTGCCTACGGATGCGGTACCATTGGAGTGCTTTGCTGCGCAGCAGTTCCGGCAGAGTTAGGATGAGCCGGTCGACGGGGATGCGGTAACATTCGGCGAGCTCTTCTGTTCTCTCCAGAAATTCGTGCAGCGACTCCTCTCCCGAAAAATGCAGATCCCAGTGGCGGACGGTATACATTAGCTCGCCGGTGTTCATTTCGTCTCGTCTCGGTGGTGCGCGTTCTCTCTCAAGCGCATGCGGTTGGGGAATATGAATCTGGATGGTGGGGATTGACTTGGTCGGTGGTGTGGGGGAGATGTTTAGTGTCGGTGTTGGTAGTTTAACTGGTTTTCCTTCCTCGTGTTCTACTTCCTTCTCCAACTCATTCAGTAGGTCTTCGTTTGATTTCCTCGTGCGTTTTGTTTGTACGTATGTGCTCAGTGCGTGGCGCAGATCGGCTACGGTTTGGCCCTCCACGTCAATCGTATGCTTCTTACACTCCTCTATCAGCCTCTCCCTTTTCAGTAAGTAGCTCCAATTGAGTGCGTCGGTATTCAGCATCGTAACTTCGGGGGCCGGTGTGTTTGCTGTTTCTGATGGTGTGTTCATCGAACCCGCCTCGGCAGTGTTGGTGGTTGTTGTATTTGTTTTTCCACGGTCATCTGCGGAGGAGGGTCCCTGCTCGGGCGCCATTTATGAGGTGGGTTTTGTCAAAGCTGGGGTAACGCTCAGTCAATCCAGAGTCGAGTAAAGGTCCCACAAACCCCTACTGAATAAATACACAATATTTATGTGTTATGAACACACGCACACATGGTTGGAGATATTAGACGGGCAGCAACTTTCCGTCGCAAGATGGTGAGGGGGAGCGGAGCGGCGGCTAACGGTCGTTGAATGGCGGACGGCCAACGGTCATCGTAGCAGCGGCGGGACGGAAGCAGCGGCTTAACGGCGGTAGGATGGCAAGCGGCCAGTGGTTGGTGTAGCAGCGGCGGCACCAGCAAGGCGGGATGGGCACGGCGGTAGTATGGCGGACGGCCAACGGTCGTCGTAGCAGCGGCGTGACGGATGCAGCGGCTTAACGCCGGTAGGATGGCGGACGGCCAACGGTCATCGTAGCCGCGGCGGGGCGGATGCAGCGGCTTAGCGGCGGTAGAATGGCGGACGGCCAATGGTCGTCGTATCAGCGGCGGGACGGATGCAGCGGCTTAACGGCGGTAGGATGGCAAACGGCCATCGGAAGCTGCGGTGGCTGAATGGCGATAAGACGGCGAATGGCCAGTGGTTGGTGTTGCAGCGGCGGCATCAGCAAAGCGAGATGGGCATGGCGGTAGTATGGCGGACGGCCAACGGTCGGCGTAGCACCGGCGGGATGGAAGCAGCGGCAGCACCAGAGGAACGACGATGCGACGGTGGGCTACGGAGCGCGTACCAGGGCCATGGTGAGAGGGGAAGTAGGCTGGCAATGGTATTTACCTAGACAGCGGCGGCTCGTTCCGGGCGGGATCGGTTGGCGATTTCGGCGGGGTCGGATTGATCGCTAGTCTTCGGCACGATCAGTAGTCCGCGGGGTTCGGTTACCTGGTTATCCGTGCGCGGAGGGGAAGTACACTTTAACGGCATAGCGGTAGCCCCTTGTGCAAACGTATCGGCCCACGACTGAGACCAGAGCTGCGCGGAGGGGGTCCTGCGGTCGTTCAGGCGGCGATCCATCTCCTGCCTGACCAGGGCGAAGGAGGGAGCTAGTCCGAAGAAACCACTCTCGTTGTCCGGGCTTGGCAAGGGGCGTGACCCGCGTCCCTGCCGCAACCTCTTTTCCCCATCTCGCTAGTGGGAGTAATTAAACCCGCTCCGGCCAGCTTAGAGGGGGGGGGGGGGGGGGGAGGTCTCTTGATCGTTCGGCGTCGCGCCACTCGACACCTGGGAGGGCGACGGAGGAAGATAGTCCGAAGATACCACTCGCGCCGTCCAACCCAAGTTAAGAGTGACCCGCGCCATACCAGCGCCCTTCCGCTCAGTCGGAGCTGCGAGGGAGGGGCCGTTTAGTCATTAGGGCGTCGTGCCCCCAACACCTAGGGGGACGACGGAGGGAGATAGTCCGAAGACACCACCCGCGCCGTCCAGCCCAGGTTGAGGGTGACCCGCGCGATGACAGCGCCCCCTCCACTCCGCAAGCTAGCCGGAGTGGCAATTTTGTCTTAAAAAATACAACCACTCCCGCTGTTTCACCTGCGAGGACCGAATTGCAAAAATGAAAATTCGCTGTTTATATGGGTGGTGCCGCAAACTGGTTGAGAAATCAATACACCATTATTGTGATTTTCTTGTGTTGGCGGAACACACCATTGGTTTACTATCAGTCGTTGGTAGCGTGGGGTTATTTACCATAGTGGTTGTTGGCTATGCTGTAGAGAAATAAGTACAGCGGGGTTCAGTTTTAAGTAAATAAGGAAATACAGGGGGTGATGTTATTGTAACGCTACGTTACAACCTTTTGGCCGATATCTGGAAAACGCCTTCACATATACAACTATGGTCCACTCCATTTAAATCTCATTAATACCTTTAATTTGATACCCATATCTTACAAATGTAAAACGTAAAATCACCTCTGGTCCACCTTTATGGCGATTTCTCGAAAAGGCGTCCGCCTATAGAACTAAGCCACACTCCCTTTTAAAATGCTCATTAACATCTTTCATTTGATACCCATATAGTACAAACACATTCTAGAGTCACCCCTGGTCCACCTTAATGGCGATATCTCGAAGAAGCGTCCACCTATAAAACTAAAGCCCACTCCCTTTTAAAATACTCATTACCGCATTTCATTTGATACGCATATCGTACAAACACATTCTAGAGTCAACCCTGGTCCACCTTTATGGCGATTTATCGAAAAGGCGCCCACCTATAGAACTATGGCCCACTCCCTTTTAAAATAATCTTTATTACGTTCCATTAGATACCCATGTCATACAAATACATTCCAGGGTTACTACAGGTTCATTTTCCTATACGGTGATTTTCCCTTATTTTGTCTCCAAAGCTCTCAGCTGAGTATGTAATGTTCGGTTACACCCGAACTTAGCCTTCCTTACTTGTTTTCTTTTTTGTTCTTTTCGCTATTCACCCGGGGTTAACTTAAAAATAATCAACTTGAATTTTTTATACTCAGCTGAGCAGAGTTCACAGAGTATATTAATTTTGTTCGCATAACGGTACCCGTAACGGCATAAACTAATCGAGATAGATATAGACTTCTATATCAAAATGATCTGGGCGAAAAGAGAAATTCATCTAGCCATGCCCGACCGTCCGTCCGTCCGTATGTCCGTAAATACCTACAAATTTACTCAAGTTATCTTAATGAAATTTGGAATGTAAGTTCCTGAGCACTCATCTCAGATCGCTATTTAAAATGGACGAAATCAGACTGTAACCACGCTCACTTTTTCGATATCGAAAATTTCTAAAAACCGCAAAAGTGCGATAAGTCATTACCGAAGTCGGATAAAGCGATGAAACTTGGTAGTTGGGTTGACCTTATGACGCAGAATAGAAAATTAGTAAAAATTCAGACAATGGGAGTGGCACTTTTAAAAGAAGGTAATTAAAAATTTTGCAAGTTGTAATTTGGCAGTCGTTGAAGATATCATGATCAAATTTGGCAGGAACGTTACTCTTATTCCTATATGTGTGCTAAATAAAAATTAGCAAAATCGGATGACAAACACGCCCACTTAAAAAAAAATTTAAAGTCAAATTTTAACAAAAAATTGAATATCTTTACAGTATATAAGTAAATTATGTCAACATTCAACTCCAGTAATGATATGGTGCAACAATATACAAAAATAAAAGAAAATTTCAAAATGGGTGTGGCTCCGCCCTTTTTCATTAAATTTGTCTAGAATACCTTTAATGCCGTAAGTCGAACACAAATTTGCCAATTTTTGTGAAACTTGGTAAGGACATAGCATCTATCACGATAACTGTTCTCTAAGAAAATGGGCGAAATCGGTTGAAGCCGCGGCCATTTTTTATACACAGTTGACCGTCTGTCTTTTCGCTCAGCCGTTAACATGATAACTTAAGCAAAAATCTATATATCTTTACTAAACTTAGTTCACGTACTGATCTGAAATCACTTTATCTTGGTATTAAAGCTGGGCGTAATCCGACTATGACCACGCCCACTTTTTTGATATCGAAAATTCCGAAAAATTAAAAAATTCCATAATTCTATAATATAATTCAAATACGAAAAAAGGGATGAAACATGGTGATTGGATTGGTTTTGTGACGCAGAAAAAGTTTGTAAAATGAATCTAACGCTGGTAACCTTTGAATCTAACGTTGGTACTCTTAGACCTATTGAGATAAAATCTAAATATACAGTTTATTATCAAAATGTAAGTGGAATGCGTACGAAATCATCGCAATTACATAGTAATGCCATTTCACGTGAATATGATATAATAGCTTTGACGGAGACGTGGTTGACTGAAAATTTTTCCTCTAATGAGTTTTTCGATAATTATTTGTTATGGTAACGCTTCTACAGTGGAAGCAGTAAGGAAGGCGGTCGGCATGATGTGGTGGTGCACAGTGGCTAGTCATTGTCGGCTGGGGCGGGTCCTTGCCAACCTTACTGTTCCTGCGCCATAAACAGAAAAAAAGTTCCTATCATGCCTATCAAAACTGAAAGCTGTGAAAATCAAAAAAACCTGACAGAAGCGCAGAGACCGACTCAAAACGCTTATATATTCAAAAGAAAACAACATCCGGCCGAACCGGATGTCACGGACAGACCGTTCAACATTCAAATTCAAATTCAAAAAAAAACTGTCAAAAAAAAGAAACTAACTAACGATCAAAAAACTAACCGAACCGGAAACGACCGGTTACTAAATCTGAAAAATCAAAGAGGAGGAAAAAAGCTGAAAAATAAAAATACAAACAATTTTTGTTGTTATATCGGCCTACTGATTTTAAGATCGCGAGTTCGAATCGAGCTCAAGGCCTAACAATAATTTTTTATCATTATTATTGTTATGATAAATTTTTTCTTAATTGAAAAAATTTTTAAATTAGAATAGAAGAAAGAAAAAATTAGACAACTGCCAAAGCTCGTTGTATAGATCCATTTCGGGTAATGCTAAATTCCTTTATCGGCAACGTTTAGGCGCCGCTGCTATAACCATTCAGCCATCACAGCGGTTTTTTGTTTGTCTTCATTAATCCTACTTCTATTCTGGTTCGTGCCAATTGATATTCACAACACTGCGACATCTGTTGCAGAATGGATGTGAAAATTGGACTTGTTTGATGGCAATGCCGCCATAGTGTCATATTTTATTGACACTTTTTGCCCGTGCTCTGGGATATATTAACAATTTTTGTTGTTATATCGGCCTACTGATTTTAAGATCGCGAGTTCGAATCGAGCTCAAGGCCTAACAATAATTTTTTATCATTATTATTGTTATGATAAATTTTTTCTTAATTGAAAAAAATTTTAAATTAGAATAGAAGAAAGAAAAAATTAGACAACTGCCAAAGCTCGTTGTATAGATCCATTTCGGGAACTGCTAAATTCCTTCATCGGCAACGTTTAGGCGCCGCTGCTATAACCATTCAGCCATCACAGCGGTTTTTTGTTTGTCTTCATTAATCCTACTTCTATTCTGGTTCGTGCCAATTGATATTCACAACACTGCGACATCTGTTGCAGAATGGATGTGAAAATTGGACTTGTTTGATCGCAATGCCGCCATAGTGTCATATTTTATTGACACTTTTTCCCCGTGCTCTGGGATATATTAACAATTTTTGTTGTTATATCGGCCTACTGATTTTAAGATCGCGAGTTCGAATCGAGCTCAAGGCCTAACAATAATTTTTTATCATTATTATTGTTATGATAAATTTTTTCTTAATTGAAAAAATGTTTAAATTAGAATAGAAGAAAGAAAAAATTAGACAACTGCCAAAGCTCGTTGTATAGATCCATTTCGGGAACTGCTAAATTCCTTCATCGGCAACGTTTAGGCGCCGCTGCTATAACCATTCAGCCATCACAGCGGTTTTTTGTTTGTCTTCATTAATCCTACTTCTATTCTGGTTCGTGCCAATTGATATTCACAACACTGCGACATCTGTTGCAGAATGGATGTGAAAATTGGACTTGTTTGATGGCAATGCCGCCATAGTGTCATATTTTATTGACACTTTTTCCCCGTGCTCTGGGATATATTAACAATTTTTGTTGTTATATCGGCCTACTGATTTTAAGATCGCGAGTTCGAATCGAGCTCAAGGCCTAACAATAATTTTTTATCATTATTATTGTTATGATAAATTTTTTCTTAATTGAAAAAATTTTTAAATTAGAATAGAAGAAAGAAAAAATTAGACAACTGCCAAAGCTCGTTGTATAGATCCATTTCGGGAACTGCTAAATTCCTTCATCGGCAACGTTTAGGCGCCGCTGCTATAACCATTCAGCCATCACAGCGGTTTTTTGTTTGTCTTCATTAATCCTACTTCTATTCTGGTTCGTGCCAATTGATATTCACAACACTGCGACATCTGTTGCAGAATGGATGTGAAAATTGGACTTGTTTGATGGCAATGCCGCCATAGTGTCATATTTTATTGACACTTTTTCCCCGTGCTCTGGGATATATTAACAATTTTTGTTGTTATATCGGCCTACTGATTTTAAGATCGCGAGTTCGAATCGAGCTCAAGGCCTAACAATAATTTTTTATCATTATTATTGTTATGATAAATTTTTTCTTAATTGAAAAAATTTTTAAATTAGAATAGAAGAAAGAAAAAATTAGACAACTGCCAAAGCTCGTTGTATAGATCCATTTCCATTTTCGCCTAAACGTTGCCGATGAAGGAATTTAGCAGTTCCCGAAATGGATCTATACAACGAGCTTTGGCAGTTGTCTAATTTTTTCTTTCTTCTATTCTAATTTAAAAATTTTTTCAATTAAGAAAAAATTTATCATAACAATAATAATGATAAAAAATTATTGTTAGGCCTTGAGCTCGATTCGAACTCGCGATCTTAAAATCAGTAGGCCGATATAACAACAAAAATTGTTAATATATCCCAGAGCACGGGGAAAAAGTGTCAATAAAATATGACACTATGGCGGCATTGCCATCAAACAAGTCCAATTTTCACATCCATTCTGCAACAGATGTCGCAGTGTTGTGAATATCAATTGGTACGAACCAGAATAGAAGTAGGATTAATGAAGACAAACAAAAAACCGCTGTGATGGCTGAATGGTTATAGCAGCGGCGCCTAAACGTTGCCGATGAAGGAATTTAGCAGTTCCCGAAATGGATCTATACAACGAGCTTTGGCAGTTGTCTAATTTTTTCTTTCTTCTATTCTAATTTAAAAATTTTTTCAATTAAGAAAAAATTTATCATAACAATAATAATGATAAAAAATTATTGTTAGGCCTTGAGCTCGATTCGAACTCGCGATCTTAAAATCAGTAGGCCGATATAACAACAAAAATTGTTAATATATCCCAGAGCACGGGGAAAAAGTGTCAATAAAATATGACACTATGGCGGCATTGCCATCAAACAAGTCCAATTTTCACATCCATTCTGCAACAGATGTCGCAGTGTTGTGAATATCAATTGGCACGAACCAGAATAGAAGTAGGATTAATGAAGACAAACAAAAAACCGCTGTGATGGCTGAATGGTTATAGCAGCGGCGCCTAAACGTTGCCGATGAAGGAATTTAGCAGTTCCCGAAATGGATCTATACAACGAGCTTTGGCAGTTGTCTAATTTTTTCTTTCTTCTATTCTAATTTAAAAATTTTTTCAATTAAGAAAAAATGTATCATAACAATAATAATGATAAAAAATTATTGTTAGGCCTAGAGCTCGATTCGAACTCGCGATCTTAAAATCAGTAGGCCGATATAACAACAAAAATTGTTAATATATCCCAGAGCACGGGGAAAAAGTGTCAATAAAATATGACACTATGGCGGCATTGCCATCAAACAAGTCCAATTTTCACATCCATTCTGCAACAGATGTCGCAGTGTTGTGAATATCAATTGGCACGAACCAGAATAGAAGTAGGATTAATGAAGACAAACAAAAAACCGCTGTGATGGCTGAATGGTTATAGCAGCGGCGCCTAAACGTTGCCGATGAAGGAATTTAGCAGTTCCCGAAATGGTTCTATACAACGAGCTTTGGCAGTTGTCTAATTTTTTCTTTCTTCTATTCTAATTTAAAAATTTTTTCAATTAAGAAAAAATTTATCATAACAATAATAATGATAAAAAATTATTGTTAGGCCTTGAGCTCGATTCGAACTCGCGATCATAAAAATACAAATAAAAGGAAAATGAACAAAAAGGGCCGAATATATATAAGGGCGCCGCGGGTGGTGTTGCGACGCCCGGTGCTATGCCCACCTTCAAAATCCATGGCCACCGTCGCACCTAAAATTCCGGTGGCCCCTTACCTGTATACCCTACGTGCCTTCTAAGTAAAAAAAGAACGCCAGCATTCCCATTACTACAATGTTTTTATTGACAATTCATTCCTGTGAAACTTAGACTATATTTATATTTAATACATACTAGATAAATCTCTGAGGTTAAGACCAACGAACTTTCCCCTTTTTTTTATTTCGCTAATTTTAACAACTAGTTTAATTAGCGGTATATTGAAAGCTTTTAAAAATAACAAAAAAAATGTTTTCGAGAGAAACTCCAAAATTTTGCTTCTAATTCTCCGTAACGTTATTGGGCTTTATTTATCCGTGTAAAACGGTATAGACAGAAATCTATTGAAAATTCCAAAATGTTCAAGGTTCTAAAGCAGTTCTCAAGTTTTCAATTTTTTTCTTTTCGAAATCGTTGTGGACATTTTCTTTTACATAGCTTTCCTTATGTAAAAACTTAGAATTTATATAGGTAAATAGAGGAAATTAAATAACTTTTAAAATTTGTTAACAATTTTTGCGGGTACTTCCACGTTCACTACAGTAGGTTCTTTTTATTGAAATGCCGAACTAAAATTATCTCTCTCTATCTATTCTTCAACTTGCAGATGCATACAATAAACTTAAAAATTGTATCATTAAACCCATTCGGAAATTTTAGTATCCGTACGGAATCCTTTTAATATATTTCACACGTCTTGGAATGGTTCGAAATTCAAAGTTACTAGGCGTTGAACAAATTTGATATATTTTCTTCCCCGGTTTTATTTCCGTGTTAATTATTTTAGTTTATCTCATCTTATTTTATTTTATCTTAAGTTAGTTTGTTTCATTTTATTTTATTTTATCTTAATTTAGTTTATTTCATTTGAGGTTATTTTATCTTAATTTAGTTTATTTCATTGTATTTTATTTTATCCTAATTTAGTTTACTTCGGGTTAGTTGAAGGAAAACTAGAAGTCAAAAAAAAGTATTCATGGAAGTTTATTGGCAACTTCCCTGTTCGATGAACCATATGTGACTCATAATAGCGTAGTGGAATGAGTTCATGAGTCACATGTGACTCATTTCTTTATACAACTTTGATGACGCTGTCTGGGTACGAGCGTGTCGTAATAGATATTTGTGAGTTCTAAGTGAGCGTATATCCAAAATAACCGGACTTTAGGAAGTGGAAAAAAAATTTGGAAAAAAAATGTTCCTCCTTTTTTTTCTAATACCCTTTTCTCATTTTTTTAATTATTGATTATACTTCCAACTTCACTCAAACAAAAGGGCGTACTTATACACGCTTTTGACCTTTATGTATCAATTTACTGCTATTTTGATTCGTAACTTAAGTTATGTTTTTTTTTTTTTATATGTTCACCTGAGACTCATTGAACGTGGTAACAAGATTGGTTTTGCTACGTTCCTGAGTCACATTTGAATCACCCCGAATTGAATAGCCAAAATAAGGTAAATATATGCCAAATCATTTATAAAATAGTATTCTATAATATGTATTCCAATTATTCAATTAAGCAATACAAAAATTAATGGGCGTACGGCATTCTCAAAGCGCTTGTCTAAAGCAGCGCATTCCTAATGCTATTGAAATGCATTCAATTTATTTCTAAATGGTTATGCTTATGGGTATATGAAAATGTAAATGTATGTGTGTTAATTACTCCAATCTAGTTAGTATAGTACTTTCTATAATTTTAAATACTAAATCTTCTTTTAAGTGGTTTCCAAAGTATCCTACTGTCGAATTCGGTTTTGGCAGATTATAATGGTCCGTAGTACGGAACGAACTCACCCATTGTTTTAACGTTGTGGTTATTGTATGTGGCATTGCAGCAGGCTTATAGCTGGCGGCCTGGCATGTTGTTGTTGTTGGCGTTGTATTATATGCTACTGCGTATGGAGTTTGTGGTGGTTTTGGTGTACCTTCATACATACACGAATGCGCTTTAGGGTATTTCCCAATTTGTTCGCTTAATCCCTAATTGTCCAATTCTGGACTCTGCAATTGTCCGTCCTCAATTTGTGACATCAAGTGGTATCGTGGAGACAATAAGAAAGGAAAATCACCATGCAGTCAGCACAGACAACGTCACGATAATATGTGGCCGTTGTAGGTTGCCATACGAAAAAGTGAAATTGCGGCTAGTAGTAAAGCAGTCAGAATGGCAAATGTAAGTAAATTACCCACTTTGAAATGCAGGTAAGATTTTGTGTACGATGAACAAATGTTGGTTATTAGTGGAGGATTAGTTACACTGCCTTTGAGAAGTCTTTTGATTCTACGGTGCTTTTAACTCGTTTCATTTGTAACTGCGGAGCTGATTGTCGCTGCATTTCTTCCAGACGCGTCTGGAATTGCGATTTTGATGATATCAAATGTGACTTGCAGAAAATTAATGCAGTTTTATGTTCGAAAAGTAGTATAAGATTATTTTCATGTGCACAATGCTTATCGGCTTTAAAATTCAATTGGAAGTACGCTTGCCCTTAATTGGAAAATTTAAGAGCACAAATCCTCACAGTTAACCAACTCAGCTCAATTTTTTTTTTTTTTCCGGAAACTCGTCTAAGCAAATGTTTGTAATTCCATAATTTTTGTTCCTTTTTATTTTAGCAGTGATAAATAATAATTTCTGGACACTTAGATAATCCTTTCCAACCTCTTTTTTCCTTTTTTTTTCCGGAACCAGAAAACATGCTGGTTTTTTTACCTCTCGTGATGGCCGCTCTGTCTGTTCCCCCCTTTTCGATATTTTTCTTTTTATCGCCACTTTCACCACATCGCTAGGTGTGTTCGCGTGAACACGCTCCCAAGGGGATCATGGCCGTAGACCGCAGCAGCAGACCGTAACAAACCTGCTTCGCTTTGAAGACCTGACGATGAAGCGAACAGGAAACCGGATCATCTGTGGGAAGCTACTGCCAGGGATCTCCGACGACAAGCAACGTGGGGCACGACTCACCCCTGAGATAAGAGTCTCAAAGTCCTACTACGAAGCTAGCCGGGCAACATAGGTCTATCAAAAAAAATTAAGTCAAGTTGGGAATAATTTCTGTTTCCTAGTTATAAGGGCTTTGCGGCAATTAGACATTTGTTATGGAGAACTCGTCAAAACTCCGAAAGATGATTCCTAGAGGTTATCGCTCCCACCGGAATGCAAAACAAAAAAAAAGGTGTAGACATTTTGATCTGGAGAACTCGTCCAAACTCCGAAAGGCTAGTCCGACCTAAGCGTGGACTGCCAGGGTGTTCACGGTCCTCGGTGAGTACGCGTGTGAACAACCTATGAGGTCATTGCTCGGGGAGAATACTGGGCGAGATGTCCCCGACCGCCAAAACGCCCAGACAAAAAAAAAGTCCAATTGGTGGGTATATAAAAAAAATCAAATTGTAAATTGGCAAAAGAAACGCCCTTGTTGGTTCATTGCGGACGAATATCCGAAGCATGGAAGCGACCTATCAATTTCCCGTTTAGGTCCTCGAGATCATACAATGCATTGCCTATCTTTCGAAGCACGCGACATTTCAGGTATTTGGGTAGGAATTTGGCGTTAATGCCCTGTTTGAAGTTACTTAAGGCAAAGTTTTTTCGGAAAACTTCCTGACCTTCCTTGTAGTTGACCTGTCTAGAGCGCTTGTTATAGGTGGTTACTCCCCTATCCTTGGCCTGATCTAAATTTCTACGGATCTGCTCGCGAATATTAGTCAACTTGTCAGCTCGGCTTACTACCGTAACTTGGTCTTCCCGAAGGCTGCCGAGTTTCCCTAAAATGTTGTACGTTGAGGCATGCTGGACCATGTTTTGGCCATATAATGCAAAGTATGGAGAACACTGAATCGCCGTATGAAAATCACTTCTCAAAACTGATAAAATCTCGGGTATATGCTTATCCCAATCGGTATGGTCAGGTTTATCTTTCAGGAAAATCCTAATCTTAGAAACAATTTCTCTGTTGACGCGTTCGGATGCGTTCGCTTGGGGAGAATATAGCCCCGTCCTCACGTGCGTCACCCCGTAATTTACTAAAAATTGGTTCATTTCCTTCGAGATAAACTGTTTACCATTGTCACTGTGAATAAACTCGGGGACCCCTACAGCTGGAAAAATTTCTGAAGCGAAGTAATTTATAACGTTAACAGTGGTGGCTCTCTGCATGGGCTTTAGCCAAACGTATTTTGAAAAATGGTCTAGTACTATGAAAAGAAATTGATTTCGCCGCTTAGATCTCGGATACGGCCCTAGAAAGTCGCAATACAACCGCTGAAATGGCCTTTCGGATTCAAAGGTACTCCCTATAGGTGGTCTCGACTGCTGATTGGTGGGTTTTACCGTCTTGCAGGTGTCACAACGCTGGACGTAGTCCCTGACGTCCTTAGCCTGCTGCGGCCAGAAGTACTTCTGCCTAACACGTTCTAAGGTTTTCTGCCATCCGCCATGGTAACTCCGGTTAGCGTCATGTGCTAATCTCACTGCTTCCTCAGTCAACCCTTTTGGCAACCATAAACGCCACAGCGAGTCTTCTTCCCCTTCCATCCCCTTACGAAACTTAACTCTTTTGAAAATTACACCGTCCACCACTCGTAAATCCGGAAGTGATTCCTCGTTATCGGTGACGGTCCGAATTAAGTCTAAATATTCGTTGCTGCAAAATTCGGGAGAGACTAAATCTATTTCTCCGGGCGTGGTAGTGAAAGTTAACTCGTCAACATCAAAACGCGACAGCGCGTCTGGTACTACATTCAGGGTGCCCTTACGATGTTCCATTCTAAAATCGTATCTTTGCAGTAAGAGTGACCATCTCGCCAACCTCCCGTTCAAGTCTTTTTGTGTCATCAACCACTTGAGACTGGAGTGGTCCGTAACAATCCGAAAAGGTAATCCTTCGACATAGGGTCGGAAGCGCTTCACGCTAATTATGGCTGCAAGACATTCCAGCTCGGTTACTGTATAATTGCGTTGAGCATTATTCAGCTTTTTCGACACGAATGCGATTGGATGCTCGGCGCCCTCATCATCGACCTGGAACAACACTCCGCCAACACCTATTTTGGAAGCGTCGCATTGTATTACGAATTCTTTGGAAAAGTCCGGTTGGGCCAAGACAGGCGCCGAACTCAAGGCTACTTTTAGTTTTTCGAATGCCTCTATAGCTTCAGGAGTAAGCCTGAACGGGCCTGCTGACTTGCGGAGACAGTCGGTCAAGGGACCTGCCAAGTCAGCAAAATTGGTAATAAATGCTCGGTACCAATTCGCCATGCCCACAAACCTACGCACTTGCCGAGGGGATTTAGGGATCGGGAAGTTTTGTATTGCTTCTACTTTTCCCGGATCCACTTTCAGACACCCGCTGCCTATCAAGTAACCTAAGTAGCGTATTTCCTTCTGACAAAATTTACTTTTCTCGACGTTTATTGTCAGACCTGCGTCTCTCAAACAGTTGGCCACTTCCGCCAGCAATTTCAGGTGGTCTTCAAAATTTGTACTACATACCATTAGATCATCTAGGTAGACGAAGACATTCTCTCGCAGACGCGAAGGGATTGCCTTGTCCATCAGCCTACTCATAGTCTGCGGTCCATTGCGCAGACCAAATGGCATTACTTTGAAGTGGTACAGAGGCCTCCCCGGAACTGCGAATGCTGTTTTTTCCTTAGAGGACTCTGTCAATTTGATCTGGAAGAACGCGTCCTTCAGATCAATGCCACTAATAAAATACGTGTCCTTGAGTCTGCTCAATAAGCCGTTGATATGAGGCAGGGGGTACGAATCCTTCTTAGTCACCGCGTTGACCTTCCTCGAATCTATGCACAGCCTAACTTTACCTGGTTTCCGGACCAGTACTACAGGACTACACCACGGGGAGTTGGATTCTTCTATAACTCCTAATTCGAGTAACCTGTCTAGTTCTCTAAAAGCTTCGGCTTGCCTCGGTGGCGAAAGAGGGAAGTGTTTGCTTTTTATAGGTACAGCATCACCGGTGTCGATGTGATGCTCCACTAATTTCGTTTGCCCTAGACCTATTTTCGTACGAAGGAAACGTCTCGATGACCTTTTGCAATTCTAATTTTTGCGTTGGCGACAATTCGTGCAGGTTAAGTTCTTCTTCCTTCTCAAGTCTAACCCCTAAACACTCTACGCTTGGGAATATTTCGGGAGCTAACGCAAATGCTCTACAAAAATCTACCCCGAAGTATGCTTCTTGGAGCAATGAGGGAACAAGGTAAAAACGAATAACCTTTGTGATATTTTTAAAAGTGACCGGTAGAGATACTGAGCCTAAAATTTTTTGCTTGTTGCCGCCCGCGGTATATACGAACGCATGTAAGGGCTGATATTCGAAGCCTTTATCCTCTAGGAATTCTACTCCATTTTTCCCTAAGATGGAGACGTTGGCTCCCGAGTCTAACAACCCTACAAGAAAACTATTTTTAATTCTAGCCTTTACTAACAGCCTTTCGTCCTCTGTAAGCGTTAACGTGGTGGCTTGCAGCAGTCTACGCTCTTGTACTCTCCTGTGGTATCTCTTCCTACACTTCAAAATATTTTCTGATACCGGATATTGTTCAAAAATGGTATGTCTTATGTGTTCGTACCTATGTTCCCTTTCTTCTAGGTTCGGTGAAAGCTGCGTCTGGCAAGGGACATCCCTATGCTGGCGTCGCAGAATTCTAATCGGCTCGCTCATCGCGGATGAAGACGTTTGACTCTCGGCTTCAGAACTGTCTGTACTGTCAGGGTAAGTTATTATTACTTTTGAGGGCTCTTCTGCCAGGGTACTACTGCACCTCGGAAGCTCACCACCTCCATGCAGAGATTCGCCCTCTGGTTCAGCGCACGGGACGACGCCTCGAGCACTGGCTGATGTGGGAGCTATGAAGCCGAACGAGGTTCCCCCGCCTTCTCGCTCGGGTACTGGTTTCCCTGCCTGCGATGGTCCCTAGGGCATTTAGGGGTGAATACACCCTTATACCCACATTTAAAACAAAAAGGATTTTTTATGGGTTCCTCACAATATATATAGGAGTGCCCCATTCCCTGGCAATTCCAGCATTGGATTCCCGAGTAGTCCGGTCTTCTGCTGCGTCTATATTCCAGCGCCTCTATCTGCGGATCTATCTCGCCGTCCTCACCTTCCATCTTCATGTCCGGGGTTGTCACGCGTGCCTCGCTTACATGCCGTCCTGGGTAAATGGCTCCCAGCAGCTTGCTCTCTTTCAGCACTTGTTCCCCTCTGCGTGCTACATCGCGTAGATCATGGAGGGTCCTTACGTCCGCATTAAAAAGCATTAGCTTAAGGCTACTGTTGACGTTCCTTTTTATTATGTCAATCAGTAGAAGCTCTGACATCGGCTCCCTTAAGCGGGCGTTCAAGGAGATTATGTCCGCGTGAAACACGTCATAACACTCACTTGCCTTTTGCTTCCGCATGGAGATCTCCATCATGATCTCGTGGTCCGTTTTCAAAGTGCCAAACTCTCTTTTTAACGAGTAGCACAAAAAGGCATATGTCGCATTTGGGTTTTGTTTAGTGAACAGCCAGTACCATTCTTCGGCTCGTCCCGAAAGGAATAAGTGGAAACTGACCATTATTTGTTCGTCAGGGCATTGTGTGCGCTCACACAAGGTGTTCAATTTGAAGAGGAAATCGGCTACGCTCCCAGTGCCGTCGAATGCGATTTTCCACTCCTGCGGTTTTACTGCTATGCTGCTTGGAGTCGGGTACATTGGAGGTACTACCGATGGCAATGGGTTCCGGTCCATCCTACTTGCGTTCCTGTGTTGCTGGTTTGCTTGCTGCGTGGATTCGAGAGCGGCGTTGAGCTGGGCCATGTTGGCTCTAATTGAGCCCATCTCTCTCCGCATTTCCTCCTGCGAAGCCTGAAACAGTTGGTGTAGTACGTCCACCCACGAGCCTCCACGGTTGGCTTCGTCCTGCATTCCTAAGGTCCGATCGCTTGTAGCGTCTCCGAAATTTCCCATCTCCTGATTTGGTGGTAAAGCACCAACTCTTTCGGGTGCGTAGATCGCCGCATTGGGCCTTAGACCCGAGATATCGTGCACGTTCACATGACTGGTGCTTATAGGTCCGTCCAGTTTCTCGCGAGGGTCATTCAGGTCCGAGCCCATGTTTATTAACGCGGGGTCTCCATATTGTCCGCCTACTGGGGTGTGCACCACCAAGGGACGCCTGGCCTGAGGGAAAGCCCCTCTATTTTTATTACCCCGTTTCTGGTTTCCCCGGTAATTCCCTGCACTCCCAAACGGGGTATTCCGGCCCGGTTCGAACGACTGGTCGCGCGACATATTAAAAAAAAAATGGTCACTGATAGGTCAAAAAAACTTTTGCCACGTAAGGCAGTTAAGAATTGAAAAAAAAGGTTTGGGTATATAAATTTTATGCAAAAAAAAAATAACCCTCCTAAAGCTGGAAAAAGAAGCGATTAAATACTTTGGATATAAGTCGGAAATCAATGGGAATGCTGACATTCCCCTTCCGAAGGCACTCGGGATACAGGCTAACAAAAAAAAACATAAATCCATTCATACTTGCCCCTAGTGCTCCCAACCGCAATGCGAGGGGGTCTTAAGGCCCCCTACGAGACTGGTTGGGGTCACTAGGTCCAGGCACACACGGGTCGGTCTCAACACGCCCAGCCGCAACGCAGGGGCAGTCTCCAGGGGCTTGCCTGGTGGGACAGGAAGGAGTGCCACTCTGAATCCCAGCTCAACCCTTCACAGTCCAGGTGGTATTCTAAACTACCACCTGGGGCGTGGGATGAGCTGGGGTTATTTTTCCACATACATACACGCACTCACACTGACAACACAAAATTCGGCAAATAAACTAAAAAAAAACTACTTTACAAAAAAAAGCCATTTAGCGGACATATAATTTCCCATAGCCGACTGCGGACAACATTTCGGAAACACAAAAACCCACTTACAAAAAAAATCAAGTGCGTTTAGCACTGCCTCACTGGGTGAATACAAAAATCCCGATAACTGACGTTAAGTCGCGTGGATCCCTCAGCTACCGGAGACGATGATCACTCCGGACACCCTGATCCGTCAAACCATCCCACCGCAACGCAGGTGGCTGCTCCTGCGGCTGCTCACCCCGGACTGGTGGGATGGTCAACTTCACAAGTTGACCAGGAGTGACCCTCGCACCCGGCGCCTCAGGAACCACGTTGGGCGCCATCTGTTATGCTAACGCATCTACAGTGGAAGCAGTAAGGAAGGCGGTCGGCATGATGTGGTGGTGCACAGTGGCTAGTCATTGTCGGCTGGGGCGGGTCCTTGCCAACCTTACTGTTCCTGTGAAAGCTGTGAAAATCAAAAAAACCTGACAGAAGCGCAGAGACCGACTCAAAACGCTTATATATTCAAAAGAAAACAACATCCGGCCGAACCGGATGTCACGGACAGACCGTTCAACATTCAAATTCAAATTCAAAAAAAAACTGTCAAAAAAAAGAAACTAACTAACGATCAAAAAACTAACCGAACCGGAAACGACCGGTTACTAAATCTGAAAAATCAAAGAGAGAGAAAAAAGCTGAAAAATAAAAATACAAATAAAAGGAAAAAGAACAAAAAGGGCCGAATATATATAGGGGCGCCGCGGGTGGTGTTGCGACGCCCGGTGCTATGCCCACCCTCAAAATCCATGGCCACCGTCGCACCTAAAATTCCGGTGGCCCCTTACCTGTATACCCTACGTGCCTTCTAAGTAAAAAAAGAACGCCAGCATTCCCATTACTACAATGTTTTTATTGACAATTCATTCCTGTGAAACTTAGACTATATTTATATTTAATACATACTAGATAAATCTCTGAGGTTAAGACCAACGAACTTTCCCCTTTTTTTTTATTTCGCTAATTTTAACAACTAGTTTAATTAGCGGTATATTGAAAGCTTTTAAAAATAACAAAAAAAATGTTTTCGAAAGAAACTCCAAAATTTTGCTTCTAATTCTCCGTAACGTTATTGGGTTTTATTTATCCGTGTAAAACGGTATAGACAGAAATCTATTGAAAATTCCAAAATGTTCAAGGTTCTAAAGCAGTTCTCAAGTTTTCAATTTTTTTCTTTTCGAAATCGTTGTGGACATTTTCTTTTACATAGCTTTCCTTATGTAATAACTTAGAATTTATATAGGTAAATAGAGGAAATTAAATAACTTTTAAAATTTGTTAACAATTTTTGCGGGTACTTCCACGTTCACTACAGTAGGTTCTTTTTGATGAAATGCCGAACTAAAATTATCTCTCTCTATCTATTCTTCAACTTGCAGATGCATACAATAAACTTAAAAATTGTATCATTAAACCCATTCGGAAATTTTAGTATCCGTACGGAATCCTTTTAATATATTTCACACGTCTTGGAATGGTTCGAAATTCAAAGTTACTAGGCGTTGAACAAATTTGATATATTTTCTTCCCCGGTTTTATTTCCGTGTTAATTATTTTAGTTTATCTCATCTTATTTTATTTTATCTTAAGTTAGTTTGTTTCATTTTATTTTATTTTATCTTAATTTAGTTTATTTCATTTGAGGTTATTTTATCTTAATTTAGTTTATTTCATTGTATTTTATTTTATCCTAATTTAGTTTACTTCGGGTTAGTTGAAGGAAAACTAGAAGTCAAAAAAAAGTATTCATGGAAGTTTATTGGCAACTTCCCTGTTCGATGAACCATATGTGACTCATAATAGCGCAGTGGAATGAGTTCATGAGTCACATGTGACTCATTTCTTTATACAACTTTGATGACGCTGTCTGGGTACGAGCGTGTCGTTATAGATATTTGTGAGTTCTAAGTGAGCGTATATCCAAAAGAACCGGACTTTAGGAAGTGGAAAAAAAATTTGGAAAAAAAAATGTTCCTCCTTTTTTTTTCTAATACCCTTTTCTCATTTTTTTAATTATTGATTATACTTCCAACTTCACTCAAACAAAAGGGCGTACTTATACACGCTTTTGACCTTTATGTATCAATTTACTGCTATTTTGATTCGTAACTTAAGTTATGTTTTTTTTTTTTTTATATGTTCACCTGAGACTCATTGAACGTGGTAACAAGATTGGTTTTGCTACGTTCCTGAGTCACATTTGAATCACCCCGAATTGAATAGCCAAAATAAGGTAAATATATGCCAAATCATTTATAAAATAGTATTCTATAATATGTATTCCAATTATTCAATTAAGCAATACAAAAATTAATGGGCGTACGGCATTCTCAAAGCGCTTGTCTAAAGCAGCGCATTCCTAATGCTATTGAAATGCATTCAATTTATTTCTAAATGGTTATGCTTATGGGTATATGAAAATGTAAATGTATATGTGTTAATTACTCCAATCTAGTTAGTATAGTACTTTCTATAATTTTAAATACTAAATCTTCTTTTAAGTGGTTTCCAAAGTATCCTACTGTCGAATTCGGTTTTGGCAGATTATAATGGTCCGTAGTACGGAACGAACTCACCCATTGTTTTAACGTTGTGGTTATTGTATGTGGCATTGCAGCAGGCTTATAGCTGGCGGCCTGGCTGTTGTTGTTGTTGGCGTTGTATTATATGCTACTGCGTATGGAGTTTGTGGTGGTTTTGGTGTACCTTCATACATACATGAATGCGATTTAGGGTATTTCCCAATTTGTTCGCTTAATCCCTAATTGTCCAATTCTGGACTCTGCAATTGTCCGTTCTCAATTTGTGACATCAAGTGGTATCGTGGAGACAATAAGAAAGGAAAATCACCATGCAGTCAGCACAGACAACGTCACGATAATATGTGGCCGTTGTAGGTTGCCATACGAAAAAGTGAAATTGCGGCTAGTAGTAAAGCAGTCAGAATGGCAAATGTAAGTAAATTACCCACTTTGAAATGCAGGTAAGATTTTGTGTACGATGAACAAATGTTGGTTATTAGTGGAGGATTAGTTACACTGCCTTTGAGAAGTCTTTTGATTCTACGGTGCTTTTAACTCGTTTCATTTGTAACTGTGGAGCTGATTGTCGCTGCATTTCTTCCAGACGCGTCTGGAATTGCGATTTTGATGATATCAAATGTGACTTGCAGAAAATTAATGCAGTTTTATGTTCGAAAAGTAGTATAAGATTATTTTCATGTGCACAATGCTTATCGGCTTTAAAATTCAATTGGAAGTACGCTTGCCCTTAATTGGAAAAGTTAAGAGCACAAATCCCCACAGTTAACCAACTCAGCTCAATTTTTTTTTTTCCGGAAACTCGTCTAAGCAAATGTTTGTAATTCCATAATTTTTGTTCCTTTTTGTTTTAGCAGTGATAAATAATAATTTCTGGACACTTAGATAATCCTTTCCAACCTCTTTTTTTCTTTTTTTTTCCGGAACCAGAAAACGTGCTGGTTTTTTTTACCTCTCGTGATGGCCGCTCTGTCTGTTCCCCCCTTTTCGATATTTTTCTTTTTATCGCCACTTTCACCACATCGCTAGGTGTGTTCGCGTGAACACGCTCCCAAGGGGATCATGGCCGTAGACCGCAGCAGCAGACCGTAACATATTATTATGTATGTCTTAATGATCGTTCCTCTAACGCCACCGGGCTTGAAAGGTGGGTGGTGTCCTAATTGCGGTTAGATCTGATCTATGTAGTAGACAGATTAATATTGATTATATTAATGGTGACGTGGAACAAATTTGTTTATGCGTTACGTTTACTAGTAATAAAAAAATAATTTTTCTATTGTCCTATATTCCACCAAGTAGTGACATTGCTATGTATCAGAACCATATTGATAATTTAAGTCAAGTTGTCAATAAATCTAATCCATCTGATGAAATTATATATTTAGGCGATTTCAATTTAAGTAATATATCTTGGTTGAATCATTGTAATATTTTACCTTCAAATATTAAATCCGACAACGATATGCTAGTTGTTAGCACCTTATTTTCATGCGGTCTAAAACAATATAACTCTCAACCAAATAGGAATGGTTGGTTCCTAAACGTAGTTTTTTGGTCTGCTGATTTAAAAATATCATTCCTTGAGTTTGGAAAATAGTTTTCACCATAATGCTTAAGCAATAAATTTGGATTTTTATGATTTTTATAAAAAAATCAGCCAAATTAACTTTGGAATATAACTATTTCAGGCCAATCGCGTAGCGATAAACGAGTTCTTCTCAGCTACTGATTGGAATTTTCTTAACTTCTCCGGAAATCCGGAGGTCCTACGAAATTTTGAGGAGGAGGCTTTCACTAGCCATTTCGAGTTTCGTACCTCTAAAACGTAAGGTCTTAATGAATAGGCCACACTGGTTTAATGTAAAACTAAATAATCTTAAAAACAGAAAATATAAAGCTTTTAAAAAACATAGGAAGAGCTGTAAAGAAATTGATCGACTTAGCTATATAAGACTTAAAAAGCAATTCGATTGCCTTAATAAGTGTCTATTTAAGCAATATATGCTTAAACTCGAATCAAAACTAAAGTCAAATCCGTCCAGTTTCTGGTCGGTTTTTAACTCCAAAGGAAAAACCAATGGCTTTCCAACGACCATGGAGTATGATGGTGAAGAGTCCAGTAATCCACAGGATGCCTGCAACCGGTTCGCGAAATCTTTCCAAAAAGTTTACTCAAAGTTTACCTCTTCACCTAATCCTATATTTCACTCTGGGTACCAATGCCAAATTTCTAATTTCGTTGTTACCACAGATGACGTTCTTCTATCAATCTCTAAATTGACAAGTAGTGCAAAATCAGATACTGAGGGGTTTTCTCAGATATTTTTCAAAATGTGCGCAAACTCCACTGCGGAACCCTTAGCTCTTCTATTTCAAAATTGCTTGAACAGCGGAATTTTTTTGGACTCTTGGAAATTATGCTCCATAAATCCCATATTTAAGTCTGGTAACCGTAATGACATTTGCAACTACAGACCGATTGTTAAACAGAGTACTCTGGCAAAAATATTCGACCACGTACTTCAACGTAAATTGTTCGATTACGTAGGCAATGCTATAGTGGAGTGTCGGCATGGATTTTTCCCAGGTAGGTCTACCTCCACAAATTTAGCTTTAGCTACTAATCAAATTGTGGGTGCTTTAGAGAACTCTGAGCAACTCGACGTCATATACACTGACTTCTCGAAAGGATTTGACAAGGCTGATCATACTATCCTAGTAAGCAAGTTAGCCAATATGGAATCAATGAAAAGTTGTTGAAATGCTTCACGAGTTTTTTATCGAACAGAAAGCTCTATGTGGCAATTGGAGCCGAAAAGTCATCTCTACATATTAACGCCTGGTCAGGTATTCCGCAGGGTACCCATTGTGGCCCTCTATTATTCTTAATTTTCATAAATGATTTGCCCAGCAAGTCAAATTCGCAAAATGTTTAATGTTTGCGGACGATGTCAAACTACTTCTAACGATCCGTAATAGCTCTGACTGCACTAACTTGCAATCTGATCTGGACTCGTTTGCCGGTTTGTGCGCAGACAATAATTTATTTTTAAATACAAACAAATGCTGCGTTGTGTCTTATTCCAAAAACGCAACTGCGACATATTTCACTTACAAACTACATGCTAAATCTCTTAATCGTTGTCAAAAGATTAAAGATTTTGGTGTCATTTTTGACTCCAAACTCTCTTTTTCCAGTCATATTGACTTCATTGTTGCAAAGTCCTTTGCAATGGTTGGGTTCATTAGACGAAACACCAGTGACTTTAAGGACCCTATGACGTTGAAGGCACTTTATAGCTCCTTGGTCAGAAGTCGCCTGGAATATTGTTCAATAGTATGCGCAGAAGAACTTGTATCTAACCCATGCTTGCCTATAATGTAATAAACTTGAGCATAAATTGCTCCGATTTATCTAATTTGTTCATTCCATATATTCCACTGCGTGCTCTTTGGCATAACAGATTATTTATCGAAATAACTCATAAAACGAATTATGCTATGAATGAACCTATAACTAGGACTATACATCTAGCAAACCGATTCAGTAGTGTTTTTAATTTTAATAACAGCTTATATAAGTTTAAGCTTGAATTGTTTTCTATTTTTAACTAGTCTGTAAGAAAGCATGTACTTTTAGTCTGAATAAATTAAATAAATAAATAATAGCGTTATATAACTAAACATATACAACTAAGGGCCACTCCCTTTTAAAATACTCTTTAATACCTTCCATTTGATACCCATGTCATACAAACATATTCCAGGATTACCCTAGGTTAATTTTCCTACATGGTGATTTTCCCTTATTTCACAAAGGATGGAGGAAAGTCGTTCCAAAAAACGTCACCCTTGGTCTACCATTTTCTCGATATTTTCCAAACGTATGTGATATGGAATTAAAAACCCCTTATAAACCATCTACGGAACCCTACAAAACCAACGCAGCTAAGCTCTCAGCTGAGTATGTAATGTTCAGTTACACCCGAACTTAGCTTTCCATACTTGTTGTTGTATATATTATATTTAATTAAATTATTATATTTAATTTCAGCATTTATTTTAAAGAAATTTTATTTTATCTTCAATTTATTTTCAATGGAAAATTTTTTAAATTTATTAATAATTTGGTGACCAGTTTGGAATTTATTTGAATTTTATTAGGCTTTGCTGGTCTAGTATAGTTGGTCCAAGTAAAAACTCGTACTTTTTCTCCAATATCACCCTACGTTTCGCCAAGCTCCTTGGCATCCTCAGGGGTATAATCTTTATTTTAAACAAAAGTTACAAAAAGACAAAAAAAAACAAACAAACAGAAAATCAATTTTTGAAAACAAATAAATCACTATCGAAACATTGGTGACAAACTTACATAAAAAGTATTAAATTAAAGTGTAAACATCACACAACATAAAGCAACAAACATTTAAAACTAAAAACATCCATCAATACCGTGATCATTGGCTACTTTTGTCATTCTAAAATATCATAAACAAGCCAAATAGCTATCAGCAATCAACTTGGTGTCATCTTTTCTGTTCATCGTTCTCTCCCTTCTTTGTAATATGTGTATGCTTTCCAATGTGTATCTCGTCCTTTCTCTCTTCTCCACGTCTATTATTGTTAAATTTTTTAGATCAGGTGTGTGTCCGTGTGTTAGTGCGTTTTGAGCAAGTGCAGCGCTGGTCTTCTTATTTCTTATATCGGCGTCGTGCTCTGCCAATCGGGTTCCTAGTGCCCTTTTCGTTGTTCCAACGTAGATTTTTTTGCAGTTCTCGTTATCTCTACCTTTGCTTTGAATTTCGTAAACCACGTTGTTTTGTTGGTGTGGTTCCAGACGGCTTTTTGTACGTGTAAAAATGGTAGAGAGTGTGCAGTTCGATTTGTATGCGATAGATATGTTCCGCTTTTATTGGTTCATGTCTTGATTGAAGTTTTCCGTAAGCTTGGGAATGTGTGTCACAATGTGGTATTGCCAAAAATTTTTGAATATAAAGATATTGCATGCGCGAACTTCGGTGGAAAGCAGCGGAGCGTAACAAAATTCTAGTAGGTCACTTTCACCACACCAAACACTTTAACACAATTTTTACATTATTTAAGCACAGAAATACACTGATTGGAGTTTTAGAGAGTAGAAATGTGAATTCTGAACACATTAGCTGATTAAAAAGTGTACAAATAATTGTTAAATAACAAATACAGACAGTGGTAGTTTAACAAATTCTGCTGTGGCAAGTGGTGAATGTGACCTACTAGAATTTTGTGAAGCTTGCCTCACACGATTTTTCGTCTATGCAATGTCTCTATATTATATCGTTTCTGGTATTGCTTTGTCTCCGTTGCGTTCTTAGCTTCTTGCGCTGTTTACTTCTAATAATTTGTGTTGTGTTAGGGATGTAATTAAGTGGCTCGGGTAATTATTTTTTATTAGCAGGACAACCAAAAATACGCGTTAAAAAATGTGTTTTATGCGCATAAAAAAGTCCTTAAAAACAGCATAATATGCTCTTAAAATATGCGCTAAAGAATTTTTTTCCTATTAAACCTCAACTTCAATAGATTTTCTTAGAATAAAACGTTTATTTTTCTTTTATCAAAGGAAAAAACATAACATGAACAGAACATAACGAAATAATAAATTTTAAAATTAGTAGCCCAGGCGAGGAAGACGGAAAATCTACTGAATACGGAAGTGATTCGGACAATAGGTTTTTTGGGTTATCTTTCTGCCCTACTAGAGAAAATGAAAGAGTAAAAAAATAATATAAAAATATACAGAGGGTTCCTTTCTGCAGACATTTGAATTACATTATACATGGAAAAACTTCTCTCTACCTCAACTGAGGTAATTGGTGCACATTTAAAGGCAGCAATTTCTGATATTGAAAATTTTTCAAGAGGTTCCGTTTCATTTGAATTTTGCTCAGAAATTTGACTAGCTATTTTTTAGGATATTAAAACCTTGATTTTTTTTAAACATTTGCAAATTTTAGTTTTACAGAGTCGGAGTCACATTTATCAATAGCTTCTTTAAATCTTGAACTATTTTAATTTGATTAACTAGACTTAAATTACTTATTTGAAGTTGCTTTATGGCTTCAACTAAATCAGAAAAGTTAGATTTTATATAAATAAGTTGCAAACTCAAATCGTGATTTTTAAATAATTCTTCCATATCTTTCTCAGATTGTGAATCCTCTGTATCCATCATATTAGCGATCCGTTCTATTTGTTGATAGTTTTCTGCATAATAAACTGCGGCTTGTATCCATGTTCCCCACCGCGTAATGACTGGTTGTAGCGGCGAGGGTAGTTCGGGTTCTATTTCTTTAAAAATTGCCAACCGTGAGCAGCGATTTACTGCCTCTAACAAAGCTGTGTTTATCAAAAATTTTTGCTTTGCGACTTGCTCATCGTTTATAATACACCTATTACCACAATTGCAACATATCGGCTTGACGCGTCAGTAGTTTCGTCCATTGAGAACCATAGGTATTGGTTTTTAATAGCGTTTTTGATATTATTTATTGTAAGCTCATATAAACTGCTGACTGTAGATCTCAAAGTGGTTTCTGATGGCAAATCTATAGCAATATATTTCTTAAAAAATTATTTCAGGTGGTCATTTCTTATTTTATTCAAAGGAATATCGGACGAAACGAAAGTTTCACACAAATTTTTCGCAAATTCTGCACTTTTCGATGTATATTCTGTTAATAATTGTTGTGATTGGACTTGTAAGCTGGAATGCAGGCTAGATTTTTCTTTGTGCCCGGCGCTTTGCAAATACTGCATCACACAGTATCTGCGATCTGCATTGACCATCTTATCACAAAGGTTGCAATACAATATGCTTCCATCACTTCTGAAGACTGGAAACTCAGACACATACCTTGCCAACTTAGAAGATAGTCTTTCTTTTACCTTTGGCATGATGTAAAGAAAGATTAGTTCATATTTATATAACATTTAATTGTTTCCAGAAACTATTGCTTACTTTTAACTTTAAATTTGCAAACACAGTCTTTATTGTAAAGAAAGTGAAACAACACCTTTTAGTCGTTTAAGTTTTTTGTTTTTATTTTAACAAGACAAATGTTTCAACACTCGCGTGGTGTCTTAATTGAAAACTAACTTAGTTAGTTGAAAACTAGCAACTGAATAAGACACCACGCGAGTGTTGAAACATTTGTCTTGTTAAAATAAAAACAAAAAACTTAAACGACTAAAAGGTGTTGTTTCACTTTCTTTACAGTGTCGAAAGTCGTTTAGCACTCAAAAATAATTTAATTTAATTGAATTAAATAATTAACACAGTCTTTATATAAACTCAAGAAAATGTTCAGGTGTTTTTAACAAGTGCCAACAACTGTTCGAATTCCACGAACTGACAAATAAAGTTCAAAGCCAACGAATATTTACAAGTGGTGGCATTCCGACATACATACGTACATGTTTGGTAATGCTGGTAGTTAAATGTCAAAATCATCATTCGCGTTCTTTATCAATTTGAACTCGCGTTGAGTTTGACATTACTCACATACTTTCCTTTACCACCACTTGTATTAACTCGCCTTTTTCAAAACGGGCAAGAACAAAAACGAAATTAAGTGTTTTTCTCTTTCTACCTCACACGTATGCTTATAAGAAGAGGTAACACAAAAATACCAATTTTACATTTGCTCATTTTTAGCTTTCGACAAGTGTTGGGAAGCGTAAAAGTTAAAGGCGATTTTAATTTTTATCGCAGCTGGAACTAAATTTAAAATTATAAAAAACCTTTCAAATTCAAATATATGAATTTATCACGAAATATGCAAAAATATGCGCAGAAAGTTAAAATTCATTTATAATGAAATATTCAAAAATATGCATTTATTACGAAATATGCAAAAATTAGCGCTAACAAATTTAGCTTAAACTCTTTCTATGTATGTAAATCGCATACGATTCAATCTATTACATCACAGCTTGTAACACAACAAATATGCATTTGCATAGTTTTGGTTGTCCTGTTTATTAGTTCGCTGTATATTTTTGTTTTTTTTTTTCCCCAGAACTGTCTGTGGGTTAACGTAAATATTTTGTGTATGAGGCTTTTTGCTATATTTACTTTGTATTTTGTGCGCTGCGAGGATAGAAAGTTTATTATTCTGCCGGAGAATATGGGTTTAGAATACCAGTCCAGCACTATTTCGTTGTTTTTCCTATGAATAAGGACATCCAAAAACGGGATCATCAAATTCTCTTCTTTCTCCATCGTAAATTTCAGTTTGTTGTTGTATCTGTTCAATGTGTTTAGAATTATGTCTAAGTTGTTTCGTTTGACGATCGCAAAAACGTCGTCCACGTATTTTACTATAAATTTCAGTTGTATGTTGTGGGTTTGTTTCAGTTCGGAGATGGTGTTGTCCAGCAAATCATCCATTATAATGTCTGCTATGGGCGGGGAGAGTGGGTTTCACATTGGCATTCCGAAACTTTGTGTGAAAATTTGATCATACATGAAGTAGTTGTTGTCATTCAGGCAGAAGTTTAAAATTTTAAGGAACTTGTTTTTTGGTATCATTAATTGTATTTTGCTGAATTTGGTCATTATTATTTTAATGGCTAAGTATATTGGTATGTTGGTGAACAACGATACCACATCGGATGAAACCAGTATATATCTTCTTCAGATAGTTTCATGTTATCTAATCTTTGTTTGAGTCTGTAGGAGTTCTTTATGTTGTATTCGTCTGAAGTTTAGTTAGTTATTATCTTCCCAATGTATTTTGATAGACCATAACATGGACCGCCGACAGATGACGCAATGGGACGTAAGGGAATGTCCGTTTTGTGGATCTTGGTCAGACCGTAGAGTCTAGGTGCGGTGGCCGCGGTGCAAGTTAGTTGCCTTTTTCTTTAAAATCTATTATTTTGTTTTTGTAAAGTTCGTCGACTAGGTTGTTGTTTTGTTTTTGTAATTTGTAGGGTCTGTCCTCGCTTTTTTATAATAAGTTTTGTCTTCAATTCATTTTTCCGAGGAAGTAAAATGGCTACTCTCTCTTGGTAAAAACTTTACTTTACCCACAACAAATACCTGCTTCAAACCTTTTAAGGCAATAGCATATATATAATACTTTTATATCAATGCCTTCCTATCTTCCTAATGTGCAAATTTTCTGTCAATCATTATTTGCTGAAACTGTGCAAATGTATGTTCTGGGTATGCGCGGGCTTTGTTAGTGTTAGTGAATTGTAGTAGCGTGTGTAAAAAAGAGTATTAAAAGGGTAACAACGGGTCACTATCCCCTTTACCCAACTTCTGCATACTAATTGTTATAAAATCTAAGTTTAGTCGATTATACAATGAAAAGGCCAACAAATACAAGACTTGATCTATTTATTATTTAAGCATGGGCTGCAGCCATACAAAGTACAAAAACTAGGCGAAGAATTCATATTTTCTTATGGTATCGCATTTTCGGTGGAAGCAGTAAGGAAGGCGGTCGGCATGATGTGGTGGTGCACAGTGGCTAGTCATTGTCGGCTGGGGCGGGTCCTTGCCAACCTTACTGTTCCTGCGCCATAAACAGAAAAAAGTTCCTATCATGCCTATTCAAATCAACTGTCAAAAAGCGCAGAGCCAACTCAAAACGCTTATAATTCAAAATAAAACAACATCCGGCAGAACCGGATGTCACGGACAGACCGTTACAACATTCAAAATTTAAATTCAAACAAAAATAACCGCAAAAAAAATTACCGAACCGGACATGGCCGGTTACCAACGCTGAAAATCAAAAGAAAGCTGAAAATAAGAACAATCAAGGGAAAAGGCCGAATATATATAGGGGGCGCTGCGGGTGGTGTTGCGACGCCCGGTACTTTGCCCACCCTCAAAATCCATGGCCACCGACGCACCTAATTTTCGGTGGCCCCTTACCTGATCACCCTACGTGCCTTCTAAATCAATAATGATGCCAGCATTCCCATATTGTTAACAAATTTATTCAATATTCATTATTTAGTAATAGCTTTCTTTTTCTTTTTATAGCAATCGAAAATGCGAGCCTAATTAAGAGGAACTCTATTCCCGTTTGTAAGTTTTTAGAAAAATTTATTGTGAGCCGCGTTTTGCGACGGTCCATTGAAAGTAATAATAATTGGTTTGTTTTATAATCTACTATACTATATGTGTAATAAAAAAAATCTTTTTTTTTTTGTAGAAATTTGGTTAAATGCCCTTTTCTCCTTTCTTTTCACAAATCTATCTTAGGGCTGTACAGTTTGGATACAACTTCTGATAATTGGGGCCCCCTTACAAAATTAATAGGTTGTTGTATTAGATTTACTTTGAGTTTAACAGAACATCAATTTGGTATTACACATAGTATAATGACACCAATATGTACTATGCACTAGGAAATTTATTATAAACGCAACTAGGACTAAACTTGGGGTAAATCCTACACCTCAAAAAAATATTGTTTCACAAGTTCAAGTAAAACGTATGCTTTTAAATTCATGGAAAAATTACGGGAGTCATACACCTGTTCAGGTAGAACGTGAACTTTTAAATTTATTGTGAACTCAACGAAATTGTTTTACAGGTTCAGGTAAAGCTTGACCCTTTTAAACTTATAGTACAATTAATGAGATCGTTTTACTTGTTCAAGTGAAATGTAAACTGTTTTACATGTAACAGTCAGGGTTGGTATTGTTTCGGGCTTAGTTCAACTCAGTCAACAAAAAATGTATACAAAAGAAGTTTTTGTTTTCATAATGCAAGCTAATCCGCATTACTTGTTATTTGCGTCTCTTAATATAGATTTAATGCATTTTAGCTGATAATGCAACTGAACTTGAATTACCAATAAAACTTTATTCCTTACCGAAACAATATCAACACTTTTGCTCATTCCAAAATCATATTCGCAACGATTGCATCAATTAAAAAAAATGTAATGGTAAAATTCTACCGTATCGCAAAGCAAATTTTAATACCTGAAACACTTTTTTTTTGTTTCACAGGCAGTATAAATTGCACACCTATGACCATTAAAATATGCTTTGTTTTTTTGTTGGGTAATTTTTTTTTGTATGCAACAATTTTGAACGTACAACAAGAATTGCTTTTTTTCTAAACTTTTCATTTCCTTTGGGCATTGTGCATATTGCATTCGTATTCACATTCGCTTTAATTCTACACTAGGGTGATAGCATTAAACTTGAGTATGTTGGTATATTGACATTATATAATGTTGCGGAGTCAAAAATATAATTTTAAAAGACAAGGTTAAGGCTACAAATACATAATTTTAGTTCAGTATTGGAACGAACTCACCGCCTAACCGCTGATGTTCGTTATCGCAATTGGACTGGCCGCAGGCCTATATTCGCTGCCCTATGATTGTCATTGTAGCTGGTTTATTGTAGCCCATCTGGTCGTAGCTGATAAGGGTTGTGCTAGTATTGTTATAGCCGGTATGAACGCAGCTAATAAGGATGCTGTAGTAGTATTGGAGTCGGTGGTACCGCCTGGTGGTTGTTGCGCTCGTGGTTCGAGGTGATCGAATGAACCTGGTGACAATAAAAACTTCGTGTTGACTTTTACGACCTGGATGACTTGGTGCTAATTGGGTGTTCGTTGTATTACGCTGCAGCGTACTGCTGGCCCTGGAGGCGGAGGTGTTGGTTTAAAAGTCTTCTAGTAATTCGCTTGACCCTGTACTACTAAAAGGTTGTTATTTGGATTCGGACTTGTCGATGCTGTCGTATCAGCAAGATTCGTTAAATGTTCCTTAAATGTCCTTTTTGGTCCGCAGGAAATTGCAAAAAAACGGAAGATTCCAAATTTACCAATGTGCTGACCGGGTAGTTGGTCGATAAGAATGTGGGACTCAGTTAAGCGGCAAGCAGTGTGCAATTAATAGGTTTTTCACTGCCGTCGGCTTTAAATGTCGCTTCTTTTCTTTATTTGTTTCGGTGAATGTAGCTTTTCTAATATTTCTTCGTTTGCGTTGTCGTGAAGCAAAAAGGAAATATGGATGTCTTCTATATTTCTAGCTTCACAAAACTTTTCCACCTTTTCGTTTTTAAGCCCCGGAAACGCATGCAATTTTTTCCTAGTGATCGCCTGTCTGTCTTTTTCTTGTTTTTCAATATCTTTTTATCGCAACTTTCGCCACATCGCTAGGTGTGTTCGCGTGAACACGCTCCCAAGTGGATCGTAGCCGTAGACCGTAGCAGCAGACCGTAACAATTTTTGAAATGAAATAAATTCAAATATACATGTATAAAAATATACTTATACATACATCCCAAAAAGCAACGTTTTTAAAAATAATTCAATGTTCGAATCGAGCTCAAGGCCAGAACAATAATTTTTTTTCTAATGATAATTATTGTTATTTTTTAATTTTTCTAAATTTGAAAAATTGTATTTTGTTTTTTGGAATAGTAAGTAGAAAATTTTTCAGACAACCTGCCATAGCTGCGCAGATAGATCCATTTCGAAGGGTGCTAAGCCTTCATCATCAGTACGCTTTAGGCATGCTGCGCTAACCATTTAGCTATACAGCGGTGGCGCAGCTATGGCAGGTTGTCTGAAAAATTTTCTACTTACTATTCCAAAAAACAAAATACAATTTTTCAAATTTAGAAAAATTAAAAAATAACAATAATTATCATTAGAAAAAAAATTATTGTTCTGGCCTTGAGCTCGATTCGAACCTTGAATGATTTATCAATAGGCCGATAAAAACAAAAACAATTGTTTTTAAAAATAGTTTAAAGTGAATTAGCTTCAACAAACGATATATGGATAAACGTTTTCAAAATTTTACTTACTTGGTGTTGAAATAATATCAATTTTGTAAATTTTACTTATAACAGCTGAAAATCTTACGACCGCTAACTAGATTTATTTTCAATTTATGCCATTCGTGGCGCCTACGCATATTTTGTAACTTTTATTTCTGTGCATGAGAAATTCATAGTTGTCAGTTGCCATTATTTGCTTTTTTTTGTCGCCTTTTGGTCACTAGGGGCTCATTTACATACGTATTGAAATATTTAATTATAAATAAAAGAAATTCTGACTTTGGAAGTCGGATAATGATTAATTTTATTAAAGAAATTCTTTCTCCTTTATACATAACTTCTTAACCTATACATTCATAATTATTCTAACACTAACAAACTAAAAATATGTACATTTATAATAATAGTATGCAAAGTCAGCAGATTGTTTCAGTGGTCTATTTATGTAAACCATGTAAAATGATTGTGCGTGTGAATATTTGGGTGATTCACATTAACAAAGTAAAGAATGTAAAATAGTTGTGTGTGAATATTTTGGTGATTCACATTAACAAACTAACACTGACAATTAGACATTCCGATCGGCATGTGTACTGACCGGTGTAACTAGCTGAGCAAAAATATGAAGGAGTGAAATTACAAGGGTTTCTTATTCACCATTCAATTGATGCTGACTTCCCGCTGTGTCGGGTCAATGTAATTTATATAGTACAATATTGTAATATGACTGCGCTATGACTGCGTGTGGCAGGTTCATAAAAATGCATTGGCATAGAAGTTCATTATGCATAATGCCGCAAATGTATTGCAAAGGTGGGCATGAAGCATAATGCTACAGTATATCTGCGCACTCAGCAAAAATCGGTAATGCTATTCTGCGGAGTTCTTAAAGCAATAAAAATTTTATAATACTAATGGAAAACAAAAGCTTACTTTTTCATTTGGAGATCGAAATAGCCTAATGTACAACATTGATAGAAACAAGACGGCTTGTTGAAATATACATATATTTAAGCCCCTCTTTTATAAAAATTTAACGACAGCCTTGATATTTTGTCTCCTCTCGTTGTATATCTGTACAGCAATGTTTGACAGGCTGCACAGTTCAGTAGTAGTGATATAGAATTATTACATATATGGCCAGAACATGTTTAACAAGATACCCAAGTGCATTCGAACGGACAACGGTGGTGAGTAATGTAGGGTTCTTATTATTTTTATTTAACTTTGTATTTTAGTTACTTTGAACTTTGTAATTTTTAAATGTATTACCAATATTTTAAGTTTCAATATTGATTTTCAATTTCAAAAATTTTCGTTGTTGTAAAAAATAAAAGATATTGATGCATACTTTTAGGCGTTTTAAAAAATATAATTTAAAGTTTTGCTATAAAAAAAACGTGTTTTCAATAACTACATTGGCGATCAGCCAGACTTTTAAATAGCTCACGAACGTTAATAGCGCGTAATCGCGTAAAATTTTACAATCGTTTTCCATACAGCCCACAAGAAAACGGGATTGCCGAACGGAAAAATCGGACGCTAACTGAGATGGCACGGTGCATGATTTAAGACGCAAAAATGGAAAATAAATTTTGGGCAGAACCCGTCACAATGGCTAATTACGTACAAAATCCTCTACCTGCAAAAGAAATTGACAAAACCAAGCATTGATCATTTGATACCCATATAGTACAAACACATTCTAGAGTCACCCCTGGTCCACCTTAATGGCGATATCTCGAAGAAGCGTCCACCTATAAAACTAAAGCCCACTCCCTTTTAAAATACTCATTACCGCATTTCATTTGATACGCATATCGTACAAACACATTCTAGAGTCAACCCTGGTCCACCTTTATGGCGATTTATCGAAAAGGCGCCCACCTATAGAACTATGGCCCACTCCCTTTTAAAATAATCTTTATTACGTTCCATTAGATACCCATGTCATACAAATACATTCCAGGGTTACTACAGGTTCATTTTCCTATACGGTGATTTTCCCTTATTTTGTCTCCAAAGCTCTCAGCTGAGTATGTAATGTTCGGTTACACCCGAACTTAGCCTTCCTTACTTGTTTTCTTTTTTGTTCTTTTCGCTATTCACCCGGGGTTAACTTAAAAATAATCAACTTGAATTTTTTATACTCAGCTGAGCAGAGTTCACAGAGTATATTAATTTTGTTCGCATAACGGTACCCGTAACGGCATAAACTAATCGAGATAGATATAGACTTCTATATCAAAATGATCTGGGCGAAAAGAGAAATTCATCTAGCCATGCCCGACCGTCCGTCCGTCCGTATGTCCGTAAATACCTACAAATTTACTCAAGTTATCTTAATGAAATTTGGAATGTAAGTTCCTGAGCACTCATCTCAGATCGCTATTTAAAATGGACGAAATCAGACTGTAACCACGCTCACTTTTTCGATATCGAAAAATTCTAAAAACCGCAAAAGTGCGATAAGTCATTACCGAAGTCGGATAAAGCGATGAAACTTGGTAGTTGGGTTGACCTTATGACGCAGAATAGAAAATTAGTAAAAATTCAGACAATGGGAGTGGCACTTTTAAAAGAAGGTAATTAAAAATTTTGCAAGTTGTAATTTGGCAGTCGTTGAAGATATCATGATCAAATTTGGCAGGAACGTTACTCTTATTCCTATATGTGTGCTAAATAAAAATTAGCAAAATCGGATGACAAACACGCCCACTTAAAAAAAAATTTTAAGTCAAATTTTAACAAAAAATTTAATATCTTTACAGTATATAAGTAAATTATGTCAACATTCAACTCCAGTAATGATATGGTGCAACAATATACAAAAATAAAAGAAAATTTCAAAATGGGTGTGGCTCCGCCCTTTTTCATTAAATTTGTCTAGAATACCTTTAATGCCGTAAGTCGAACACAAATTTACCAATTTTTGTGAAACTTGGTAAGGACATAGCATCTATGACGATAACTGTTCTCTAAGAAAATGGGCGAAATCGGTTGAAGCCGCGGCCATTTTTTATACACAGTTGACCGTCTGTCCTTTCGCTCGGCCGTTAACATGATAACTTGAGCACAAATCTATATATCTTTACTAAACTTAGTTCACGTACTGATCTGAAATCACTTTATCTTGGTATTAGAGCTGGGCGTAATCCGACTGTGACCACGCCCACTTTTTTGATATCGAAAATTCCGAAAAATTAAAAAATTCCATAATTCTATAATATAATTCAAATACGAAAAAAGGGATGAAACATGGTAATTGGATTGGTTTTGTGACGCAGAAAAAGTTTGTAAAATGAATCTAACGCTGGTAACCTTTGAATCTAACGTTGGTACTCTTAGACCTATTGAGATAAAATCTAAATATACAGTTTATTATCAAAATGTAAGTGGAATGCGTACGAAATCATCGCAATTACATAGTAATGCCATTTCACGTGAATATGATATAATAGCTTTGACGGAGACGTGGTTGACTGAAAATTTTTCCTCTAATGAGTTTTTCGATAATTATTATTATGTATGTCTTAATGATCGTTCCTCTAACGCCACCGGGCTTGAAAGGTGGGTGGTGTCCTAATTGCGGTTAGATCTGATCTATGTAGTAGACAGATTAATATTGATTATATTAATGGTGACGTGGAATACATTTGTTTATGCGTTACGTTTACTAGTAATAAAAAAATAATTTTTCTATTGTCCTATATTCCACCAAGTAGTGACATTGCTATGTATCAGAACCATATTGATAATTTAAGTCAAGTTGTCAATAAATCTAATCCATCTGATGAAATTATATATTTAGGCGATTTCAATTTAAGTAATATATCTTGGTTGAATCATTGTAATATTTTACCTTCAAATATTAAATCCGACAACGATATGCTAGTTGTTAGCACCTTATTTTCATGCGGTCTAAAACAATATAACTCTCAACCAAATAGGAATGGTTGGTTCCTAAACGTAGTTTTTGGGTCTGCTGATTTAAAAATATCATTCCTTGAGTTTGGAAAATAGTTTTCACCATAATGCTTAAGCAATAAATTTGGATTTTTATGATTTTTATAAAAAAATCAGCCAAATTAACTTTGGAATATAACTATTTCAGGCCAATCGCGTAGCGATAAACGAGTTCTTCTCAGCTACTGATTGGAATTTTCTTAACTTCTCCGGAAATCCGGAGGTCCTACGAAATTTTGAGGAGGAGGCTTTCACTAGCCATTTCGAGTTTCGTACCTCTAAAACGTAAGGTCTTAATGAATAGGCCACCCTGGTTTAATGTAAAACTAAATAATCTTAAAAACAGAAAATATAAGGCTTTTAAAAAACATAGGAAGAGCTGTAAAGAAATTGATCGACTTAGCTATATAAGACTTAAAAAGCAATTCGATTGCCTTAATAAGTGTCTATTTAAGCAATATATGCTTAAACTCGAATCAAAACTAAAGTCAAATCCGTCCAGTTTCTGGTCGGTTTTTAACTCCAAAGGAAAAACCAATGGCTTTCCAACGACCATGGAGTATGATGGTGAAGAGTCCAGTAATCCACAGGATGCCTGCAACCGGTTCGCGAAATCTTTCCAAAAAGTTTACTCAAAGTTTACCTCTTCACCTAATCCTATATTTCACTCTGGGTACCAATGCCAAATTTCTAATTTCGTTGTTACCACAGATGACGTTCTTCTATCAATCTCTAAATTGACAAGTAGTGCAAAATCAGATACTGAGGGGTTTTCTCAGATATTTTTCAAAATGTGCGCAAACTCCACTGCGGAACCCTTAGCTCTTCTATTTCAAAATTGCTTGAACAGCGGAATTTTTTTGGACTCTTGGAAATTATGCTCCATAAATCCCATATTTAAGTCTGGTAACCGTAATGACATTTGCAACTACAGACCGATTGTTAAACAGAGTACTCTGGCAAAAATATTCGACCACGTACTTCAACGTAAATTGTTCGATTACGTAGGCAATGCTATAGTGGAGTGTCGGCATGGATTTTTCCCAGGTAGGTCTACCTCCACAAATTTAGCTTTAGCTACTAATCAAATTGTGGGTGCTTTAGAGAACTCTGAGCAACTCGACGTCATATACACTGACTTCTCGAAAGGATTTGACAAGGCTGATCATACTATCCTAGTAAGCAAGTTAGCCAATATGGAATCAATGGAAAGTTGTTGAAATGCTTCACGAGTTTTTTATCGAACAGAAAGCTCTATGTGGCAATTGGAGCCGAAAAGTCATCTCTACATATTAACGCCTGGTCAGGTATTCCGCAGGGTACCCATTGTGGCCCTCTATTATTCTTAATTTTCATAAATGATTTGCCCAGCAAGTCAAATTCGCAAAATGTTTAATGTTTGCGGACGATGTCAAACTACATCTAACGATCCGTAATAGCTCTGACTGCACTAACTTGCAATCTGATCTGGACTCGTTTGCCGGTTTGTGCGCAGACAATAATTTATTTTTAAATACAAACAAATGCTGCGTTGTGTCTTATTCCAAAAACGCAACTGCGACATATTTCACTTACAAACTACATGCTAAATCTCTTAATCGTTGTCAAAAGATTAAAGATTTTGGTGTCATTTTTGACTCCAAACTCTCTTTTTCCAGTCATATTGACTTCATTGTTGCAAAGTCCTTTGCAATGGTTGGGTTCATTAGACGAAACACCAGTGACTTTAAGGACCCTATGACGTTGAAGGCACTTTATAGCTCCTTGGTCAGAAGTCGCCTGGAATATTGTTCAATAGTATGCGCAGAAGAACTTGTATCTAACCCATGCTTGCCTATAATGTAATAAACTTGAGCATAAATTGCTCCGATTTATCTAATTTGTTCATTCCATATATTCCACTGCGTGCTCTTTGGCATAACAGATTATTTATCGAAATAACTCATAAAACGAATTATGCTATGAATGAACCTATAACTAGGACTATACATCTAGCAAACCGATTCAGTAGTGTTTTTAATTTTAATAACAGCTTATATAAGTTTAAGCTTGAATTGTTTTCTATTTTTAACTAGTCTGTAAGAAAGCATGTACTTTTAGTCTGAATAAATTAAATAAATAAATAATAGCGTTATATAACTAAACATATACAACTAAGGGCCACTCCCTTTTAAAATACTCTTTAATACCTTCCATTTGATACCCATGTCATACAAACATATTCCAGGATTACCCTAGGTTAATTTTCCTACATGGTGATTTTCCCTTATTTCACAAAGGATGGAGGAAAGTCGTTCCAAAAAACGTCACCCTTGGTCTACCATTTTCTCGATATTTTCCAAACGTATGTGATATGGAATTAAAAACCCCTTATAAACCATCTACGGAACCCTACAAAACCAACGCAGCTAAGCTCTCAGCTGAGTATGTAATGTTCAGTTACACCCGAACTTAGCTTTCCATACTTGTTGTTGTATATATTATATTTAATTAAATTATTATATTTAATTTCAGCATTTATTTTAAAGAAATTTTATTTTATCTTCAATTTATTTTCAATGGAAAATTTTTTAAATTTATTAATAATTTGGTGACCAGTTTGGAATTTATTTGAATTTTATTAGGCTTTGCTGGTCTAGTATAGTTGGTCCAAGTAAAAACTCGTACTTTTTCTCCAATATCACCTTACGTTTCGCCAAGCTCCTTGGCATCCTCAGGGGTATAATCTTTATTTTAAACAAAAGTTACAAAAAGACAAAAAAAAACAAACAAACAGAAAATCAATTTTTGAAAACAAATAAATCACTATCGAAACATTGGTGACAAACTTACATAAAAAGTATTAAATTAAAGTGTAAACATCACACAACATAAAGCAACAAACATTTAAAACTAAAAACATCCATCAATACCGTGTTCATTGGGTACTTTTGTCATTCTAAAATATCATAAACAAGCCAAATAGCTATCAGCAATCAACTTGGTGTCATCTTTTCTGTTCATCGTTCTCTCCCTTCTTTGTAATATGTGTATGCTTTCCAATGTGTATCTCGTCCTTTCTCTCTTCTCCACGTCTATTATTGTTAAATTTTTTAGATCAGGTGTGTGTCCGTGTGTTAGTGCGTTTTAAGCAAGTGCAGCGCTGGTCTTCTTATTTCTTATATCGGCGTCGTGCTCTGCCAATCGGGTTCCTAGTGCCCTTTTCGTTGTTCCAACGTAGATTTTTTTGCAGTTCTCGTTATCTCTACCTTTGCTTTGAATTTCGTAAACCACGTTGTTTTGTTGGTGTGGTTCCAGACGGCTTTTTGTACGTGTAAAAATGGTAGAGAGTGTGCAGTTCGATTTGTATGCGATAGATATGTTCCGCTTTTATTGGTTCATGTCTTGATTGAAGTTTTCCGTAAGCTTGGGAATGTGTGTCACAATGTGGTATTGCCAAAAATTTTTGAATATAAAGATATTGCATGCGCGAACTTCGGTGGAAAGCAGCGGAGCGTAACAAAATTCTAGTAGGTCACTTTCACCACACCAAACACTTTAACACAATTTTTACATTATTTAAGCACAGAAATACACTGATTGGAGTTTTAGAGAGTAGAAATGTGAATTCTGAACACATTAGCTGATTAAAAAGTGTACAAATAATTGTTAAATAACAAATACAGACAGTGGTAGTTTAACAAATTCTGCTGTGGCAAGTGGTGAATGTGACCTACTAGAATTTTGTGAAGCTTGCCTCACACGATTTTTCGTCTATGCAATGTCTCTATATTATATCGTTTCTGGTATTGCTTTGTCTCCGTTGCGTTCTTAGCTTCTTGCGCTGTTTACTTCTAATAATTTGTGTTGTGTTAGGGATGTAATTAAGTGGCTCGGGTAATTATTTTTTATTAGCAGGACAACCAAAAATACGCGTTAAAAAATGTGTTTTATGCGCATAAAAAAGTCCTTAAAAACAGCATAATATGCTCTTAAAATATGCGCTAAAGAATTTTTTTCCTATTAAACCTCAACTTCAATAGATTTTCTTAGAATAAAACGTTTATTTTTCTTTTATCAAAGGAAAAAACATAACATGAACAGAACATAACGAAATAATAAATTTTAAAATTAGTAGCCCAGGCGAGGAAGACGGAAAATCTACTGAATACGGAAGTGATTCGGACAATAGGTTTTTTGGGTTATCTTTCTGCCCTACTAGAGAAAATGAAAGAGTAAAAAAATAATATAAAAATATACAGAGGGTTCCTTTCTGCAGACATTTGAATTACATTTTTTCGTTTTTAATTACTTGGGCAATGGTAACATCTAGATAAACTAAAAAACCCCATGGTCCGCGCCATTTCCTTGTTGGATCCCTGTCCCATGGACTATGGTGGAAAAGTTCATTTTAAACATTTGATTAATTTTGTACTTATGTATGTATGTTGCTGTTAAAATAGACAATAAACATTTGTGCTAAGTTTTCGGACAAAAAAACCGCGTCTATTAGCACGATAAGCTGCGTTATACATGGAAAAACTTCTCTCTACCTCAACTGAGGTAATTGGTGCACATTTAAAGGCAGCAATTTCTGATATTGAGAATTTTTCAAGAGGTTCCGTTTCATTTGAATTTTGCTCAGAAATTTGACTAGCTATTTTTTAGGATATTAAAACCTTGATTTTTTTTAAACATTTGCAAATTTTAGTTTTACAGAGTCGGAGTCACATTTATCAATAGCTTCTTTAAATCTTGAACTATTTTAATTTGATTAACTAGACTTAAATTACTTGTTTGAAGTTGCTTTATGGCTTCAACTAAATCAGAAAAGTTAGAACTCAAATCGTGATTTTTGAATAATTCTTCCATATCTTTCTCAGATTGTGAATCCTCTGTATCCATCATATTAGCGATCCGTTCTATTTGTTGATAGTTTTCTGCATAATAAACTGCGGCTTGTATCCATGTTCCCCACCGCGTAATGACTGGTTGTAGCGGCGAGGGTAGTTCGGGTTCTATTTCTTTAAAAATTGCCAACCGTGAGCAGCGATTTACTGCCTCTAACAAAGCTGTGTTTATCAAAAATTTTTGCTTTGCGACTTGCTCATCGTTTATAATACACATATTACCACAATTGCAACATATCGGCTTGACGCGTCAGTAGTTTCGTCCATTGAGAACCATAGGTATTGGTTTTTAATAGCGTTTTTGATATTATTTATTGTAAGCTCATATAAACTGCTGACTGTAGATCTCAAAGTGGTTTCTGATGGCAAATCTATAGCAATATATTTCTTAAAAAATTATTTCAGGTGGTCATTTCTTATTTTATTCAAAGGAATATCGGACGAAACGAAAGCTTCACGCAAATTTTTCGCAAATTCTGCACTTTTCGATGTATATTCTGTTAATAATTGTTGTGATTGGACTTGTAAGCTGGAATGCAGGCTAGATTTTTCTTTGTGCCCGGCGCTTTGCAAATACTGCATCACACAGTATCTGCGATCTGCATTCACCATCTTATCACAAAGGTTGCAATACAATATGCTTCCATCACTTCTGAATACTGGAAACTCAGACACATACCTTGCCAACTTAGAAGATAGTCCTTCTTTTACCTTTGGCATGATGTAAAGAAAGATTAGTTCATATTTATATAACATTTAATTGTTTCCAGAAACTATTGCTTACTTTTAACTTTAAATTTGCAAACACAGTCTTTATTGTAAAGAAAGTGAAACAACACCTTTTAGTCGTTTAAGTTTTTTGTTTTTATTTTAACAAGACAAATGTTTCAACACTCGCGTGGTGTCTTAATTGAAAACTAACTTAGTTGAAAACTAGCAACTGAATAAGACACCACGCGAGTGTTGAAACATTTGTCTTGTTAAAATAAAAACAAAAACCTTAAACGACTAAAAGGTGTTGTTTCACTTTCTTTACAGTGTCGAAAGTCGTTTAGCACTCAAAAATAATTTAATTTAATTGAATTAAATAATTAACACAGTCTTTATATAAACTCAAGAAAATGTTCAGGTGTTTTTAACAAGTGCCAACAACTGTTCGAATTCCACGAACTGACAAATAAAGTTCAAAGCCAACGAATATTTACAAGTGGTGGCATTCCGACATACATACGTACATATTTGGTAATGCTGGTAGTTAAATGTCAAAATCATCATTCGCGTTCTTTATCAATTTGAACTCGCGTTGAGTTTGACATTACTCACATACTTTCCTTTACCACCACTTGTATTAACTCGCCTTTTTCAAAACGGGCAAGAACAAAAACGAAATGAAGTGTTTTTCTCTTTCTACCTCACACGTATGCTTATAAGAAGAGGTAACACAAAAATACCAATTTTACATTTGCTCATTTTTAGCTTTCGACAAGTGTTGGGAAGCGTAAAAGTTAAAGGCGATTTTAATTTTTATCGCAGCTGGAACTAAATTTAAAATTATAAAAAACCTTTCAAATTCAAATATATGAATTTATCACGAAATATGCAAAAATATGCGCAGAAAGTTAAAATTCATTTATAATGAAAAATTCAAAAATATGCATTTATTACGAAATATGCAAAAATTAGCGCTAACAAATTTAGCTTAAACTCTTTCTATGTATGTAAATCGCATACGATTCAATCTATTACATCACAGCTTGTAACACAACAAATATGCATTTGCATAGTTTTGGTTGCCCTGTTTATTAGTTCGCTGTATATTTTTGTTTTATTTTTTCCCCAGAACTGTCTGTGGGTTAACGTAAATATTTTGTGTATGAGGCTTTTTGCTATATTTACTTTGTATTTTGTGCGCTGCGAGGATAGAAAGTTTATTATTCTGCCGGAGAATATGGGTTTAGAATACCAGTCCAGCACTAATTCGTTGTTTTTCCTATGAATAAGGACATCCAAAAACGGGATCATCAAATTCTCTTCTTTCTCCATCGTAAATTTCAGTTTGTTGTTGTATCTGTTCAATGTGTTTAGAATTATGTCTAAGTTGTTTCGTTTGACGATCGCAAAAACGTCGTCCACGTATTTTACTATAAATTTCAGTTGTATGTTGTGGGTTTGTTTCAGTTCGGAGATGGTGTTGTCCAGCAAATCATCCATTATAATGTCTGCTATGGGCGGGGAGAGTGGGTTTCACATTGGCATTCCGAAACTTTGTGTGAAAATTTGATCATACATGAAGTAGTTGTTGTCATTCAGGCAGAAGTTTAAAATTTTAAGGAACTTGTTTTTTGGTATCATTAATTGTATTTTGCTGAATTTGGTCATTATTATTTTAATGGCTAAGTATATTGGTATGTTGGTGAACAACGATACCACATCGGATGAAACCAGTATATATCTTCTTCAGATAGTTTCATGTTATCTAATCTTTGTTTGAGTCTGTAGGAGTTCTTTATGTTGTATTCGTCTGAAGTTTAGTTAGTTATTATCTTCCCAATGTATTTTGATAGACCATAACATGGACCGCCGACAGATGACGCAATGGGACGTAAGGGAATGTCCGTTTTGTGGATCTTAGTCAGACCGTAGAGTCTAGGTGCGGTGGCCGCGGTGCAAGTTAGTTGCCTTTTTCTTTAAAATCTATTATTTTGTTTTTGTAAAGTTCGTCGACTAGGTTGTTGTTTTGTTTTTGTAATTTGTAGGGTCTGTCCTCGCTTTTTTATAATAAGTTTTGTCTTCAATTCATTTTTCCGAGGAAGTAAAATGGCTACTCTCTCTTGGTAAAAACTTTACTTTACCCACAACAAATACCTGCTTCAAACCTTTTAAGGCAATAGCATATATATAATACTTTTATATCAATGCCTTCCTATCTTCCTAATGTGCAAATTTTCTGTCAATCATTATTTGCTGAAACTGTGCAAATGTATGTTCTGGGTATGCGCGGGCTTTGTTAGTGTTAGTGAATTGTAGTAGCGTGTGTAAAAAAGAGTATTAAAAGGGTTACAACGGGTCACTATCCCCTTTACCCAACTTCTGCATACTAATTGTTATAAAATCTAAGTTTAGTCGATTATACAATGAAAAGGTCAACAAATACAATACAAGACTTGATCTATTTATTATTTAAGCATGGGCTGCAGCCATACAAAGTACAAAAACTAGGCGAAGAATTCATATTTTCTTATGGTATCGCATTTTCGGTGGAAGCAGTAAGGAAGGCGGTCGGCATGATGTGGTGGTGCACAGTGGCTAGTCATTGTCGGCTGGGGCGGGTCATTGCCAACCTTACTGTTCCTGCGCCATAAACAGAAAAAAGTTCCTATCATGCCTATTCAAATCAACTGTCAAAAAGCGCAGAGCCGACTCAAAACGCTTATAATTCAAAATAAAACAACATCCGGCAGAACCGAATGTCACGGACAGACCGTTACAACATTCAAAATTTAAATTCAAAAAAAAAATAACCGCAAAAAAAATTACCGAACCGGACATGGCCGGTTACCAACGCTGAAAATCAAAAGATAGCTGAAAATAAGAACAATCAAGGGAAAAGGCCGAATATATATAGGGGGCGCTGCGGGTGGTGTTGCGACGCCCGGTGCTTTGCCCACCCTCAAAATCCATGGCCACCGACGCACCTAATTTTCGGTGGCCCCTTACCTGATCACCCTACGTGCCTTCTAAATCAATAATGATGCCAGCATTCCCATATTGTTAACAAATTTATTCAATATTCATTATTTAGTAATAGCTTTCTTTTTCTGTTCTTACTGCAAGGTTTTTGAATATGTTTAAGCTTATAAATAATTTTATAAAAAAAAATATAGCAATCGAAAATGCGAGCCTAATTAAAGAGGAACTCTATTCCTGTTTGTAAGTTTTTAGAAAAATTTATTGTGAGCCGCGTTTTGCGACGGTCCATTGAAAGTAATAATAATTGGTTTGTTTTATAATCTACTATACTATATGTGTAATAAAAAAAAATCTTTTTTTTTTTGTAGAAATTTGGTTAAATGCCCTTTTCTCCTTTCTTTTCACAAATCTATCTTAGGGCTGTACAGTTTGGATACAACTTCTGATAATTGGGGTCCCCTTACAAAATTAATAGGTTGTTGTATTAGATTTACTTTGAGTTTAACAGAACATCAATTTGGTATTACACATAGTATAATGACACCAATATGTACTATGCACTAGGAAATTTATTATAAACGCAACTAGGACTAAACTTGGGGTAAATCCTACCCCTCAAAAAAATATTGTTTCACAAGTTCAAGTAAAACGTATGCTTTTAAATTCATGGAAAAATTACGGGAGTCATACACCTGTTCAGGTAGAACGTGAACTTTTAAATTTATTGTGAACTCAACGAAATTGTTTTACAGGTTCAGGTAAAGCTTGACCCTTTTAAACTTATAGTACAATTAATGAGATCGTTTTACTTGTTCAAGTGAAACGTAAACTGTTTTACATGTTACAGTCAGGGTTGGTATTGTTTCGGGCTTAGTTCAACTCAGTCAACAAAAAATGTATACAAAAGAAGTTTTTGTTTTGATAATGCAAGCTAATCCGCATTACTTGTTATTTGCGTCTCTTAATATAGATTTAATGCATTTTAGCTGATAATGCAACTGAACTTGAATTACCAATAAAACTTTATTCCTTACCGAAACAATATCAACACTTTTGCTCATTCCAAAATCATATTCGCAACGATTGCACCAATTAAAAAAAATGTAATGGTAAAATTCTACCGTATCGCAAAGCAAATTTTAATACCTGAAACACTTTTTTTTTGTTTCACAGGCAGTATAAATTGCACACCTATGACCATTAAAATATGCTTTGTTTTTTTGTTGGGTAATTTTTTTTTTGTATGCAACAATTTTGAACGTACAACAAGAATTGCTTTTTTTTCTAAACTTTTCATTTCCTTTGGGCATTGTGCATATTGCATTCGTATTCACATTCGCTTTAATTCTACACTAGGGTGATAGCATTAAACTTGAGTATGTTGGTATATTGACATTATATAATGTTGCGGAGTCAAAAATATAATTTTAAAATACAAGGTTAAGGCTACAAATACATAATTTTAGTTCAGTATTGGAACGAACTCACCGCTTAACCGCTGATGTTCGTTATCGCAATTGGACTGGCCGCAGGCCTATATTCGCTGTCCTATGATTGTCATTGTAGCTGGTTTATTGTAGCCCATCTGGTCGTAGCTGATAAGGGTTGTGCTAGTATTGTTATAGCCGGTATGAACGCAGCTAATAAGGATGCTGTAGTAGTATTGGAGTCGGTGGTACCGCCTGGTGGTTGTTGCGCTCGTGGTTCGAGGTGATCGAGTGAACCTGGTGACAATAAAAACTTCGTGTTGACTTTTACGACCTGGATGACTTGGTGCTAATTGGGTGTTCGTTGTATTACGCTGCAGCGTACTGCTGGCCCTGGAGGCGGAGGTGTTGGTTTAAAAGTCTTCTAGTAATTCGCTTGACCCTGTACTACTAAAAGGTTGTTATTTTGATTCGGACTTGTCGATGCTGTCGTATCAGCAAGATTCGTTAAATGTTCCTTAAATGTCCTTTTTGGTCCGCAGGAAATTGCAAAAAAAACGGAAGATTCCAAATTTATCAATGTGCTGACCGGGTAGTTGGTCGATAAGAATGTGGGACTCAGTTAAGCGGCAAGCAGTGTGCAATTAATAGGTTTTTCACTGCCGTCGGCTTTAAATGTCGCTTCTTTTCTTTATTTGTTTCGGTGAATGTAGCTTTTCTAATATTTCTTCGTTTGCGTTGTCGTGAAGCAAAAAGGAAATATGGATGTCTTCTATATTTCTAGCTTCACAAAACTTTTCCACCTTTTCGTTTTTAAGCCCCGGAAACGCATGTAATTTTTTCCTAGTGATCGCCTGTCTGTCTTTTTCTTGTTTTTCGATATCTTTTTATCGCAACTTTCGCCACATCGCTAGGTGTGTTCGCGTGAACACGCTCCCAAGTGGATCGTAGCCGTAGACCGTAGCAGCAGACCGTAACAATTTTTGAAATGAAATAAATTCAAATATACATGTATAAAAATATACTTATACATACATCCCAACAAGCAACGTTTTTAAAAATAATTCAATGTTCGAATCGAGCTCAAGGCCAGAACAATAATTTTTTTTCTAATGATAATTATTGTTATTTTTTAATTTTTCTAAATTTGAAAAATTGTATTTTGTTTTTTGGAATAGTAAGTAGAAAATTTTTCAGACAACCTGCCATAGCTGCGCAGATAGATCCATTTCGAAGGGTGCTAAGCCTTCATCATCAGTACGCTTTAGGCATGCTGCGCTAACCATTTAGCTATACAGCGGTGGCGGCTAAATGGTTAGCGCAGCATGCCTAAAGCGTACTGATGATGAAGGCTTAGCACCCTTCGAAATGGATCTATCTGCGCAGCTATGGCAGGTTGTCTGAAAAATTTTCTACTTACTATTCCAAAAAACAAAATACAATTTTTCAAATTTAGAAAAATTAAAAAATAACAATAATTATCATTAGAAAAAAAATTATTGTTCTGGCCTTGAGATCGATTCGAACCTTGAATGATTTATCAATAGGCCGATAAAAACAAAAACAATTGTTTTTAAAAATAGTTCAAAGTGAATTAGCTTCAACAAACGATATATGGATAAACGTTTTCAAAATTTTACTTATTTTATGTTTTTAATGAAGTACATTTTTGATTAAGTAAACAAAATATGAGTGCTGGGCTGGCTGCTATTGGTGTTGAAATAATATCAATTTTGTAAATTTTACTTATAACAGCTGAAAATCTTACGACCGCTAACTAGATTTGTTTTCAATTTATGCCATTCGTGGCGCCTACGCATATTTTGTAACTTTTAATTCTGTGCATGAGAAATTCATAGTTGTCAGTTGCCATTATTTGCTTTTTTTTGTCGCCTTTTGGTCACTAAGGGCTCATTTACATACGTATTGAAATATTTAATTATAAATAAAAGAAATTCTGACTTTGGAAGTCGGATAATGATTAATTTTATTAAAGAAATTCTTTCTCCTTTATACATAACTTCTTAACCTATACATTCATAATTATTCTAACACTAACAAACTAAAAATATGTACATTTGTAATAATAGTATGCAAAGTCAGCAGATTGTTTCAGTGGTCTATTTATGTAAACCATGTAAAATGATTGTGCGTGTGAATATTTGGGTGATTCACATTAACAAAGTAAAGAATGTAAAATAGTTGTGTGTGAATATTTTGGTGATTCACATTAACAAACTAACACTGACAATTAGACATTCCGATCGGCATGTGTACTGACCGGTGTAACTAGCTGAGCAAAAATATGAAGGAGTGAAATTACAAGGGTTTCTTATTCACCATTCAATTGATGCTGACTTCCCGCTGTGTCGGGTCAATGTAATTTATGTAGTACAATATTGTAATATGACTGCGCTATGACTGCGTGTGGCAGGTTCATAAAAATGCATTGGCATAGAAGTTCATTATGCATAATGCCGCAAATGTATTGCTAAGGTGGGCATGAAGCATAATGCTACAGTATATCTGCGCACTCAGCAAAAATCGGTAATGCTATTCTGCGGAGTTCTTAAAGCAATAAAAATTTTATAATACTAATGGAAAACAAAAGCTTACTTTTTCATTTGGAGATCGAAATAGCCTAATGTACAACATTGATAGAAACAAGACGGCTTGTTGAAATATACATATATTTAAGCCCCTCTTTTATAAAAATTTAACGACAGCCTTGATATTTTGTCTCCTCTCTTTGTATATCTGTACTGCAATGTTTGACAGGCTGCACAGTTCAGTAGTAGTGATATAGAATTATTACATATATGGCCAGAACATGTTTAACAAGATACCCAAGTGCATTCGAACGGACAACGGTGGTGAGTAATGTAGGGTTCTTATTATTTTTATTTAACTTTGTATTTTAGTTACTTTGAACTTTGTAATTTTTAAATGTATTACCAATATTTTAAGTTTCAATATTGATTTTCAATTTTCAAAAATTTTCGTTGTTGTAAAAAATAAAAGATATTGATGCATACTTTTAGGCGTTTTAAAAAATATAATTTAAAGTTTTGCTATAAAAAAACGTGTTTTCAATAACTACATTGGCGATCAGCCAGACTTTTAAATAGCTCACGAACGTTAATAGCGCGTAATCGCGTAAAATTTTACAATCGTTTTCCATACAGCCCACAAGAAAACGGGATTGCCGAACGGAAAAATCGGACGCTAACTGAGATGGCACGGTGCATGATTTAAGACGCAAAAATGGAAAATAAATTTTGGGCAGAACCCGTCACAATGGCTAATTACGTACAAAATCCTCTACCTGCAAAATAAATTGACAAAACCAAGCATTGATCATTTTAAACGTTTCGGGTCCGAGTGTTACGCGTCTATACCAGATGAAAGAACACAAAAGCTTGATCAAAAGGCAACTAAAGCATTTTTAGTCGGCTATGATATGTCGTCAAAAGCTTACAGATGCTATTTACCATCAACAGGAAAGGTCACCGGCAATCGAAACGTAAGATTCATACATAAAGACAGCGATTGGAAAACCCATCAAGTTAAGAAGGAGACGGAAATAATTATCGAGCACAAAGGCACCACCAAAGGAAAACAGAAGCGCGTCAAATGTTAACGCAGCAGAAGAAAATAAAAGCACATCAGATGTTAGAGCAAAAGAGGAGAATAAAGATATTGAAGAACCAAATATGACGAAGACATTGCGCAGGTCACAAAGGACAACTAAAAGTGTCCGACCACTTAAATTATTTGAAGAAATTGGCATCGTTCATCAAAGAAAATCATGGAAATGGATAGCAGCAATGCAGAACGAAATAAAGTCATTAACGGAAAATCACACATGGGATCTTGTTGAACTGCCCGCGGATCGTCATGCTATAGGTTGTAAATGGGTGTACAAAATAAAAATCGGTAAAGATTCTCAACAATTTAAGGCCAGACTTGTAGCTCAGGGATTTTCCCAAAAATTCGGCACAGACTACGGTCAAGTTTTCAAGGGGTTCAAGGGGTTGTGTAGCGCAATATATAGCTTCTCCAACCCAATTGTCAACCTCACCTTCGAGCGGCGAATCCCGTTTCACTAACAGACGAGGATCTGGCGACCCCAAGCTCCTCATGGAACTTGGGGGTGGGGAGGGAGGGCTGGCCTGAAGGTTTAATGTGGCCATATAAATCGTTCCCGAGATGGTCGGGCCAGCACCTTAATGGTGCTGTGTTACCGGAGCGTATCGGATCTGTATCCGACAAAGGACCATCACATCGATAACACTCCCCAAAGCCTTCGGGGAGTAACTAATCGCTACAACAACAACAACAACATCAAGTTTTCGCTCCGGTCGTAAAACAAGCTACATTTCGAACTTTACTTGTAATTGCATCAAAAGAGAATTTAGAGATTATCCATTTATATGCGAAAACAGCGTTTCTTAACGGGAAGCTGGACGAAATAATATACATGACGCAACCGCCGGGATTTGCAACCAAAGTCATGTTTGTCTCTTGAGGAGGAGTATATATGGTTTAAAGCAGTTAGCAACGGTTTGGAACATGAAAATTCATCAAGTTTTAATTGACGCTAATTTCATTCAGAGTCAAAACGATCCATGCTTATACAAATTTACAAAAGGAGAAAAATCGTGCTACATACTAATATACGTTGATGACGTACTTGTTGCAAGCAAATACGATGATCTGCTAATTCTATGCGAATGCACAATTTCATCCAAATTTGAAATCCAGAATCTTGATGTAATATCAAATTACCTGGGACTAAAAGTGAGCAGAAATCGAGACGAATTTACTCAATCAACCAATCATCATATATAACAAACCTAGTAAAGGACCTTGGGCTGGAAAATGCAAAAATATCGGAAATACCAATCAACATTTCATACGGAAAGGGTAGCGAATCAGAATTACTTATCAACAATGATGAATATAGGCGATTGATCGGTTGTTTACTATACGTGTCTGTGAACACACGTCCAGACATATCAGCTGCTGTAACAATTTTGGCACAGAATGTCAACAAACCGAACCAAGGAGACTGGAATGAACTCAAACGTGTACTAAAATACCTAAAGGGCACTGCGAACCTATCACTATTGCTCGGTATGGTAAATGAACAGAATCAACTTATTGGTTATGCTGACGCGAATTGGGAAAAAAGCAGAGCGGAGTCTATTGCTTTATCCGAGGCATGCAAGGAGGCGCAATGGATTCGGCGCATCCTAGAAGATTTTAATTTACCAATAATTGATCCAACGATTATATTTGAAGATAACCAGAGCTGTTTAAAACTAGCTAAAGAAGAGCGATTCACCAATCGATCAAATCATATAGATCTACGTTTTTTCCACATCAATGATCACGTCGACAAAGGAACCGTCAAATGCACATATTGTCCTACGGAGGAGATGGTGGCGGATATGTTGACTAAACCATTGACATCTAATCGAATCAAAACATTAAGAAGAAAATGCAACTTGGTTTCATTTGAATGAGGAGGAGTGTTGGAACGAATACAATCGGAAGTACCTTCCGCAGCGCATTCAAATTACTTTCATTTTCATATTATAATGTTCACTCAGTAAAGTTTCGATTTTACATTAATTCCTTTGCTATGTACTACTGCTGTTGTAATTCCTTTTATTCATAAAGCTACAACACATACATGTTTTCTGCTCAATATAAAGTATAATTTATCTAATTAAATCGTGTTTAATTCCGAATTATTGTTGTCAATTCCACTCAAGGCAACAAAATTTACAAGCCTAATCAACAGCAAGAAGCGGGGAATATGTCAACCCAAATTCCAGAAGAACCGTGGGTAGTGGTGTGCGCAGATTTCGTTGGACCATTACCACGCTCAAAGCACGAGTTATTACCCGAGATGTTATCACTAAATTTGAGTGTGTGCGAGGCAACAGGGTGCAGGCATTCTTGGTGGAAGGACGAGAGCCACGGATCCCAAACGCCCTATACGACGAGCGAACATTTGGCACAGGCGAGGCCACAACAACAGAAAATGAAAAAGTAGCGAAAATCAAGGAGATATTTCAAATGGTACGAAGAAACCAGCAACTTGCGTCGACAGAACAGACACGACATTATAATTTGCGGAGAAGAAATTGGAATCCAGCGATAGGAGACAGAGTTTTGGTAAAGGAACACCATCTTTCTAAGGCAACGGACAACTTTGCGGCCAAACTAGCATCAAAATTCAGCGGGCCCCATAGAATAACGAATTTTATTTCGCCACCCTGCAAAAATTGTTGGATTACGTGTTCCATTTTCTTAATGTTGGAGTACTCTAACAATACTCCTTTGCAATGCGTTTGCGGACCACCATCAGCCGATCATTGCTTGCTTTTTAACGACCGTGATCACGGCACGATGACGATCGAACAGAGTTGCCAAAAGTAAACTATTGCATACAAATAACTGATAATAAAATTTTACTATGGCAACTCTGATAAAATGCAACCGCGCACTGGTTTTATGTATACATACTATAGTATAGAGAAATTATACTTTCTTTATTCACGTAAATGCTAAATAACATAAGAATATTCGTAGTAAAAAGTATAAAAGTTGTATTGCCCCTCTTCATTTACTTTCATTTTAAATTAAATTCACTCCGATAATTTTTCCGACACAATTCCTCTTTAGTACTTTGGCATATGATCCTCTGTGGGTGCTCCATGGAGTACAACAGTGAAAGTACTTTAGAAAGTACTCTCACGTATGTACTCTATGGAATACTCACAAACAAAGCGAGAGTGGGATCACCTACTCCTCTCCTAGGACATCGCAATGTTAATTGGAGCACATTTGTTGTATGAATACAGATTAGTTTTGGAACACTCCTATACTCCAAAAGGAGTATTCCTTACATTATTTATGGAGTACTCGCGTTTTTTGAAGGGCAGTCATCGTCGAACTGGACAAAACGTTTCAAGGCAAGAAGAGAACAGCGCATCTAAGCAAGCTTAGACCATTTTATGAAAACAAGTTAATCAACGGAGGAAGCGAAAGCGCAACAAAACCCTCCACAGACGCCCATCTACATCTTTTTAAACGCAACCGAAGAGTAAAATCACCGAAAACTACAAAGGAAGGCGTAGCACGAAGAAATCTGATGGTAAATCACAATATGAACAAGTTTCATAAATTTCAATCATTGCCCTAATAAGGGGAATATTTGAAATAAGGTGCCACGATTTTCCAACTTTTTTTTCGAGGGGTGGCGGTGGCCCTAAAAATCACAAAATTATCATCCGCAACTCTAGGAAGCTTTTAGTTTATGAAATATAAGCTTTTTAATTTCCAAATTTAGTAAAATTTCAACTTAAGTCCTGCACTTAAAATTCGGGTCGCACATGTCGATAGCGGTATCAAAAGACGCGTGTTTCAAGATTCAGAATCCGAAAGCAGAAAATATATTTTTTATCTCGTTTAAAAGTTATTCGCGGAAAACCCGTCGGTACTGTTGTCGCTTTCTTCGTTGTTGCAATTAAACAAACGAAAACATATGAAGGTTGTGAATAGTGTTGCCAGTTCCGCAACAATATCTTTTTATCTTGGTAGAACATTATAAGGTGGTGGCACGTCGACATAAATGCAAACAAACATACACAATCAATGTATTTTGTTTTTGTAATTCTCTGAATAATTTGAAATTAATGTATTTAATTGGAACAAGTGCAAAATACATACATTTGTAAAAAAAAAAAAAAAAAAAATCGGACTTTACAGAGATTTTTATGCTGATTCCAACGGTATATCTCGAAAAATAACTTATCAAAATACCTTTCATCTGATGTATATATATCTTTAACTTTTCTTTATTTACCAAAAATTTTAAAAAGCTGTTTTTTGCATTCGTGAACGAGCTGATATTACCTTATAACTCTTATGTTTATTGTTATGTTAGCCGATCCAACACCGGCTGCGCCATGCAGAGTAGTTCTGCGTAGAACACCTTTCTGCATAGGCGGCCTTCGGCCGCGCTTATAAAAAATAACCCTGGGCTACGCCATGCCAAGTCCGGGTGTGTGGTATAACCGTGGCTACCGCCACGGTGATGTCCTTCTGCGTAGTACACCCTTCTGCAGAAGAGAAGAGAAGAGAAGAGAGGAGAAGAGAAGAGAAGAGAAAGGCAGAGAAGTTCATTTTTAGTGAAATTTCATTGGTCAATACAGTGAGTGAATCAATTAATTGCAAGCAGTTTTACGCATACAACTGAATCTGATTATAAACCCGAGCAATGTCAACACCCCTAATAATATTAGACTACAAATTATTCAAAGAGTTTTACAAAAACTAAATACATTGATAGGGTATGTTTGTTTCCATTTATATCGACGTGCCCCTACCTTATAATGTTCTACCAAGATAAAAAGACATTGTTGCGGAGCTGGCAACACTATTCACCACCTTCATATGTTTTCGTTGGTTTAATTGCAACCATAGTGTACAAGTACAAGAGTGTTGACTTCTTTCTGACAGCCACTCGCTTAAGTTAGCATAACGGGAAAATCTGGGTTGTCATTGTTGTTTCGGTTGAAAACGGTCCATTAGGGTTCTGTGCAGAGACGTAAAAGATTGAAACAGGGTTTATGTAGTCACAAAAGTGTTGCTCCTTTTCCACAGCATTTTAATTTTATATCATGGCGAAAAGTGTTCAGTTCAGAGTTATTGATTTTCATTAAAAGTTTAATTTATTATGGAGGGTTACTCCTTTAAGTGTAAAAAGCAGAGAAAATTTAGAGTTTTTCAAATTATTGTGAAAAACTTTCTAATTTGAATTTCTGCACCCAAGTTCACTATAGTTGTGTAACACAAGAATCTGGAGGTCAATTCCTTAACTATGAAAAACTGAAAAATGTACACTTATTGAAAATTCATTTGCACACACAATTTACACTTTGAATTTAGTTATATTTTTATGCACAAAATTTTGAAACTAAACGCAAAAATTCCATTTGTCAGAAAAAATAAATAAAAAAGCCTAATGTCAAAAAAACCCTATCGAAATACAAACTGGCTTGTTTGTTTTTAAAGAACTGCGTTTTATTTTTCTTGTATTTCGTTAGTTTTTTTTTTTAATATATGTAGTTCACACAGTTATACCAGTACTGAATGCTTATTGGCTCCCTCGACAAAAAATATAAGAGAAAATACAAGAAAAATACATAGAAAATAAAGTAGTGTCATATAGGAGTTTGATTTGTTTGCACTTACAGCACCATTTTATTTTACAGCTACAAAAATTAAGGCGGATTTGCACAGACGCTTTGGTTGTGTTGCATTCATTAATTCATCTGTCGGGCGAAGTATCAAAAAATTTACATAAATGCTTTGGTTGCGTGCCTACGCTTTGACATCGCCAGACGAAAAACAATGAAACGCCATACGTTATCTTTGCTTTGAAGCGACCAAAGCGTTTATATAATTTTGTCCTTATGCATTTGTGTAAACAGCCTTTGAAGTGAAATTTTTCCATGTTACACGTGTGGCGCTTTATATTTTGACTCTAATTTAAATAAATTTTGCTTTCCGTATGTTTCCGCATTGTTGCAGGCTACAAATCTTCTAGTATTCTTATTTCCGCGGAAATATATACAACTATTTCATCTGTAAATACTACAAAGTTTTATTAAACTATCAAATGCAACTCAGCTTAAAGTACTCTTGCGTACCAAAAGTGCAACTCTAGACCTGAGATTTGCATCAGGTGAGCAAGGCTGTTTGTAGTTTTGACGTTTATCGCTTAGCTGACACACTTGTATAGGTACACTATGATTGCAACAACGAAAACCGCGACAATAGTACCGACGGGTTTTCCGCGAATAACTTTTAAACGAGATAAAAAAAATATAGTTTCTTATTTCGGATTTTGAATCTTGACGCAAGTACGCGTCTTTTGATACCGCTATCGACATGTGCGACCTGGATTTTAAGTGCATGACTTAAGTTGAAATTTTACTAAATTTGGAAATTAAAAAGCTTATATTTCATAAACTAAGAGTTTCATAGAGCTGCGGATTCTATTTTGGTGATTTTTAGGACCCCCTCTTCCCCTACAAATCAACAAAAGTTTGAAAATTGTGGCACCTTTTATAAAATCCAACCCGAGTGTGCATTCTCTCAGCATTCTTTTACAAGTTTGTGATTTTTTAGTTGCATATTATAAATCTCCATTTCTGAATGGCTTAAAATACTTTAACTCAAAGCTAAAGTGTGTGTGTGATGTGAATGGTAAAATATAATTCAATAAGAGCACGAGGAAAAAAGTGTCAATAAAATATGACACTATGGCAGCATTGCCATCAAACAAGTCCAATTTTCGCATCCATTCTGCAACAGATGTCGCAGTGTTGTGAATATCAATTGGCACGAACCAGAATAGAAGTAGGATTAATGAAGACAAACAAAAAACCGCTGTGATGGCTGAATGGTTATAGCAGCGGCGCCTAAACGTTGCCGATGAAAGAATTTAGTAGTTCCCGAAATGGATCTATACAACGAGCTTTGGCAGTTGTCTAAATTTTTTCTTTCTTCTATTCTAATTTAAAAATTTTTTCAATTAAGAAAAAATTTAGCATAACAATAATAATGATAAAAAATTATTGTTAGGCCTTGAGCTCGATTCGAACCCGCGATCTTACAAATCAGTAGGCCGATATAACAACAAAAATTATTTAATATTAATTCCAGCCTTTTACAACATCAAAAATTACATTGGAAAAAGTTGAGGTTTCCATAAGAATGTATGCAAACTGGTCAATGGCAACAGTGCTTATCTGTAAACAATACACATACAAATATGTTATGTATATGGGGTATTCCATCCCATTTCGACCAATTTTGAACCCGACCCCTTTAGAAGTGGCTGAAGTTTTTCTTCTTTTTCTAGCTTACGAAAGACGTTTTTCAGAAGTTTTTAAAATTTTTTCATCCAACTCATAAAAAGTTATGAATTAAAAAAACACCGTTTTTGGTTTCAAAATGCTATACCTTTTTCAAAAATTTACCGTTTGGGATCTTTTTTTCTTTAAATTTGTTTTTAAATGTACTTCGGAAAAAATTCAAAAAAATTTTTTAAATTTTTTTTTTGGTAATTTTTCAGTTTTTCGAGATTTTTCGAATTTCGCTCTTTTTTTCTCATAAAAAACTTCAATCAATTCTGCAATCATCCCCACTAATCCCGGAGTGGCCCGAGAATTTTTTTTTTATTTAATTGAAAAAAAACTTTAAAATTTTTTTTGTATTTTTCCGAAAAGTACATTTAAAAATATATTAAAAAAAAAATATTATCCCAAACGGTCAATTTCCATAAGCATGCATGCAAACTGGTCAATGGCAACAGACGCACATATTGAGTCCTACGGGCTTGAGGGTTCGGTCAAGCGACAATTACCCACCGACATGTGCCGTACGTACGGACGTTTGTCGTACGAAACACGTTTGACCGAACCCTCAAGCCCGTAGGAATCAATGTGTGCGTCTGTGTACATGTACATAACATATTTGTTTGTGTATTGTTTACAGATAAGCACTGTTGCCATTGACCATTTTGCATTTTCGCTTCCCAAGGCAGTCGGTTCTATGTACCGGAGCGACTCGGGATTTTTCCCGACCAAGGACTGTCATTTCAGTGTGACCCCATTTAATATGTTTCGTCCCTCCCACAAATTGTCATCCTCCCAGCAGCTCCTTGCAGCAGGACTGCTACATATTCTCTTACTCCGGGAAGGTATCGAACCCAATCCGGGTCCGTCTCCTGACCCCGGTCCTGAGAAATGGTTTTGCTGCATTTGCCAGAAAAGAATGTTTTTAGGACGGTCATACTCTGTTCAGTGTGTCTCGTGCAAGGGATGGTTGCATCGGACAGGTTGTTCTGGGCTTGATCCCAAAACCCGACGTCCACGCAACTTTTATAAATCTTTTGTGGCTCCTTGCTGCTCACGCCCAAGGGCGTCCCGTAGTCTACGCCTAAGCGTATCCCCACTACCTTCCAGCAGCTTCGCTGCTCAGCAAGCCACAACAAGTACCCGCTGCTGCTCGCGCCCCACGGCGCCAACAACTCAAACAGCTGCTACCACTCATAACTACTACCTTCGTAGTAGAGCTGGTAGCAATGCTGAGCATCAGCCCCTGCCCCCGTCTTCTTCTCCCCCCTCTTTTCTGGCAGCAATCGTGCAAGTCAGGGAAACAGACTCTTAGTCCCTGCCTCCGTTTGCACTGTCTGCCAGCACAGAATATATAGGTTTGCGACATCCGCTCAATGCAGCTCCTGCCTTGGGTGGTGCCACTTTCCTAGATGTTCTGGTCTCCGCGACGGCAACCCCTCGACGGGTTTCATCGCGCCATGTTGCCAGGTCGCAAACCCAAATCATCCGGGTACCCCAATGCTTGCCCAAGGGCGCCCAGTCCCAAGGCCACAACAGCAATTGCGTCCTGGCCTTCCACAACCTAGGCGTAGTCACCCCTCACTTACCCCTAGAGTGGCGGCGTCACCCGTCATGTACTTCAGAATTCTGCAGTTCAACTGTAATGGACTAACTGGGAAGATTACGGAGATAGTCGATTTCATGAAGCGGCACAACATCCGCATTGCTGCGATTCCACTCTGTGCAATATTATATATTTGATCCTGGCATCGACCGCAGGGACAATGTCTTAGAACGTCAAGGCCTATCTGTCCGGTCAGGCGATGCAAATCTAGAAATCATCAACATCTACATCCCTCTTGTCACCTGTTGCCCCAGTGGATACCGCCCTAATATCGAGGCCTTACTCACTGGCAACAATCGCATTATCTTAGGCGATTTCAATGCACATCACGACCTATGGCATTCAAACTTGCGGGCGGACAGTAGGGGTGAGATGTTGGCGGATCAAATAGACGAAACGACGTTCTGCACAATAAACGGAGACGCCCCCACACGTATGGTAGGAAGCTGTCATAGCTCGCCAGATATCTCAATCGTGAGCGCAGAACTCGTAAACTGCGTCAACTGGCAGCCGATGGTAACATTGGCATCCGACCACCTGCCCATACTTATTTCGTTCGAGCGTACCGCCGACTTCATCGTCACCGAAAAACGTACTTTCATAAACTTCAAAAAAGGAAAGTGGGAAGAATATAAATCTGCAACAGACAGCAGCTTTGCTGCCCTCCCTATCCCGACTGATGCCCGCCAAGGGGAGCGTGCCTTCCGTAAGGTCATTGAATCCGCCTCGGCACATTTCATTCCCGCCGGGAGAAATCCCGAAATCCGGCCCCACTTCCCGACGGAGGCCGCGATCTTAGCGAGAGAACGCGACCTTATAAGACAGCTTGATCCAGGCGACCCCCAAATAAGGGATATAAACCAACGCATCAGATTGCTTGTGAACGAACACAAGCGGGCGAAATGGGAAGAGCACCTAAAAGGTTGTAACCTCTCTACCGGTGTAGGAAAACTTTGGTCCACCGTAAAGTCCCTATCGAATCCGACTAAGCCCAAAGACAAAGTTTCCATCGCCTTTGGCGATAAGGTGCTGTAAGATGACCATTGTGGTCATCTTTATTCTTGCGTCGTAGTTGACGCAGGTTATCGCCCAAACGCTTTAACGCAACTTAAGTAAGGCACATAATATTAATTGCGTAGACTTCTCGCACACACACCGCTTTCAATACCAAAACAAGAAACTGATGAACTTTACTCTTTAAATATAGTATTTTTGAAATTTTATTTGTTGAATATAAAAATGTTCACAAACTTAGAAATTTAATATATATGTGAGCTCCTGAAAGTTTTGCTTCTTGACGAGTTGAATGCGCGAAATTAATTGGCGTCATTCAAAGTGACGTTTATGAAGGTAACCCTCATTGTGAGTGATTGGTGTGGTCAAAAAAATTGACGTGGTTAATATTTAATGATTGATGTTATGGTCACTCAACACTTATCATAAGGGTCGCCTTACATCATCCCCCTTTGGAAAAGAAGAATTGGCCAAATTCTTCTGTCCCAAACGTGATGTATTTTATCTTAATAAAAGTTTAAGACTGTTAAACTAAATTTAAATCTACATCTATGTTTAGATCTAAATTAAAAATGAAATTCTAAAGTCTAATTCTAAAGTAGGACTTAAATTTAATTTTTATAATTAAAAAAAATTTTTTTGGGTTTTAATTCTACTGTATGAATTAAGTTCTTAATTTTTAATGATTGTTTAAATTTATTTGATTTCATTATCTTTTTTTTTCTCAAATTTGTAATAAAAAAATTATTTCTAATTTAACAATAGAAATTAACTTTAAATTATCTTTGAATTTAAAAATTTAATTTAATTAATTTTTCTTATTCTATTTTTATGTACTATTTTTTTCTTTTTCGTTTCGTCATCAATTAACGTGACGTTTACGCCGTCAATACCTATTACGGTATACGGACCAATATAGATACTACTATGCTTGTCGCGGGGTTCTTTTTCAAGCAATACCTTGTCAAATACCTTGACAGATATTGGTTGTGAACTTTTGTTATATCCGGTTTGATTTTTTAATTTGTGTTCTGTAACTGTTTTCTTCGCTAATTCGTGAGTTTTTTTGAAACGAAATTTAACTTCTTTCGAATAGTTTTCTATGTTGTAAATCGGGTCTATTTTATCGGTTTGCAGTTCCTTTGGTAAATTAGCTGCTTTGCCAAAGACTAATTCATATGGTGAGAATTTATTATCGAATACTGTGTTTGTTGTTGTGTTGTGAAGAAAAGTGAAATATTTCAAGTAAACATCCCAGTCGGAAAAATTGGGATTTAGAAAAGATCTTAAATATTCATTGAAAACTCTGTGATTTCGCTCTACTGTGCCAAGAGTTTCATGATGGTACGCTGTGGAAAATTTATGTTCTATTTTTAATAGTTTTGTTAACTCTGAAAAAATTTCATTTTTGTATTCGGTACCTAAATCAGTTTTAATTGTTTTCATAATGCCATATATTAGTATGAAATTTTCAAAAATAGCTGATGCGAACGTTTTTGCACTTTTGTCAGGTATCGCAATCGTTACTAAGTATTTGCTGAGATCGCATATAATGGTGACAGCGAACTTGTTACCATTATCGGATTGAGGTAGAGGTCCTATAGTGTCAATGACAACAATGTCGAATGGCTTACATGGTGTTTCGGTTAGGACTAAATTTTCTTTTGTTTTTGGCTTAACCTTATTCAAAAGACATTTTTCGCAGTTTTTAACAAATTTCGCCATATCGCGCGTCATGCCTTTCCAATAATATTTGGTTCTGAGTTTTGCATAAACTTTTTTGCTACCGAAATGTCCTCCTAAAATTGGGTCGGTATGGTAAATTGTTATTAATTGTTGTTTTTTGTCTTCGTCTGTCACAGTTTCTACGGGTTCGGTTAGGACGATTACTAAATGTTTTAAAATTTTATTCCCAGTGGTTTTCAGATCTGATATCGAAAAATATTTAAAAAGGTTATCATTTTTTTGCAATTCAATTATATTAATATTGCGCTTGCCAGCTTCTTTTTGTAGCTTCAAAAGTAATTCATCTAAATGTATTATTTTGTTAGCACACGCAACCTTAATTAACTCAATCTTTTTGTGTTTTAGATGCGCATTTAATTCAAAATTCGTAATTTTACCACTTTTATCATAACGTATTTGGGATTTTGCTCTGGGTATTTTCTTTGAAAATTTGTTTGAAAAATTATCATAAACTTGTAATTTTATCTTTTCTTTTACTTTTCCTTCTTTGAGTATTTCTTGTTGCATTAATTGTTCTTGTTTTGTCTGTGATCTTGTCTGTACTGCTAAAATTGATGTTCCTGAATTTTTTATTTCTTCTATTGTGATGCGAGAGAGTGCATCTGCTCCTACGTTCGTTTTACCTTTTATGTATTCAATAGTGAAGTTGCACTCTGCCAGTTCAAGTCTGATACGTGAAAGTTTTGAAGAGGGATCTTTCATATTGAACAAGTAAACTAATGGACGATGATCGGACTGTAAAGTGTGTGCCATATACGTATGGTCTGAACTATTTTATTGCAAAAAATATAGCTAAAAGCTCTAACTCAATTATTGATTCCTTTTGTTCTGAATTATTAAATGATTTGGACGCGAAACAAATTGGTAAGTCAATGCCATCTTTATTTTGACTTAAAATGGCACCACAACCAATTTTTGAAGCGTCGACAGTAATCATAAATTCCTTTTTGAAGTCTGGGTATTGGAGAATTTGAGGAGAAATTAAAGACTTTCGGAGTTTTTCAAATGCTATATCACATGACTCATCCCATTTAAATTCTACTCTTTTCCTGCTAAGTTTATTTAAAGGTGCTGCTATGGAAGCAAAATTTGGTATAAACCTTCTGTAATAATTGGCGAATGCCACGAATCGTCTTACTGCATCTTTATCGCAAGGTTTCGGATATTTTTTTATTGCAATTATTTTGGAGTCGTCTGGAAGTAGACCTTTTGACGAACATTTGTGTCCTAGGAAAGTGACTTCTGAACGCATGAAGTTGCATTTTTCGGGATTTAGACGCAAATTAAATTTTTTGCATGTTTGAAAGACTTGTTCTAAATTTTTAAGAAGGTGAGCTTCGCTACACCCAATGACTATGAGATCATCGACATATAGAAAGGCTTGGTTGGGAGAGATTCCTGAAAAGGCAATTGACATCATTCTTGAGAATGAATTCGGAGCTACGTTTAAACCGAATGGTAAAACTTTCCATCGAAAAGCACCGCGATCAGTGCTGAATGAAGTAATGTCTCTAGAATCTTTATTTAATGGGATTTGGTGGAAACCTGAATACAGATCCAATGTAGAAAAATATTTGGCTCTGCCTAGACTATCAAGAATATCGTCTATTCGTGCAAGTGGGAATTTGTCTGCTATCAATTTTTTGTTTACGGCTCTAAAGTCAACACACATCCTGTAGGATTTCTGTCCATTTGGATTTTTCTTTGGCACAAGTATCAATGGACTATTATAGTTGGAATAGCTGTGTTCTATAAGATCGTTTTGCAATAAATTATCAACTTGTTTATTAATTTCCTCTCTCTGACAATATGGTAAACGGTAATTTTTTACGTAAACAGGAATTTTATCTGTCAATCGTAGTTTCTGTTCATAAAAGTTGTTAAGTGTCATACGATCGGTCTTTAGTGCAAAAATATCATCATATTTTAGACATAAATCGAGAAGTTTTGGTTTGGCATAGTTCGGCATTTGTTTTTCTAAAATTGATTTTAGTTCCTCTGACCTTTTCGAATCTTTTGAAAGATCATTGATTTTATACACGTTATAGTTGGTGATTTCATCCGTAAGTATGTTGCAATTTCTTACGTATTTTACCTCGTCAGTGACGTTTAATACCTTTATTATCGGATTGTTAGTGTCAACAATACACTTTGCGGTGAACACACCATTACAAATTTCCTGTGCGTCTATAAAAACTGGATGTTTAGATTTTTTCAGCTTAAATAAGCGATAAACTTCGCATCTAGGAGGAATTACCAATGTATTATCGGTTGTATTATGTAAAATTGAAATTGTATGAATATTTTTGCCAATGCCAATTGTTATGCTCTCGTTTGCATAGTCTATGATGCAATTGTGTTTTTTCAAAAAGTCTTTGCCTAAAATACCATCTGACGGTATGTTGAATTTGTCATCTACTACATTTAGAGTATGTGGAATTGAAAAATTTGAATAAAAAAGTTCTGTTTTAATGGTACCCAATGTTGAAACTGTATCTGTCGTAACACCCGTTATATTTATAATATTGTTGTTATTTATAGAAACATTTTGTTTTAAACTTGAAAGTTTTATAATTGATATATCAGCCTGTGTATCTTCTAAGAAAGTGCATGTTTTAAAAGAGTCATTGCAATTCAGTTCGATAAAATCTGAGTAGTTCAGGTTTAAACAATAAATTGATTTATTTTGAAAAACGTTATTTAATTCAGATTCTGGTCCCCCAGTGTTCGCTCCTGAGGGCCGTTGGCGTTTAAAGTGCGTACACTAGCGTTATTTGTAGTATTTGAACGTCGAATGTTGTTGTTACTGTTGTTATTGCTGTTGTTTCTGTTTACGGGCCTGCTATTGTTATTTCGAAAATTACCATTATTTCCCGAGCCATAATTATTGTTGTTATTATGCCTATAATTGCTATTGTTGTTTCTGTTAAAATTGTTGTTGTACCTCGAAAATTTGTTCCTATTATATTGATTTGACCTGAAGTTACCTCGAAAACTATTATTTTGCCTGTTATAGCGTGATCTAAACGCTAGTACCTGCCTTTCACTTGTTTGGTTATTTTGTTCTACGATCATTTTCGCAACTACATCCTTAGAATCAGTAAACGTAGTTGACGCTAAAATTGATTTTACTAGGTCTGAGCGAGTGTTAAGCCGACAAACGTTGACGGTTTGTTCGACTGCCATTTCGTGCGCTTTTTCCTGAGTCATTCCTTCTATAACTAATGATCGTTCTAAAGCATCGGAGAGTTCCTCAACACGTTTGGCGAATTCAGTATGATTATTATTAAAAACTTTTAACGATGCAATTTTTCCTGCGACAACTTTTGAGTTGTCAGGTTTTATTCTACCTTTTAATGCATCTTTTATTTGTTGAATTGTTGTTACTTCATTTGGAATTGCCTCACGCGCTTTCTCTTCTAAATTAGATTTTATAAACGAAATGAAAGTATTTGTCAAATTTTCTTCCATCAAATCTTCTATCAAAACTATTTTATCTATAAAGGATGCAAGTGAAAGCGGATCGCCGCTGTAGTTTTCTCTAATTATGGATGCACACATAGTAATAAAAGTTTTCTTTTGTTCTGGAGTCGCCATTGTTGGTTGTTCTTCGCTAATTGTGTCTAAATTATTATTAGTGTGGAGTGAATTGGAAAATCCAGGGAAATCCTCAAGAAAATATACGTGACTTTTTTTAATAATACTAGCTTTGTATGCTGAAGTTGTCGATGCGTCAGATAATTCTTCCTCAGTGTCAAAATCAGAACTTGATTCGCTTTCTTGTATTAATTCAGAAAGATCTTTGGGTATTTTTATATTGCAGTTAATTCTAGAAAAACATTTAGTGAGTTGTTCTCTGCACTTTGACAAACTTTCGATTATTGAACTAGGCTTATCTCGATTTTCAAAATATGAATTTACTTGTATTATAATTTGGTTATAGCTTTTAATTAAAGCATCTTCATATTCTATTGATTTTTTCGCTGAGATAGATCGGTTATTTAAAACTCGTTTAGTAACTTTAGTGAAATTAGAGCGTAAATTTTTGAAATTGGAATCAAAATCTGACATTTGACAACTGACATCTGAAAACTTTATTACATTTATTGCAAAAAAAAAAATGTTTCATAAAAAAAATTCGGAAAAATGTTAAGATTAACGCTATAGGCACTGTTTATACAAGAATGAATTTGAAACTATTCATTCGCTCAGTAATTGTGGTTTGTAATTAAAAAAATTTTTTTTTTTTGTTTAAAAATGAGAGAATATTCGAAATATTCAAAATCGATGAGTTAATTGGTAAATGGTAAAGATTCGCGTATTCGAAAGGCACTGTATTTAAGACTTATTTTGTAAATGCAAGTGAATGTTGAAATATTTTAACCGCACTGTATTCGTTTAATAATGCAAAGAGAAAAAACTGTTGGAATATTTGAAAGGCACTGTATATAATGCACAGTTTGAAAAGAGTCGCAAATGTAAGATATGTTGAAATATTTGGAATACACTGTATTCGTGTGATGCTTCGAAGGAATTGTTAACTATTTGAATGGCACTGTATTTGTTGCAAAAAAATATGTAAATGTTTATGATATTCACTATGTTCAATTTCCGAAGAAATAATTGGAAAAAGGGAAAAGTAAGCTTTCACCGGTAAAATAAATTTTCACCATTACCATTATGTGACTGTAACCTGTCTATATTGATATTTGAAGTCAATGAGAGATTTCAAAATTGATTAGCTTCGAATAATTATCGCAAAATTTTGGCGAAAAGGTTTGATATTTTTGGTATTATACATATAAAATTGATGTATAATTTGCGTTTCAAAAAGGTTTTTAAAAAAAATGTTTAAATTTGAAAAAATAGTTTTCCGATTGTATTTATTACGAAGCAGTGTTCGCATTTAAAATAAAAAAATTCAAGTTCCATGTTAATGTTTGAAAAAGAAAGAATATAGTAATATATGCGTGATAATTTGCATGTGATGGCCGTATATTTAAAATTACTATGTTTAATGTACATTTGAATTTTTTCGAAATTTGAAGGTTTATATTTCAATATAATAATTTTATGTATGTAAGTAATTTGAAAAATTCAATTTCTTAATTTAATTAGTTTAACATGTTATTGTCTTTAAAGTAGAAAAAGTATGTTGCTACATGCGTAGTAAACAAATGTTTAAGAAAAGTATGTTTATAATCAAAAGTGTCAAATTGTGTTGCTACATGCGAAGGCTACATGTGTATTACGAAAAATTGTTGCTAAGTTTATAGTATACATGTATATATATTGAGAAAGCCAAACTACCTACGTATGTACAAAGTTATTATTATTATTATTATTTATTAAGTAATATATACAAATATAAAACTTAAATATATAAAGAGTACTAGCAGCTAAGGCCATCGACTCATGTACAAAGTTAAAATTTTATATACGTATATATTATGGTACTGTACCACCTTTTTTCTGCTTTGCTTGCTGCCTTTGCTTGTATACTGCTGAAATTTGTTGTTGTTGGTGTTGTCTTCCGTTGCTGCCGTTACCAAGTGAATCTTTTCCCATTTGCTTCTCTCTTCCGCTATGCTTTTTTTCTTTCTCAGGCCGAGTTGGTGGTGTTGGTGGAGTAAATGGCGTGAATAATTTACCGCACTTAACGGTGCTTGGTAATAGCGTCACTGGTGGTTGTGCTTATCATCACCGTTATGGCATAGTACAGCCAGTTCAAAAAATTTTAACATATATGTGTATGTATGTATGTAACACCACAATTTTCCAATAACTTTCTTTCTTTTTAGTATATTAAATGTATGTATATTTTGGATTTTGTTCCAAAATTTTTGTAAAAGTCCACTTTTAGTTTTAAATTTGGTTTTTATTTACCATTTAAAAATTTTTTGAAATTGTATTGGTTTTTGTAATTTATAACTTTTTTTTTGTAGGTTTTTGAAAATTTTATGAATTTTTTCTTTTTTTTGTAGATTTTGAACTTTTATACTTTTTTTTGTAGTTTTTGGAATTTTATATTTGTTTTGTAGGTTTTGCAATTTTATGATTTTGTATTTTTGAAGTTTTATTAAAAAATTGTAAGTAGTCTTTTTGAAATTTTGTAATTTTTTTTGTAGACTTTTTGTAATTTTGTAGAATTTTTTTTTGTAGTCTTTTTATAATTTAAAACTTTTTTTGTATTTTTTTGAAATCTTATATTTTTTTTTTGGAATTTTATATATTTTTGTATTTTTTTTGTAATTTTTCGTAAATTTTTGAAATTATCTTACTTTGAGTAATTTTCTTCGTGGTCATCTTTATTCTTGCGTCGTAGTTGACGCAGGTTATCGCCCAAACGCTTTAACGCAACTTAAGTAAGGCACACAATATTAATTGCGTAGACTTCTCGCACACACACCGCTCTCAATACCAAAACAAGAAACTGATGAACTTTACTCTTTAAATATAGTCTTTTTGAAATTTTATTTGTTGAATATAAAAATGTTCACAAACTTAGAAATTTAATATATATGTGAGCTGCTGAAAACTTTTGCTTCTTGACGAGTTGAATGCGCGAAATTAATTGGCGTCATTCAAAGTGACGTTTATGAAGGTAACCCTCATTGTGAGTGATTGGTGTGGTCAAAAAAATTGACGTGGTTAATATTTAATGATTGATGTTATGGTCACTCAACACTTATCATAAGGGTTGCCTTACAGTGCTGTCGGATGCCAAAAAATGCGCGAGTGCTTTCTGCCGACAATATATAATGCATCCTACGGTCGACAAAGATAGACGGAGAGCCAATAGACACGCACATAAACACAAACTCAGCGCGTCACCAATTACCATCACCGCTAGAGAGGTTGAGGACGCCATTGGTCGCGCTAAACCATCCAAAGCAGTGGGCCCAGACGGCTTAGCCATGCCGATGCTTAAAAACCTAGAGAAAGAGGGTTTCAACTATCTAGCTCATGTCTTCAACCTGTCTCTTTCCACCTTTGTCATACCCGAGAAATGGAAAATGGCCAAGGTGGTCCCGCTACTAAAGCCTGGGAAACCAGCTAACGTAGGTGAGTCATATCGTCCGATATCTCTCCTATCGCCAGTGGCAAAGACGCTTGAAGCCATTTTGCTCCCTTATTTCCAAGCACATTTGCAGCTAGCCCCTCATCAGCATGGCTTCAGAAAACTCCATAGCACTACCTCCGCGCTAAATGTCATTAGCACCCAGATAAATTGCGGTTTGAATCAATATCCCCACCATAGAACAGTACTCGTAGCGTTAGACCTATCAAATGCTTTTGATACGGTCAACCATGGCTCGTTACTGCAAGACCTGGAAGGGTCTACCCTTCCCCCATGTCTTAAAAGGTGAAACGCAAATTATCTGGGTGGTCGGCAGGCATCGGTGCAATTCAGAAACGAAACATCAAAACAAAGGAGAATTAAACAAGGGGTGCCACAGGGTGGTGTCCTATCCCCGCTTTTGTTTAATTTCTACATATCTAAGCTACCTTCACCACCGGAAGGAGTCACAATCGTTTCCTACGCCGATGACTGCACAATAATGGCCACAGGCCCAGGCCCAGAGATCGATGAGCTATGCAATAAAATAAACGGCTATCTCCCTGATCTCTCCAGTTTTTTTTGCCTCGCGAAACCTGGCATTGTCACCGACTAAATCTTCCGCGACCTTATTTACAACATGGACGCCCCAAATGTCGACCATATTGAACATCCACGTCGATGGCACTGCGCTAACGACTGTCCTACACCCCAAAATCTTGGGTGTGACGTTTGATCAGGATATACATTTTGGTGCGCACGCAACCGCAATTGTTCCAAGAATTCAGAGCCGTAATAAAATCCTCAAATCCCTTGCTGGCAGTACCTGGGGAAAAGATAAAGAAACGCTCTTGACCACATGCAAAGCAATTAGCCAGCCGATTACGTGCTACGCGTCACCCATATGGTCGCCAAGCCTAAAAACCACCCACTGGAAGAAACTACAGGCCTGCCAAAATACTGCTCTCAGAATCGCCTCGGGCTGTCTTCTTATGTCCCCAGAACACCATCTGCATAATGGGAGGGAAAATCAGGGAGAGAAATGAGATGCTGACCAGACAGTTTCTGTTGAATACCCAGAAACCTGGGCATCCCAACAGACATCTGATTGACGAACCAGCACCGCCTAGGGACCTAAGGAGTCATCTCCGTGAGCATTTTGAGGAAATACGGCACCTGAGAACCCAGCCGTATGAAGCGAAAAAACACAATCAGGTCCTTGGTGAACTCCATAGACAGGCGTCGGACCTTTATGTCGGGAATTGCCCGGTGAATCCAGTACTTGAAGAAAAATATCCAGAACTCGCAGAAGAGGAACGCATACTCCCCAGGGAAACGCGTGTCACTCTTGCTCAGCTTCGTTCTGGATACTGTAACAGGTTAAACTCTTACCTATCCAGAATCAACCCCGACATACAAAATGTATGCCCCGCTTGCAATGTGTCCCCACATGACACCAACCATCTCTTTAATTGTAATGTGGAACCAACGCCTCTAACACCCCTTTCCTTATGGTCCACCCCTGTTGAAACGGCAAGTTTCCTTGGACTCCCGTTAGAGGATATTGATGACAATTTGTGATCGGTCGCGGCTATTAGGTGGCGCGAGCATTGCTACAACAACAACAACCATTTTGCATGCATGCTTATGGAAACATCAACTTTTTCCAATTTAATTTTTGATGGTGTAAAAGGCTGGAATTAATATTAAATAAATATAAATAGATTACATTTTTATAATCTGCACTTTTACATTATTATTTAGAATTATTTTCACAATTTTTCAAACTTTAATTATGTGTTTTTGCATAAAACTGCAAACGGTCAAAAATTAGTGCACAAAAGTTTACTAGGCAACTCTGTCTAGTGAGAGAGCTATCAGCTGATACGTTCTTACGGAAAAAAAAAAATTGTTTTGATTTCTACGTTCCGGGCTACGTACGTACGGGCGTTGCACGTCGGTGAGTTTTCGTTTACATTGCGCACTCATAAGATAGGTCGTGACAGCTGACACGTTTTTGGTACGTACGTTCGTGGGTAACTGCCGAACCCTCAAGCCCGTAGGAATCAATATGTGGGTCTGGGTACATGTACATAACATATTTGTGTGTGTATTGTTTACAGCAAAGCACTGTTGCCATTGACCAGTTTGCATGCATGCTTATGCAAACATCAACTTTTTCAAATTTAATTTTTGATGTTGTAAAAGAAATACTGATTAACAATTTCTAGTTCATTTATTTGTAACCTCCAATTTTATATAATAATTTTAGGATATTTAAACAAAATTCTAAACAATCTTTAGGCCTTTTTGTATAATAACTGTAAACGGTCAAAAATTAGCGTAGAAAAGTTTACTAGGCAACTCTGTATAGTGAAAGAGCGATCAGCTGACACGTTCTTACGGAAAAAATCAAAATTGTTTTGATTTCTACGTTCCGGACTACGTACGTACGTGCGTTGAACGTCGGTGAGTTTTCGTTTACATTGCACACTCATAAAGCTGGAGACATTGGTGCTTTATCGGTAACCGTATCGGCAACCTTTTAACAACTGATTAGACCAACCTTATGAGAATCAATGCAATCGATTATTGGTGCCGCTAAGGTCGTAACCGTATCGTAGCCAACCAATTGGGTTTTTGTTTACCGTCGTAACGATAAACAGCTGATTACGTTAGGGATACGGATACAGCGATTCGACATACGGCACCGATGACTCCGGCTTAAGTTAGGTCGTGTCAGCTGACACGTTTTTGGTACGTACGTTCGTAACTGCCGCTTAAAACGTTCGGCGACTACGTATTTTACTAGGGATCCTGTGAGTTGTGTAAAACGCTCACCGATTATGTATATTCACCAGGCATACCACCAAGGCGTGTAAAACACTCGGTGATTAAACATATTATAATCACATACGTATACACATATATATATAGATTTTACGAAGGATTGAAATAAAACATCATTTTTTATAACGTTTAACTAACATTCGCTGAGTTATACCCCAGCTATAAACCCGACTAACGGGTTCGTTACAGCGCCTATATACTTTAGTTAAAAGTTTGCTTTTTGGTCAGTATAATTGTTCAATTGTTTGATTCGTTGAATTCTATGTTTTGTGATCTTGTAATTATATAATTTTATTGTATTTGCTTTATCTTTGAAATTTTAAATTATGGTAAAAGTCTAGTTGAGGGGGCGACTAATACGCTACCAAGAATATCGAGAGGTGTCAAAAGACGCGTATTAATCTCGAGAATAATCCGAAGCCGGAAAAGAAAAATTATATCTTTGTCCGGAGATATTTGCAGTTGAAGATGGCGATTTTCATGTGGTTGTTGTAATGTTGGCATACCCACAAAAAAAATTGTGATCATAACTGTTTTGGTCTCCAAACCGGTGTTGACCAACCCAGGGTAATTTTTTATAAGCGCGGCCGAAGGCCGCCAACGCAAAAAGGTGTTCTGTGCAAAATTACTATGGATACCACCCCCGGTTCCGGAGACACCCGCGGGTATTTTTTCGGTTTTTCTTTAATATATTTTGAACGACTTAAATTTTTATTTTCCGCCTTCGGATTATTTATACTGATGTCAATACGCAACGTTTGACACCCCTCCCGATATTTTTGGTAGCGCATTAGCAGGCGACCACTCAACTAGACTATTACCTAAATTATTTTTATTTATTACTGTGATTTTCAAATGTTTACCTATCTGTGAGGACTATGTCCTATATATAAAATAAATAAATTCGATACGACAGCATAACACTGCTAATACTCGTCCAAAAATATCGAGATGTCAAAAGACGGGTTTTGACCTCGACAACAATAATCGGAAGACGGAAAACAAAAATTTTACCTCGTTCAAAAGATATTTGCAAAAGAAATTGAAAATTTCCATGTGGTTGCTGTAATTGTGATGATTTTGTTGTACCGATAAAAAAAAAGGTAATAGTCTAGTTGAGGGGTCGACTGCTAATACGCTACCAAAAATATCGAGGTGTCGGAAAATAAAAATTTTAACACGTTCAAAAGATATTAACGAAAAACCGAAAAAAGACCCACGGGTACCTCCGAAACCGGGGGTCGGATCCATAGTATTTTTGCGCAGAACACCTTTCTGCGTTGGCGGCCTCTGGCCGCGCTTATAAAAAATAACCCTGGGCTACGCCATGCCAAGTCCGGGTGTGTGGTATAACCGTCGCTACCGCCACGGTGATGTACAATTTTTTTTGTGGGTATTGCACAACAACAACCACATGGAAATCGCCAACTTCAACTGCAAATACCTCCGGACAGAGATATAATTTTTCTTTTCCGCCTTCGGATTATTGTTCTCGAGATTAATAACGCGTCTTTTGACACCTCTCTCGATATTTTTGGTAGCGTATTAGCAGTCGACCCCTCAACTTGACTATTACCATAATTTCCATTGTATAACATGGTCTCTGCGAAAAGAAAATCAGGAATATCACTATTTAAGGTGGAGTTCAATTATTATTACATATATTAGCTTCAAGAAATGTCAATACATACTTTTAAATTGCACTCTTAACAAATAAAACGATTATAATTTGAAATTACATTAATTATACATACAGTTCGCTGTACGTCACCTATGCCGGCAGTTGCAGCTTTTTACCTTTTAGTACTTTAGTTATGTATAAATAAAAAAAATCGCAGTACAAAATGGTCTGCACTATACCAGCAAAAATTGCAATCAAATCGTAGTGTGTCTCTGCAATATAACGATGAATCCAATTGAGTAAATACAGTGCGCGATATAATCCAAGAGCAAATAGGTAGTGACTAGTAATAGATTCCGCTTCTCCCGTTTTGCTAACCATGAAAAGTTGAGGAAGAATTGCCACCGATTCCAAATATATAGAGAAAGTCCAAAATATTTCCATTATTGTAAATTCGTGATTTATGAGCAACGATAGCAAGGAGCACGGAATTAGTAAAAACTCTATACGAAATGTGTCGTGGTTGTGGTCATACGTTCCTCTAAATTTTACGTACATCAAATATAATGTAGCTCCAGACGTTGACAAAAACAGCACTTTCATCACTGAGTTATAGAGACTAACATAAGTAGTAAACAAATCCAAATAGCGTGTGAAATAAACGAAAGCAAATAAAATTTGAGATTTTCCTGAAATTCCGGCGCATGAGCGAGTTTTCCAGATTTTTAATAACAAAATGATGATCGCAACAACGTGTGACAAGTCGCCTACTAAACGGAAAATATTCATGTCTAGTATTTGAAGTTATATAAATCTAAGCAATCAATTATAAAAATGTAATTAAAAGATTTCGCCCCGCAATTACTTTATAAAAAAAAAACAATTCCGGTAAGATAACAAATGACGTGGCTGTCAATTAGTGATGAATGTAATTTCATTAATAAGGCCCCGTCACATAAACAGTATATCATACAGAAGCGTTGAACTCAATCTTAAGGCCGCGGCACATTACCATGTTCCATATACATATAGCGCGTTCCATTGAGTCACGGCGGTCGAAACAAGGTGTCAGCATGGTGACATACCTACAAACATAAATAAAAGCTCCATGTACTATGGCTAATTGTGCAGTTTAGGGGCTGTTATGGTTACGCATCTACAATGGAGCAGCAAGGAAGGCAGTCGGTTCTATATACCGGAGCGACTCGGGATTTTTCCCGACCAAGGATTCATTTCAGTGTGACCCCATCTAATTTGTTTCGTCCCTCCCACAAATTGTCAACCTCCCAGCAGCTCCTTGCAGCAGGACTGCTCCATATTCTTTTACTCCGGGAAGGCATCGAATCCAATCCGGGTCCGTCTCCTGACCCCGGTCCTGAGAAATGGTTTTGCTGCATCTGCCGGAAAAGAATCTTTTTAGGACGGTCATACTCTGTTCAGTGTGTCTCGTGCAAGGGATGGTTGCATCGGACAGGTTGTTCTGGGCTTGACCCCCAAAACCCGACGTCCACGTAACTTTTATAAATCTTTTGTCGCTCCTTGCTGTTCACGCCCAAGGGCGTTCCGTAGTCTACGCCTAAGCGCCCCCCACTACCTTCCAGCGGCCCCGCTGCTCAGCAAGCCACAACAAGTACCCGCTGCTGCTCGCGCAATACGGCGCCAACAACTCAAACAGCTGATACCACTCATAACTACTACATTCGTAGTAGAGTCGGTAGCAATGCTGAGCATCAGCCCCTGCCCCCGTCTTCTCCCCCCTCTTTTCCGGCAGCAATCGTGCAGGTCAGGGAAACAGACTCTTAGTCCCTACCTCCGTTTGCACCGTCTGCCAGCACAGAATATATAGGTTTTCGACATCCGTCCAATGCAGCTCCTGCCTTGGGTGGTGCCACTTTCCTAGATGTTCTGGTCTCCGCGACGGCAACCCCCCGACGGGTTTCATCGCGCCATGTTGCCAGGTCGCAAACCAAAATCATCCGGGTACCCCAATGCTTGCCCAAGGACGCCCAGTCCCAGGGCCACAACAGCAATTGCGTCCTGGCCTTCCACAACGCAGGCGTAGTCACCCGTCACTTACCCCCAGAGTGGCGACGTCTCCCCTTATGCACTTCAGAATTCTGCAGTTAAACTGTAATGGACTAACTGGGAAGATTACGGAGATAGTCGATTTCATGAAGCGGCACAACATCCGCCTTGCTGCGATTCAAGAGACTAAACTCACAGCAAGATCTGCATTGCAGACCTGCTCTGTGTATAATGTCCACAGGAAAGACCGCGAGAGCGGAAATGGAGGCGGTCTCGCGTTTATCATACACCACTCTGCGCAATATTATATATTTGATCCTGGCATCGACCGCAGGGACAATGTCTTAGAACGTCAAGGCCTATCTGTCCGGTCAGGCGATGCAAACCTAGAAATCATCAACATCTACATCCCTCCTTCCACCTGTTGCTCCAGTGGATACCGCCCTAATATTAGGGCCTTACTCACTGGCATTATCTTAGGCGATATCAATGCCCATCATGATCTATGGCATTCAAACTTGCGGGCGGACAGTAGGGGTGAGATGTTGGCGGATCAAATAGAAGAAACGACGTTCTGCACAATAAACGGAGACGCCCCACACGTATGGTAGGAAGCTGTCACAGCTCGCCAGATATCTCAATCGTGAGCGCAGAACTCGTAAACTGCGTCAACTGGCAGCCGATGGTAACATTGGCATCCGACCACCTTCCCATACTTATTTCGCTTGAGCGTACCGCCGACTTCATCGTCACTGAAAAACGCACTTTCATAAACTTCAAAAAAGGAAAGTGGGTAGAATATAAATCCTTTACAGACAGCCGCTTTGCTGCCCTCCCTATCCCGACTGATGCCCGCCAAGGGGAGCGTGCCTTCCGTAAGGTCATTAAATCCGTCTCGGCACATTTAATTCCCGCCGGGAGAATTCCCGAAATCCAGCCCACCTTCCCGGCGGAGGCCGCAAACTTAGCGAGAGAACGTGACCTTATAAGACAGCTTGATCCAGGCGACCCCCAAATAAGGGATATAAACCAACGCATCAGATTGCTTGTGGATGAACACAAGCGAGCGAAATGGGAGGAGCACCTAAGAGGTTGTAACCTCTCTACCGGTGTGGGTAAACTTTGATCCACCGTAAAGTCCATATCGAATCCGACTAAGCACAAAGACAAAGTTTCCATCGCCTTTGGCGACAAAGTGCTGTCGGACGCGAAAAAATGCGCGAGCGCTTTCTGCCGACAATATATAATGCATCCTACGGTCGACAAAGATAGACGGAAAGCCAATAGACACGCACATAAACACAAATTCAGCGCGTCACCAATCACCATCACCGCTAAAGAGGTTGAGGACGCCATCGGCCGTGCTAAACCATCCAAAGCAGTGGGCCCAGACGGCATAGCCATGCTGATGCTTAAAAGCCTAGGGAAAGAGGGTTTCAAATATTTAGCGCATGTCTTCAACCTGTCTCTTTCCACCTTTCTCATACCTGAGAACTGGAAAATAGCCAAGGTGGTCCCGCTACTAAAGCCTGGGAAACCAGCTAACATAGGTGAGTCGTATCGTCCGATATCTCTCCTATCGCCAGTGGCAAAGACGCTTGAAGCCATTTTGCTCCCTTATTTCCAAGCAAATTTGCAGCTAGCCCTTCATCAGCATGGCTTCAGAAAACTCCATAGCACTACCACCGCGCTAAATGCCATTAGCACCCAGATAAATTGCGGTTTAAATCAATACCCCCACCATAGAACAGTACTCGTAGCGCTAGACCTATCAAAAGCTTTTGATACGGTCAACCATGGCTCGTTACTGCAAGACCTGGAAGGGTCTACCCTTCGCCCATGTCTTAAAAGGTGGACCGCAAATTATCTGGGTGGTCGGCAGGCATCGGTGCAATTTAGAAACGAAACATCAAAACCAAGGAGAATTAAACAAGGGGTGCCACAGGGTGGTGTCCTATCCCCACTTTTGTTTAATTTCTACATATCTAAGCTACCTTCACCACCGGAAGGAGTCGCAATCGTTTCCTACGCCGATGACTGCACAATAATGGCCACAGGCCCAGGCCCAAAGATCGATGCGTTATGCAATAAAATAAACGGCTACCTCCCTGATCTCTCCAGTTTTTTCGAAACCTGGAATTATCAACGACTAAATCTTCCGCGACCTTATTTACAACATGGACGTCCCAAATGTTGACCATTTTGAACATCCACGTCGATAACACTACGCTACCGACTGTCCTACACCCCAAAATCTTTGGTGTGACGTTTGATCAGGATCTACATTTTGGTGGAACGCAGCCGCAATTGTTCCGAGAATTCAGAGCCGTAACAAAATCCTCAAATCCCTCGCTGGCAGTACTTGGGGAAAAGATAAAGAAACGCTCATGACTACATACAAAGCAATTAGCCAGCCGATTACGTGCTACGCGTCACCCATATGGTCGCCAAGCCTAAAAATCCCCCACTGGAAGAAACTACAGGCCTGCCAAAATACTGCTCTCAGAATCGCCACGGGCTGTCTTCTTATGTCCCCAGAACACCATCTGCATAATGAGGTGAGAATACTCCCCATCAGGGAGAGTAATGAGATGCTGACCAAACAGTTCCTGTTGAATACCCAGAAACCTGGGCATCCCAACAGACATCTGATTGATGAACCAGCACCGCCTAGGGGCTTAAGGAGTCATCTCCGTAAGCATTTTGAGGAAATACGGCACCTGAGAACCCAGCCGTATGAAGTGAAAAAACACAAGCAGGTCCTTGGTGAACTCCATAAACAGGCGTCGGACCTTTATGCCGGGAATTGCCCGGTGAATCCAGTACTTAACGAAAATTATCCAAAACTCGCGGAAGAGGAACACATACTCCCCAGGGAAACGCGTGTCACTCTTGCTCAACTTCGTTCTGGATACTGTAACAGGTTAAACTCTTACCTATCCAGAATCAACCCCGACATACAAAATGTATGCCCCGCTTGCAATGTGTTCCCACATGACACCAACCATCTCTTCAATTGTAATGTGGAACCAACGCCTCTAACAGCCCTTTCCTTATGGTCCACCCCTGTTGAAACGGCTAGTTTTCTTGGACTCCCGTTAGAGGATATTGATGACAATTTGTGATTGATCGCGGCTATTAGGTGGGGCGAGCATTGCTACAACAACAACAACAAGGAAGGCAGTCGGCATGATATTGTGGTGCACAGTGGCTAGTCAGGTCGGCTGGGCTGGGTTCTTGCCAACCTTGCTGTCCTGCGCCATAAACAGAAAAAAGTCATATCATGCCTTTAAAATGGTCGAAAGCGCAGAACTAATTCAAAACGCTCAATTCAAACTAAAACAACATCCGGCAGAACCGGATGCCACGGACAGACCGTTACAACATTCAAATTCAAAGAAAAACTTCCAAAAAAAACTAAACGCAAAAAAAAGGAACAAAATTAACCGAACCGGAAATGACCGGTTACCAAACGCACAAATCAAAATGACAAAAAACGCTGAAAATTAGAACAACCAAACAAAAAAGGGCCGAATATACATAGGGGGCACCGCGGGTGTTGTTGCGACGCCCGGTGCTTACCCCCCCCCCCTCGAAACCATGGCCACCGACGCACTTTATTTTCAGTGGCCCCTTACCTGCGTTACCCTATGTACCTTCTAAATAAGGGAGAACGCCAATCAATATTATAAAATCAACCTCAAAAAAAAACTGCCTCATCCTTGATAGTTGATTTGATTCTATACCTTCTTCACGTCTTAGTAGTGAATAAAAAGGCTTAATCAGAAAAAAAGGTGTAACCTGAGAAAATTGACTAGTCTGTTTTAATGTTGATTTTGTAAGACAAACGTTCTGATATAATCGTAGTTGATTGCCACAACTGTGCGCTGGCATGGCAATAAATGCAATATAACTGTTCAGTAGCAGCAATGCTCCTTCAGAATCTATTTTTATGCTTGTTTATTAATATTGTAATATTAGATTAAAAATTACTTAAACTTCATTTACATACATATTCTGTTAAACAATAACTCTAATTACCAAAGTAATGTGAACTATGCTTTATGTTCTCTTAGATTTACATCGCTATATCAGGCCACGAGCCTAACGGGTTAATTTCCATTGCTTTTACATGTACCTTCTTTTTCCATAACAGCAATAAGCAAAAAAGGAAAAAATGTTTTAGTTCTTCTACAGCGCTCATTACTGTGTACACGCAAATAATAAATTCAATAAAGAATAATTACACGTTTTGTGACTACATAGCATACAAATTCAAAAAATCGTTCCTGAATTTAACATTGGCGACCGTGACAGGACACTTTAGTCCACGGGATTTAAGTTTGTTTAAAGCGAATCTATATAAAAAATATACTAAGTCGGTAAATTCAGATCGCAAAATACACGCCGCGAAACTGAAAACGTACGCCGGTTTTTCATATTTTGTCATACGCTAAGACATTCTTAAAAATTGTGGATAAGTTTCTAAAAAGAAACAAAATTACTAAAAAAAAAAAAAACAAAAACCTAAGAGCTGGAAGCCCACTTGGCAAGTTAGGGACACTCTATAGCAATCTATAGCAGTACAAATTAGCCATCAGGTCACCTTCGGTAACTATAACGGCAGAAAGTTCCTCTCAGTATAACCTTCAATAACCTTCAGTATGACCGACGCGAAAATAGCTAAATTAAAAGTAAAACGTACTACAGCTATTGGGCAACAACAACGCGTAAAAGAATTCGTTGACAAAAACTTAGCCAATGCATCGGTGGAGGAACTTGATACCAGATTGCAGGCACTAGAAAAATACTTTGCAGACTTTCAAACTATTCAAGGACACTTGGAGGAGTTGGAAAATAGTGATACAGAGGCGGTACGTCCAACATATGAAGAACTCTATTTTTCATTACGACCAAAATTAATGACTGCAATAAGCACCATCAAGCTCAAAACTAAAGGTCTGACTGGGGGAGATGATCAGAAGGCATCCTTCCGTGGTAAGTCGCTCAAGTTGCCTGAAATTCCTGTGCCTACGTTTTCAGGAGATTACACCCACTGGCTGTCATATTACGAAACATTCTCGGCGCTGGTACATCGCAATGCGGCGCTTGATGACGTCACTCGTTTCCATTATTTACGTTCCTCCTTAAGAGATGGCGCTCTTCGCCGAATCCAGTCAATGGAAGTCACCGCTGAAAACTACAGCGTTGCGCTCAAGCTACTGGTGGATCGATATGAACGACGTAATATCATCGTACGGGAGCATATAAGACAACTTTTCAACATACCCTCTATTGCGGCAAAGGTTGGCCCAATCGCTTTGCGAGACTTAATTGACTCGGTAAGTATCCAATTAAGAGCCTTATCGTCATTGGGGAGACCAGTAGAACATTGGGATGACTTGGTTATTGAGTTAGTATTATTGAAGCTTGACAATGTCACCCTTGAAAAATGGAATGATGAGTGCTCAACAGACCGGCTTCCTACCCTAAATGAGCTTTTAAAATTTCTCGAAAAACGTTGTACTCATTTGGAAGAACGGTCATCAGTTCAGCGGCCAAAAATGCTTTCTAACCCAACTCCAAATTCGTCTAAGGGCTCAGCACAAGTTAGGTCGACGCAGCAACGATCAACTTTTGCTGCTACGGGGACTGCAAGGCCGCAGCGGGAGTGCACATATTGCAATGGCACAAACCATATCATTTATCGCTGCCGTAAATTTCTAGGTCTAAGCCCAAAAGAGCGTTGTGATGCTATCCAACAGCGAAATTTATGCAATAACTGCCTTAAAACTGGTCATACACATTTGAACTGTGACTCCCAAAGATGCAGAGCTTGTAAAACCAGCCACCACACTTTACTGCATAACAACCAATGCTCGGTAAATGCAATCCCTGCTAACAATCCGGCTCATTGCAGCACTTCTAAAAATGATTGACAATTAACTTCAGCCAACATCCCTCTTGCTGCAAATAAATGTAGTGGTGACAGCGCAATGACAACTAAACTCAATGTGTATACCTCTCAACCAATTTCGCTCAATAGCAGCCCTGTAAATGGTTCTAAATCTTCAGCACATACTTGCAAATTTACGGTCCTACTAGCTACCACGCTCATTCATCTGGTTAATAAATGGGGAATGCCAGTAATTTGCCGAGCATTGCTAGACTCTGGATCTCAGCTAAATTTTGTATCAGAGCGCCTCGCTGTCCAGCTAGGCATAAAACGCCAGCTAACCGACGTCGAAATATGCGGCGTTGGCGAAAATAACACTACGGCTCGTCACTCTATCACCACAACATTAAAATCCAACACATCTTCGTATTCAGCTGACCTCACCTTTTTGATACTACCACGCATTGGCGGGTATCATCCCGAATTTAATTTTGATATTACCCGATGGAATATTCCAGCTGACTTACAACTAGCTGATCCTACATTTTTTAAATCCCGAAAATTTGACGTGTTACTGGGTGCTGAAATATACCATGATTTATTAATCAACGAACAGATTCGGTTGACTGAGGATTTACCTCTTCTTCATAACACAAAGCTCGGCTGGATAGTTATTGGACGACTATCTACAACAACACATCAAAATTTCCAGTGCAGTAAGTCACCTCGCCATCGGTAGCATCGTTAGAAAAGTTGCTTCGCCAATTTTGGGAAATCGAGGCGCACACAAACAACACTAAGGTTATGACGGCAGAAGAGAGACTCTGTGAATCCCACTTTTTGTCAACAGTGGTACGAACGGAGACAGGTAGATTTATCGTTCGACTACCATTCCGCGAGCCACCAATGTCATTAGGTAACTCGTTCACAGTAGCGAAACGGCGTTTTGCCTCGATGGAACGTAGATTGGCTAAAGAGCCTTTAGTAAGAGAGCAATATACTCAGTTCATGCGTGAGTATGAATCTTTAAATCACATGACTAAAATTGGAGATGCCAGCAACATTATGCTAAACAAATGTTATTATCTACCTCATCATTGCGTTATAAAGGCCGAAAGTTCATCTACGAAATTGCGCGTCGTATTTGATGCGTCAGCAAAAACAACTTCAAATGTGTCACTCAATGACATTTTAATGACCGGCCCCACCGTCCAAGCTGACCTGTTTTCAGTTATTACACGCTTTCGAACATATCGCTATGTCTTTACAACAGACATCAGTAAAATGTACAGGCAAATATTGGTTGATCCTGAAGACCGTCCATACCAGCTTATTCTATGGAGGGAAAATCCACTAGATCCACTCGGAGTCTATCAGTTAAACACCGTCACATATGGAACCTCTGCTGCACCATATTTAGCCACGCGTTGTCTCACGAAATTAGCTGAAGAAAATTCTGAAAAATACCCCTCAGCTTCTGCCGCATTATTGTCAGAAACATACGTCGATGACATTATGACCGGTTCAAATAATTTAGCGCAAGCCGCAACTCTCTTGTCAGATCTCCAACGACTGCTTGGATCAGCTGAATTAGATTTACGCAAATACTGCTCTAATACGCCTATGCTGCTAAAACCAATTCCAGAAAACCACAAGGAACCATTTATGCGAATCGGAGACAACGATGTTGTGAAAACATTAGGTTTAATCTGGCATCCGACCGCTGATACGTTCTCATACCATTTTGCCTTTACTCGGCCAGAAATAACAACCAAACGAACAGTACTCTCCAATCTAGGGAAAATATTTGACCCCCTCGGATTAATCGGGCCCATCGTAGTGCTAGGAAAGATTTTCATGCAGCAACTTTGGAAACTCCGTATTTCTTGGGATCAACCCTTGCCAGAAGATTACAACCGGCGATGGAGCAATTATGTACAGCAACTAGAAAACCTGAATTCGTTACAAATTCCCAGACATATACTGTCCTCAGCGGAAAGCAATTCGGTACAGCTACATTCTTTCTCCGACAGCAGTGAAGCAGCCTATGGTGCTTGCTGTTATTTGCGCAGCATTGATACTAATAACGAAGTCACTGTCAAGTTAATATGCTCTAAATCGCGGGTAGCACCAGTATCATCAACATCTATTGCGAAATTAGAGCTGCAAGCAGCTGTGTTAATGGTAGAACTGGTTGAGCGCCTGCAAAACATTCTTCCCATGCCCATAAAACAAAAATATTTCTACACCGACTCTAAAATCGTGCTGGCTTGGATAGCAAGGCCTTCGTACACATGGACAACATTCGTCGCAAATCGAGTGGCGAAAATCCAAGAACTTACACGCACAGAAGAATGGTCCTACGTCAACACCAAGGAAAACCCTGCAGATATCATATCTCGCGGCATTCTACCGGAAGAATTCATACACTCAACACTTTGGAACAATGGTCCAGAATTCCTACACGTAGCGGAGTTCATCCGTCAAGAGCAACCTCAACTACATCAGCTTGACGAATTTCCCGAGCGTCGACCTAACAAGCTTGTGCTGCTATCAGCAAAGACAGAGTACAGCGACTTAACAACTGATATACAGCATAATATGTCGCTACATCGGCTCGAACGAATTATTGCCTACTGCTTTCGATTTGTCAATAATGCCCGAACGTCAGCAGACGAACGCGTTAAAGGTCCATTAACCATATTTGAGTTGGAAGCGGCTCTTACAGCTTTAATTCTCAATACCCAGCGCAGTCACCTTGCTTCGGAATACAATTCGTTATCAAAAAATATTGCTGTAGAAAAGTCTAGCCGAACCCGAAGTTTGGACCCATTCTTAAGCTCAGAAGGACTCATACGAGTTGGTGGACGCCTTCAGCACAGCAATCTTGAATATGGCTCCAAACACCAAATAATATTACCAAAAAATTGTTTATTAACAAAAATTATAATTTCTTCTTATCATTACATGCATCTGCACGCCGGCCCACAAACGCTGCTCACAATTGTACGCCAACGATATTGGCCCATTGATGGGAAAAATCTTTGCCGCAATGCGGTACATCGGTGCATCAGATGTTTTCGGACTAAACCAACCAAAACTGATCCTTTTATGGGCAGCCTCCCAAAGGAGAGAGTACAACCTGGGCGCGCGTTTCTTACGACAGGTATTGATTTCTGCGGTCCTGTCCCAGTGCATTCGCAGATCCGTGGAAGGGCACCAGTAAAAGCGTACGTAGCAATATTTGTATGCTTCAGCACAAAGGCCGTCCATATAGAGGCAGTTAGCGATCTTTCAACGGCAGCGTTTATTGCGGCGCTGCGCAGGTTTATTGCTCGACGAGGTATTTGTACAACGATCATCACCGACAATGCTACGAATTTCGTGGGCGCCAAAAACGAGCTTGCTGAACTGCATCGCCTCTTTTTAAGCGAATCCCATCAAGAGGAAGTACAAAAGATGTGTCAAACAAATCGTATAACATGGCGGACTATCCCACCAAAATCACCCCACTTTGGCGGCTTGTGGGAAGCTGCGGTTAAACAGGCAAAATATCATTTGGTCAGAGTTGTTGCAAATGCTACTCTATCTTTCGAAGAGCTTGCAACCATCACCGCTCAAATTGAGGCCATTTTAAATTCTCGCCCACTGACACCACTCTCATCTGACCCCACAGATTTGGAAGCATTAACACCGGGTCACTTCCTCATTGGCGAGCCCCTAACTGCGTTCCCAGAACCTGATCTGACTGATGTGAACTACAATCGCCTGTCGCGTTTTCGACGACTGCAACAGCTACAACAGATTTTTTGGCGCAGATGGTCTCGGGAGTACTTGCAACTGCTCCAACAGCGCTACAAGTGGACTTCAAGGGCTGATTCCTTACTGCCGAACACCCTGGTTCTAGTTCAAGACGAGAACTTGCCACCATACAAGTGGTCCCTGGGTCGAATTTTGTCATTAATCCCTGGACGGGATGGAGTTCATCGCGTTGCTGAAATAAAAACACAGCACGGAGTTTACAAACGGGCTATAGCGAAGCTTTACCCTTTACCGATCGAACATTGAAAATACTGAAGTATATTTCAAGGGGGGCGGCATGTTCAGTAGCAGCAATGCTCCTTCAGAATCTATTTTTATGCTTGTTTATTAATATTGTAATATTAGATTAAAAATTACTTAAACTTCATTTACATACATATTCTGTTAAAAAAAATGTTTTAGTTCTTCTACAGCGCTCATTACTGTGTACACGCAAATAATAAATTCAATAAAGAATAATTACACGTTTTGTGACTACATAGCATACAAATTCAAAAAATCGTTCCTGAATTTAACAATAACTAAGCCTATACTAAGGCTTATTCAAAAGTATGATAAGGGAACCCTAAGGCAAAAGGAAATTTTTCAAATATATATATTACCCAAATGTAGTACGGAGTAAGATATATTTGTTATTTACTAATTTTATCCTATATATACTACATTAGCTCATTTTATTTTACTTGACTCTATTGTAATCTATGGTTTTCTGACGATTTAGCTAATTTTATTGCATGTACCTTTATTGCATTTAGCTTAATTCAGTGTATCGTAGTTCTATTTAATTCAATTTTATTTTATTTCAGGTTAGTTTTCTTGAATTGGTTTAATTTTATGCCGTTGCAGCACAAAAGTTCACTAAAACTAACTAGTCGGTTCTACTTGCAACCTTTGCTTATACCTTTATGAGGCATAGGATAAAAAAAAAATTAAGTATTTTTATTGGTCTTATACTGTTTTCACACAGAAACTTAATGATCTCATTTCACCTGCTAATGAAATCGTAAATTTTTTGCTTTCACACAGAAGTAACTGCTCGATTAGTATGAAGGATGAGAAAGACAATCATTTCGGAACGATACAAGGTGGGAACATGGTGACATACCTACAAACAAACAAAATTCCATGCACTTGTAAATTCGATGGACAAATGTCAAAATCGTACTGCGCCGGTAGTTGATGTATCAAATCAAATAAAAAAGGTTATAATGAGCTGTTCGATGTGGCCACCTTGTATCGTTCCGCCATGCAGACAATCACATTTGCTTTGAAAACTAAGAAGCGGAAACGGAAGCGGAACGCTGCCAACAGAGTTGCATTGTGCTTTTGACTTCATTAGGCATTCGATTAGCTACTAATGAAATAATAATAGATTCGAATTTTGTAGGGAAGATTGAGCTCAATAAGCGTCTTAATGTAGAAAACTGCCTTTATTATTCAATAAGCCGTCTGTGTGAAAAATGACTTTTTATACGATTTGACACATCAACCTACAGCGCAGTGCGATTTTGACATTAGTCCATCGGTTCGCAAAAACAAAGTATATGGAACTTTTAATGATGGCTGCAGGAATGTCACCGCGACTACCACCTTGTATGGTTCCACCATGGCAACCACAGTTAAATCATGCGATTTAATGGCGCCGTTCCACTGCGCAGTCGCAATATTGGAATGGAATTTTTTCTTAAACACGATGACAGCGAGGGGGCCATCTTGCAAGAAAGAAAGAGCATTCACAAAGTTTTGCAAGCGTGGTGGTCGCGAAAGGTTGTACCTTTTCCTCCCCAAAAAAGCGGAGAAAAAAATCTAACTGGACATTGATGTCGCGAATGCAGTATTGAATTTAAATATAGAAAAAAGAAAAAGTGCGTTGAGTGTGGCCGGACGCAAAAAGATTATTGCTCCAGGAAAATAAAGTATATGGCAAGCGTGGTGATCGGGTGGCCGAACGTTTTAAAGCAACATGCTATCATATTCGAGCAGTTACTTCTGTGTGAAAGCAAAAAATTTACGATTTCATTAGCAGGTGAAATGAGATCATTAAGTTTCTGTGTGAAAACAGTATAAGCGTTTTTTTACGCGCAAATGTAAACGTATACGCGTGTAAAAAAAAACACGGCTATTAATCAATAATTGGCGGTTTATTAATAATGATACCGAAACACGTCTTTCGATATCCCTTCCAAATAGTTTGAACTTGTTTTGGCAGTAAAATTAAGACTTATATGTAAAAAAAAAAAAACAAAAAAACGTCATCGCTCGGCGTCGACGATAGAAATGAATCTATCGTCGCAAAATGACGTCTAATTATCGCAATTGGTAGTGATTTGAGCGATTGCAAATTTTATGTTTACTATAACGACATCAAGTATGAGCTTCCTTCATTTTTAAGTGCTTTAGACATATGCTTTAAGACTTTTCATGTTTTACATTTAAAATATCCACAGGATAGCGTTGAGTTTTGGACGTTTGTCCAAAGATATTTCTATTTCATTGAATTGACTGAAGATAAATCTTTTCTAAATTGAACAAATGCGTGGTGGCAACGGCGTGCACCCACGTATTTGTTATAGATTGTTTAAGTCGAAAAAAAGGAAGAAAATAAGAACACCAAAGGGTTTCGTGTTAATAAAAAAGGGAATTCACAGTTTTTGTTTATATAAATACAACAAGTGTTAAGAAAGATTTTAACAAATGTTGAGGAAAATTGTATATATGTAATAATAATTTTGAAAATTTGCACTTACGTGAACGTGAGATCACGTGTACCTTTGCTGGCTGCAAAGAGGACGAGCCTCTTTGCGACATGAGTCGATGAACCCACGATACAGCTCCTTCGTTGGGTTTCCCGGCAACAAAGTTGCTGTAAACATACGTACTACCACTCACACATGCCTGTGTGTATAGTGATAACAAGCATATGTGGGTGGTAGTAACGAAGGAAAATAACCAAAGAAAATAATGTTATGAGGGGGGGGGGGGGGGGAGATATATTTAGGCCTGTGGCCTAAACATACCGGCCCCCTTGCCGTAAGCAACAAAGAAAAAAAAAGAAAAAAAGGAATGCCACGTGATCGCACGTCCAGTAAGGCGCTGTAACGAAATAGGGCAGTGCAGATGCGGACTGCAAGCACTGCACGCCAGATGGTTGACCTCACGTTTCGCTCTCCTGTCGAAAAAGAGAAGAAGTTATTAAATATACGTACGTGGTTTTAAATTCCGTGCATATTTACTTAAATGTATATAAGCGCATTTGTGAGGCGTGAAAGTCGGATATTTATTTTTGGCAGGATCCCGAGACCACCAACCCGAACACGGTCGGTTGGGTTAAGAGACCGCCAATTGTCGATGCCGGTGTACCGCTCACCATCATTTCGGCGTAAATGTCAGCGCCGAGCGTAAGCCGTATTGGTGATGAGCGGTAGAATTGCGGATCCGTCAGCAGCATGAATTCAAAGGGTGCGGCAATCTTGGGGCCCAAATTGGACGGTGGACTCAAGAGGTAATGGCTTTCGACGACAGCTGCTTGGGTTGTTATACGCGTCGACGCCCCGAATTTGCCGCGCAGTATGAGGGTGCATTGTCCATGTCCTTGGCTCTCCAATTGTAAGTCGCGTACCAGCTCTGCATCGACGATCGTGCTGATGGCGCAGGCATCAATAATGGCCCGGACCAGGTGTAAATGCCCACGCGATTCGATTCGTACCTTGCAGCGATACTTGCTGTTACATTTGTCCACGCGGTGAAAGGGGGACAGACAGTTTGGATAGTACTTATGCAGAAGTACTGCCCGCAACCTCTCTTCTGGGGATTTTTTCGGGTATTCGGTACAGATCCTAAGGCTATGATCACTGCCGCAGAGCTGGCAAGCAACGTCAAAACACTTTGCGCCTCCCTCTGACTTGGCCAATAACGTTTGGTAGCGGGTCTTGATCTGAAAGAATATTGGTATCATTGATCATGCCCAAATTGAGGATGGCGGAATGTTGTTGGATTGCGGATGGGATGAAAAGTTTGATCCAAATATAATCAAGGAATTGAAAAGGCATGTGCACACAATCGATGCAGTGCTCTTATCACATCCATACGTTTATCATTTGGGTGCGCTACCGTACCTCGTGGGCAAGCCCAGTATAAATTGTCCCATTTATGCCACAATACCTGTTTATAAGATGGCACAAATGTTTATGTACGATTTGTATATGTCGCATTATAATATGTATGATGTTGATTTATTCTCACTGGATGATGTGGATGTAGCTTTTGATAAGATAATACAATTGAAATAAAATCAAACAGTATCGCTAAAAGGCAAAGGTTATGGCATAACAGTAACACCTCTACCAGCTGGACACATGATTGGTGGTACCATTTGGAATATTCTTAAAGTTGGTGAAGAAGATATTGTATATGCAACAGATTTTAATCATAAAAAAGAACGTCATTTGAACGGTTGTGAATTGGAGCGCTTGCAGCGTCCTTCTTTGCTAATTACAGACGCATATAATGCACATTATCAACAAGCACGACGACGTGCACGAGACGAAAAGCTAATGGCGAATATTTTACAAACAGTGCGTAATAATGGCAATGTTCTTATAGCAGTTGATACGGCGGGACGTGTTTTGGAATTGGCGCATATGCTCGATCAACTTTGGAAAAATAAAGAATCTGGTTAGTGGCATATTCTTTGGCAATGTTAAATAATGTTAGCTATAATGTTGTTGAATTTGCTAAATCACAAATTGAATGGATGAGCGATAAGTTAATGAAGATATTTGAAGTAGCTAGAAATAATCCATTTCAATTTCGTCATATGCAATTGTGTCACAATTTAGCTGAGCTTGCGAAAATGCCTAGTCCCAAAGTTGTGTTGGCAAGTACACCCGATTTGGAAATTGGTTTTGCACGCGAGCTTTTTTGTTCAGTTGGCTGCGAATCCGTTAAATAGTATTATAATTACATCAAGAACATCACATGGTACATTATCAATGGATTTAATTGAAAATGCAGCACCTGGACGCAAATTAGAACTAGATATTCGGCGACGCATTGAGCTGGAAGGCGCTGAGCTAGAAGAATATCTACGTACACAAGATGAAAAGCTGAATCGTTTAATTGTTAAACAGGATGCCGAAGAGGAAAGGGTTATTACTGGAAAGCATGACATAGTTGTAAGGCGAGAAGGTCATCACAATGGATTCTTCAAATCAAATAAAAAGCACTATGCCATGTTTCCATTTCACGAAGAAAAAATCAAATGTGATGAATATGGTGAAATTATAAATTTGGATGATGTGGGTGCTGAAGCGTCCATGGATGAGCATAATAAGGAAAATATTAAGAAAGAGGAACCAAAAGAAAATAAAACACAAACTACTGATGCACAATTGCTAACGAAGTCCAACGTCCAACAGCGCATGATTTTGGCAAATATCTATTCTTCTTAAATGATATTCCAGATGATAGTTGCGCCAAAGCTGGTCATGGCGCCTATGGTAATGCTGTAGAATATAAAACTAATCCGAGCAAAAATTTGTCAACAGTTGGTGCATCATATTTCATGGCATACCATTCTATATTAAAATCATCAGCCGATTATTATGAATCATTACGTTCTGCACGTAAAATATCTGCAAACATAACGCATATGTTAGGACCTTTAATGTCACAAGGTGTACCATTCGAGCAAACGCTCGATATTGAAGTATTTCCATATTCAGTATTTTATGTATTCTATGAACAGTATTTAGCTATGTGGTCTGATACATTACAAAGTATGGGTATATCTTGTGATGGCGATATTTATTGGGACCTTTGTATTAACGGGTTCTCGATCTACATTCATGTTGTTGTTGTTGTTGTTGTAGCAATGCTTCGCCCCACCTAACAGCCGCGACCGATCACAAATTGTCATCAATATCCTCTAACAGGAGTCCAAGGAAACTTGCCGCTTCAACAGGGGTGGACCATGAGAAAAGGGGTGTTAGAGGCGTTGGTTCCACATTGCAATTAAAGAGATGGTTGGTGTCATGTGGGAACACATTGCAAGCGGGGCATGCATTTTGTATGTCGGGGTTGATTCTGGAAAGGTAAGAGTTTAGCCTGTTACAGTATCCAGAACGAAGTTGAGCAAGAGTGACACGCGTTTCCCTGGGGAGTATGCATTCCTCTTCCGCGAGTTTTGGATACTTTTCTTTAAGTACTGCATTCACCGGCAATTCCCGGCATAAAGGTCCGACGCCTGTTTATGGAGTTCACCAAGGACCTGCTTGTGTTTTTTCGCTTCATACGGCTGGGTTCTCAGGTGCCGTATTTCCTCAAAATGCTTACGGAGATGACTCCTTAAGCCCCTAGGCGGTGCTGGTTCATCAATCAGATGTCTGTTGGGATGTTCAGGTTTCTGGGTATTCAACAGGAACTGTTTGGTCAGCATCTCATTTCTCTCCCTGATGGGGAGTATTCTTGCCTCATTATGCAGATGGTGTTCTGGGGACATAAGAAGACAGCCCGTGGCAATTCTGAGGGCAGTATTTTGGCAGGCCTGTAGCTTCTTCCAGTGGGTAATTTTTAGGCTTGGCGACCATATGGGTGACGCGTAGCACATAATCGGCTGGCTAATTGCTTTTTATGTAGTCATGAGCGTTTCTTTATCTTTTCCCCAGGTACTGCCAGCGAGGGATTTGAGGATTTTGTTACGGCTCTGAATTCTCGGAACAATTGCGGCTGCGTGCTCACCAAAATGTAGATCCTGATCAAACGTCACACCCAAGATTTTGGGGTGTAGGACAGTCGGTAGCGTAGTGCCATCGACGTGGATGTTCAAAATGGTGGACATTTGGGACGTCCATGTTGTAAATAAGGTCACGGAAGATTTAGTCGGTGATAATGCCAGGTTTCGCGAGGCGAAAAAACTGGAGAGATCAGGGAGGTAGCCATTTATTTTATTGCATAGCTCATCGATATTTGTGCCTGGGCCTGTGGCCATTATTGTGCAGTCATCGGCGTAGGAAACGATTGTGACTCCTTCCGGTGGTGAAGGTAGCTTAGATATGTAGAAATTAAACAAAAGTGGGGATAGGACACCACCCTGTGGCACCCCTTGTTTAATTCTCCTTGGTTTTGATGTTTCGTCTCTAAATTGCACCAATGCCTGCCGACCACCCAGATAATTTGCGGCCCACCTTTTAAGACATGGGGGAAGGGTAGACCCTTCCAGGTCTTGCAGTAACGAGCCATGGTTGACCGTATCAAAAGCTTTTGATAGGTCTAGCGCTACGAGTACTGTTCTATGGTGGGGGTATTGATTTAAACCGCAATTTATCTGGGTGCTAATGGCATTTAGCGCGGTGGTAGTGCTATGGAGTTTTCTGAAGCCATGCTGATGAGAGGCTAGCTGCAAATTTTTTTTTTTTTTTGTTTTTTTTTTTTTTTAATGGACGTTGTGGCAGCGAGCTGCCCTCAAGTGGCCCAATGAAACCAGGCTAATCCTGTTCACGCGATCGATTTATATATATATATAATAACTTTTTTTTTTTTTTTTTATTTTGCCGAGTCTTTGATGGGCAGCGGTTTGTCAAGCGTCACGATCTGAGACTGCTCAGCTACAGAAGAAATTTCATCAGCCAAGCGTAAAACTTAAAGAGAACAGAAGCAAACGTATTATACATTAATTTAGAGAGGTGAGAACAATCTTTTTTATAGAAAAAAGGGAGTCCGAGCTATCAAATGTGTTTGAGTGAGAGTTATAATCTTGGCATAAACGCCGAAAAGGTTCATTTTGTTCGAAATTCGTTCTACATTGTTTCAGCAGAAGAGGTTTGAAGTGTCTCGATGTCCGAGAGGGAACGCAAAAGTTCACTTCATTCAGAAGGAATGGGCTCGAAATTGATCCATTTAAAAGTTTTGTCATAAATATCACACCAAGCATTTCTCTTCGACTAGCAAGAGTTGGAAGATTGATAAGCTTTAATCGATTAGTATAAGGTGGAAGATTAGTTAAAGAGTCCCATTGGAAATTTCTTAAGGCAAATAGTAAAAATTGTTTTTGTATTGATTCGAGACTGTCTGCATGGACTTGATAACGCGGATTCCAAATTATCGAGCCGTATTCTAATATTGGCCTAACTAATGTTGTAAAAAGTGCTTTAGTTATGTAAAATTAAATTCTTTTGACCACCGTTTAACAAATGCAAAAACACCTTTGCCTTTATTCACTGTAGCATTAATATGAAGATTGAAACTAAGTTTGGAATCCATCATGACTCCCAAGTCAATAAAATTATTTACAGTTTCTAGACTATAGTTGTTAATTGTATATGAAGCTGGTGGCGAAACTCTCCGAGAAAAACACATGAATTTACATTTTTTGAGATTGAGCGGCATATAATTTACATTGCACCAGGTAACCAAGTGATTTAAATCCATTTGAAGCAAGGAATGTTCCTCAACCGAGGCACATGATTTGAAAAGTTTTACATCGTCTGCGTACATCAAGATTTTTGAGTATTTAATTGTACCAGATATATCGTTTATGAACAACAAGAACAGAATCGGACCAAGATGGCTGCCCTGAGGAACACCAGAAGAAACATTGATGACCCCAGAAAGTGTATTTTTAAAGATTACTTTTTGCGTACGATAACCAAGATACGAAGAAATCCAACATATAAGACGGGGTTGAAAACCGAGTTGACTGAGCTTATGAATAAGTAATGGGTGTGATACTTTGTCGAAAGCTTTACTGAAATCGGTGTAAATTACATCAGTGTGAAGGCCTTTTCTAAATCCATTAGAAACGTGGGTGGTAAATTCTAGTAAATTGGTGATAGGTGATTTGCCCTTACAGAACCCATGCTGCGAGCTTGCAATTATGGGGGAAATAGGGAATGTTAGGTGGTGGGTAACAATAGCCTCAAATAACTTTGGGATAGCGGATAACTTTGCTATGCCCCGGTAGTTTTCTATTGAAGACCTGCTTCCATTTTTATGAAGCGGAATAAGAAAAGATTCCTTCCATATTGTTGGGAAAACGCCATAAATTAAAGATAAATTAAATAAATCTGTTAGCGGCTGATAGATGTTTGCGGCACATTTTTTAAGAAAGTGTGTCGGGATCCTGTCGGGGCCGTATGAATATGATACTTTTAAAGTTTTTAATTAAGATAATACATCTTCTGAAGATATAAATGGAGCTCTGATTGAATAACATGAATCAATATGGTATGGGTATTCATTAGGTGGAACGTTGGTCTCAATAGAGTAATTTGATTTGAAAAATTCCGCAAAGAAGTCGGCGATCTCTTGATCATCGCTGGAAATATTATCTTGGAATTTCATGGATGATGGAAACCCTTTCACCCTGCGTTTAGAGTTTACGAATCCGTAAAATGCCTTCGGGTTGCAAGTTATATTTCTTTTCATTTTACAAAGATAAGCTTTGTAACACTTTTTGTTCAATTGAAAATACTTGCAGCGTAGAATCGAGTACTGTAAGTAATGGTTATGTAAACCCGTCTTTTTGAACAACTTGAAAGATCGAGACTTTTTATTCTTTAAAATTTTCAGCTCTTTAGTGAACCATACTTGGCTTGTATCGGAATGTACACAAATCCGCTTAGGTACGTATTTTTCAAAAAGACAGTAAATGGTATTGTAAAAGTGAGAAACGCTTTGCTCCACATCAGCATTAAATGTTGGCCACACTATTCGAGATAGATCACGATTTAATTTTTTAAAATTGGCCTTCGCAAAGTCGAAGCGATAACTGGAGTCGTATCGTTTATTTCCGCTGTTACAAGCATAATTTACAACTTCGTAAACTATTTTGAGGGAAGGGTGGTAAGCATCTTCAGGTTCAATAATGGGTTCGCATCGACTAATGGAATATTTAGATTCATCATCCACAAAGACTAAATCCAACACTCTTCCGAATTTATTCGATTGGATGTTGATTTGTTGAAGGCACAGCTCAGACATTCCGTCTAGAAATTCATTGTTGGAAGACTTTGACGAAACTGGTACGATATTAAAGTCAGAGATGCACCATGATATGTGTGGCATATTGAAGTCACCCAAGACAATAATGGAATCGGAAGGCTTTAGCATCGAATTAACAGTTCTTAGCAAGGAAATGTGATTCATATAAACGGACAGTTCAGAAGATGGCGGGATATAACAGATGGCCAAATAAATGTGGATATTTGCTAGTTGTGTGCGTATGCACAATAACTCAGTTGTATCGGTGGCGGTTACGCAAATCTCTTCAGATGGTATTGAAGAGTGTACAGCAAGCAGAACCCCACCTCCAACCCTGTTCAGGCGGTCATTTCGATATATCTGGTAGTCATTACAGAGGATCTCTGAGTTAAAAACATGAGGTTTCAGCCAGGTTTCGGTTAAAGCAATTATATCGTAGCTTGAGTTAAATGATTTTAAAAACAGTTCTGTTAACTTGGTGTTTAAGCCTCTAACATTTTGGTAAAGTATATCTAAAGCAGATTTTTCGTTCAGTTTTTTGACTCAGTGTTATTAACAGGGATCTTTGCCAAGTTTGGAACACTCTTATTCCGCCTATATTCAAATTCCCGCACAAGTGCCCCAGAGGGCCAAAAATCGTTACTCAAGATAGTGTCAAAATGGTCAATAGGTACATCTAATCTAAAGGAAGATACGTTTCTTTCATAACTAAAATTAAATTTCCGAATTGTTACGTCATGGGTTTTCCTTTTTGAGAAGATATACGATTTCAGATCCTCCTCAGTAGTATCCCTGTCGAATCTTGACACGAATATCGATTTTTTAGGAGGGACTACAACCAACTTCCTAGTTCCAGGCTCAGTCGCCTGAGAACGGTTTGCAGGTTCAATATTTTTTCTAGCTGCTAGTTTTGTTGGAGGTGCCTTTGATGTTGAAGGCTCTACTGTAAGAGGACTTGGAGATGCTAAGTTTATTAATTCTATCGTGCTAGGTGTAGGAACGATTGGGTTCTGGATGTTTTGAACGGGGTCTAGGGTCAATACGCCAGCCGAGACATCAGTTCGTTTTCGTTTGCTGTCACGACTGTCGCTGTTAGCATTAGCAGCTGAATCGGTAATACATTTGAAAGTTTTAAACAAGTTTTCATAATACTTGAATTTATCCCCTAATGTAGAAAGTTCCTTACCGATTTCGGAGAATGCGTTTCGGGTATGTTTGAAAAGCTTAAAAAGATCCACTTCGGTGGATCTGCATTTCAAGCACGACCAACGCACACCCTTGTTATCGTTGATCGCATCACACACCCTTGCTGTCAAACTAGCGCACTTCATATGAGCAAGCTCATCACAAAGCCAGCACGACACGAAACGCTCGGTATCACCTTTCAATTGGCAGTTAACAAAATTGCAAGACATTATAAGTTAAAGTAAAATTGATTAAACAGACGGAGGCAGTGAAAATAGTTTGGAGATCACAGTAAGAAAATCACTGTTTGAGCAGTTTGAAGATCACTGTATGTGCAGTTTAAGATCGCTATTAACTGACGCTTAACAACACACAATGCAAACAGCTGTGGCAGTGAAAAGAAAATGAAGTAAATGTGCACGAGCAAATAACAATTGAAAACTGAAAATATGTAAATGCCAATCAAATGCAACAACAAATATGCAAAGTGACTCGGCAAATATGTATGTATGTATGGATATGCACACTTTATCAATTATTTTTAAGATACAATTTATTTTAGTAAAGAAAAGCAGAACTTTAAATTGCGAATGCAGTACACAACGTGTTTACACTTATTTTTAGCACAATAATTATTTAAACAAACAAATTTATTTATTTAAGACAAAATAAGGCACAGTAGAAATCAAAACACAATTTCACAGCTTGACGTTCGCACTTTTTTTTGGAAATAAGGGAGCAAAATGGCTTCAAGCGTCTTTGCTACTGGCGATAGGAGAGATATCGGACGATACGAATCTCCTATGTTAGCTGGTTTCCCAGGCTTTAGTAGCGGGACCACCTTGGCCATTTTCCATTTCTCGGGTATGACAAAGGTGGAAAGAGACAGGTTGAAGACATGCGCTAAATATTTGAAACCCTCTTTTCCTAGGCTTTTAAGCATCGGCATGGCTATGCCGTCTGGGCCCACTGCTTTGGATGGTTTAGCGCGACCAATGGCGTCCTCAACCTCTTTAGTGATTGGTGACGCGCTGAATTTGTGTTTATGTGCGTGTATATTGGCCCTACGTCTATCTTTGTCGACCGTAGGATGCATTATATATTGTCGGCAGAAAGCGCTCGCGCATTTTCTCGCATCCGACAGCACTTTGTCGCCAAAGGCGATGGAAACTTTGTCTTTGTGCTTAATCGGATTCGATAGGGACTTTACGGTGGACCAAAGTTTACCCACACCGGTAGAGAGGTTACAACCTCTTAGGTGCTCCTCCCATTTCGCCCGCTTGTGTTCGTCCACAAGCAATCTGATGCGTTGGTTTATATCCTTTATTTGGGGGTCGCCTGGATCAGGCTGTCTTATAAGGTCACGTTCTCCCGCTAAGTTTGCGGCCTCCGCCGGGAAGTGGGCCGGATTTCGGGAATTCTACCGGCGGGAATGAAACGTGCCGAGGCGGATTCAATGACCTTACGGAAGGCACGCTCCCCTTGGCGGGCATCAGTCGGGAGAGGGAGGGCAGCAAAGCGGTTGTCTGTAAAATATTTATATTCTTCCCACTTTCCTTTTTTGAAGTTTATGAAAGTGCGTTTTTCGGTGACGATGAAGTCGGCGGTACGCTCGAGCGAAATAAGTATAGGCAGGTGGTCGGATGCCAATGTTACCATCGGCTGCCAGTTGACGCAGTTTACGAGTTCTGCGCTCACGATTGAGATATCTGGCGAACTGTGACAGCTTCCTACCATACGTGTGGGGGCGTCTCCGTTCATTGTGCAGAACGTCGTTTCTTCTATCTGATCCACCAACATCTCACCCCTACTGTCCGCTCGCAAGTTTTAGTGCCATAGATCGTGATGGGCATTAAAATCGCCTAAGATAATGCGATTGTTGCCACTGAGGCAACAGGGATGTAGGTGTTGATGATTTCTAGGTTTGCATCGCCTGACCGGACAGATAGGCCTTGACGTTCTAAGACATTGTCCCTGCGGTCGATGCCAGGATCAAATATATAATATTGCACAGAGTGGTGTATGACAAACGCGAGGCCGCCTCCATTTCCGCTCTCGTGGTCTTTCCTGTGGACATTATACCCATAGCAGGTCTGCAATGCAGATCTTGGTGTGAGTTTAGTATCTTGAATCGCAGCAATGCGGATGTTGTGCCGCTTCATGAAATCGACTATCTCCGTAATCTTCCCAGTTAGTCCATTACAGTTTAACTGCAGAATTCTGAAGTGCATAAGGGGAGACGCCGCCACTCTGGGGGTAAGTGACAGATGACTACGCTTGGGTTGTGGAAGGCCAGGACGCAATTGCTGTTGTGGCCCTGGGACTGGGCGCCCTTGGGCAAGCATTGGGGTACCCGGATGATTTGGGTTTGTGACCTGGCAACATGGCGCGATGAAACCCGTCGGGGGGTTGCCGTCGCGGAGACCAGAACTTCTAGGAAAATGGCACCACCCAAGGCAGGAGCTGCATTGGGCGGATGTCGCAAACATATATATTCTGTGCTGGCAAACGGTGCAAACGGAGGTAGGGACTAAGAGTCTGTTTCCCTGACCAACACGATTGCTGTCGGAAAAGAGGGAGGAGAAGACGGGGACAAGGGCTGATGCTCAGCATTGCTACCGAGTACTACGAAGGTAGTAGTTATGAGTGGTAGCAGCTGTTAGAGTTGTTGGCGCCGTGGGGCGCGATCAGCAGCGGGTACTTGTTGTGGCTTGCTGAGCAGCGGGGCTGCTGGAAGGTAGTGGGGGGCGCTTAGGCGTAGACTACGGGACGCCATTGGGCGTGAACAGCAAGGAGCCACAAAAGATTTATAAAAGTTACGTGGACGTCGGGTTTTGGGATCAAGCCCAGAACAACCTGTCCGATGCAAACATCCCTTACACGAGACACACTGAACAGAGTATGACCGTCCTAAAAATATTATTTTCCGGCAGATGCAGCAAAACCAATTCTCAGGACCGGGGTCAGAAGACGGACCCGGATCGGATTCGATGCCTTCCCGGAGTAAGAGGATATGGAGCGGTCCCGCTGCAAGGAGCTGCTGGGAGGATGACAATTTGTGGGAGGGACGCAACAAATTAAATGGGGTCACACTGAAATGACAGTCCTTGGTCGGGAAAAACCCCGAGTCGCTCCGGTACATAGAACCGACTGCCTTGGGAAGCGCATCGTTGGTTTTTGTGATAACAATCACAATGATTGTTATAAATCTTGGTGGTATAATGTATTATTGGAATATATCATTGAATGCTGTATCGTTGGTGAATTTGGTGATGGCTGTTGGTTTGGTATACATCGTGATCCTGAACAATTGATGGCGACTTTAAGAAAACTGCGTCGTCAACAAGATGCCAAGAAACACAGATGTAAGTGTGCCGCGAAGAAAATGTTAAGATTTTGTTATTGTTATTATTTAATGGTTTTCTACTTCTCCTTTCTTGGCAACAGCTGAAGAGACAACACCACAGCAAACCCGCTACTGCACGTGAAGATGAAGTGGATGAGGGTGCTGAATCTGCGCCAGCATCGGCGGAACGGTTTAAAGCCGGCAGTTTAGCTTGTGAGTAGTTTGTATTTATATTTACGCAAAATTTTTAATACCGATACATTTGTGTGATGTAATAATATGTGTTTCTACATATGGCAGACATCAGAAAGCCGGTCAAAAAATCAAATCAGATTTCGCTTCTTGGTTTTTTTTGCCTCTTATATCGTGATTAGTAGATTGATCCTACAACATATCCCCATTTACATTTAGCCCAATAGTCCCAATAGAACGTATTCTTTTATTACGTGTGTTCGGTTTTGCTGGAACTTCATTAATTGTACTAATGCTGTATGTTTCATCTTTGGGGGAGTAAACAATTTTGGGCAAATCCAATCGCTTCATTTTCACCATGACTGCCTTGCACACCTTTTGCGTATCCTGTTTGTGCATTGTTATGTTTTCATATATTTTTCATGAACTGCTATCATTTGGTGTGCCCTTTATTGTGCGCAATTGGTTCTCGGGCATTGCTTCATCCAACATAAATTGTTTACACGGAGATTCGTTTTGATACAGACTAATTTATTAAAGCAGTAATAACACGAGTTTGTACATATGTGACTTGCTGATAAAGTTATCAAGGCATTTGTAAGTTTAGTGAGAATATCATTCATTAATTAATTAAATAACATTCATGAAACTTTAAGCACATGCCCTTTCATATAATTATTAAATATGTGGCTTCCATGGATCGTAGCATTTACATAAAAATTTAAAACCGCTGATTGACTGGTTTTCTGGTTACTTTACTGAATCGGCGGAATAAGCACATCTAATAAATTTCCTAATTAGATTATTAATTTTTAAGTTTCAAAAGGTTCGGTTTGTTGATTAATTAGTTTATTATTACATAGTTTACAGAATAATGAAATTTATTAAATCGAAATAAACAAAGGAAATTAAATTTGGAACAATTTAAAATTACTTATTAGGGATTCAATAACAATAAAGCTGTTATGGCAAACTGGATATAGTTTGTCAATCATATTATGGAATCATATTTGAACCAAATGTGGTTACTTTTAGTGATCAACAATTTTTAACCATTATTCATTCAACTTTCTGAATCTGTCCTGATTATCTTTGTTGAGTGAGTCATGAATATGATACTTGCTAAAATTTAACTTTCCGTTGAAGATCTTATTTCGTGTGAGATGTGAAGAATAAACATATGATAATCGTATCCGAAAATCATTCATAAATTTCGACCAAACGATTGAAATATGTTCACGAATATGATCTGAAACAGACTGTGAAAAGCACTCAAATATTCCTCCCAAACGATTAAAGTTCATTTTCCTTGTCCTGATGTGATGAAATGATATGAATAAATTTCTTTGGGATTCCTTGCGATATTAAAATATTTTGAACAATTGCGTGGTGGCAGCGGCGCACCCACGTAATCGTTGGAAAAAGGACTGTGTGGCAGACAGTATATCTGAGTTAGGGTTCTGTTGGCCTCGTTCGGGGGAACGAGAGCTGGGATATCGGTGTGTTGGACTCGTTCGGCGTGAACGAGAGCTGGGTTATTTGGGATAGAGGAACGTATACTAACAGACAAAGTTAGTACCATTGTCGGAGTAAACATTTTTCGGACAGCCTCGTCTAGATACAAATCTGGCGAACGCAGCTAGGAAGGACCCGCTGCTAAGGTGGTTCGTCGCTTCTAGATGGATGGCTTTCGTCGAAAAGCAGACAAACAGACAAACATATCCTATAAAATTCGCCATCCCCTCCCTCGGTAGGATTTTATATCGAATGGTCCCGCGAAATCTACCCCAGTGTTGGTGAAGGCCCGGATAAAGGTGGTGCGCTCTTTCGGAAGTATCCCCATAAGTTGCGTTTGTGTCCGCTTCGTGTAAATAGTACAGACCTTACAGTTGTGGATAACAGACCTTATCATGATTTTAACGCGAGGGATCCAGTACTGAGTGCGGATATGGCGTAGCATCAGCTGGTTCCCTCCATGCAGAGAAGTCTTATGAGAGGATTGAACTATAAGTCTGGATAACCTGCAAGTGTAAGGAAGGATAATGGGATGACTTTCGCTGTGGGACATGTCTTTGGAAGCCCCAGCCCGCCCCCAGTTCGAGTGATGCCTTCTTCGTCTATATATGGATCTAGGGGTAAAATCTCACTTTTCCCATTTATTAGTTTTCCTGACTTCAAATTTGCGTACTCTTCTTGATAATGTTGCCTTTGGCATATTGTTATCAATCTTCGTGTTGTTTTTTCTATTTCTTCAGGAGCTATCGAATGAGAATCCCTTTTAAAGGAGGCTTTAGTTGTTGGGTGCGAATTCTGGAAAAACCGAAGAATATAAGATATAACTCGCAAAGCCCTTGGTAAATCGGAAAACCTGTCCAGAATATCAAAATTATTTTCGACCGATGTTGCATGAACTTTCACCCTCTTTTCCTCCATATTCGTATTATAATCTTCTTCTTGTGTTGGCCAATTTCCGTTGTCTTCTTGTAACCAAGAAGGTCCCTGTCACCACAAAGAATTGTTGATTAGGTCCGAAGCGTAGAGGCCTCTGCTCACAAATCTGCAGGATTTGACGCGGAGTCTACGTACCGCCATACTTTGTCTCCTACTTTGTCGATGATTTTAGTTATTCGATGTGCCGCGAACGTTGACCACGAACATGGTGGTTTTCGGATCCATGCCAGCACTATAGTTGAATCTGTCCAAAGGGTTACTTTTCAAATTTTCGACCACAGATTCGATTATTTCTGCTAGTAGAACTGCACCGCAGAGTTCGAGTCGAGGCAAGGATATGGTTTTGACCGGGGCTACTCTCTTCTTGGCCATCAACAGGTTGGTGAAGACTTGATCCTTTGTTTGTACCCTGAGGAAAACAGTGGCGGCATATGCTTTTTCCGAAGCATCGCTGAATCCATGTATTTCGATATTGTCCTTCAATGTGTAGTGAACCCATCGCGGTATGCGTATATCGTTGATCTTTTCGTAGTCAGTCATGAATGATTGCCACCGATGTAAAGTAGTTTCAGAAACATTTTCATCCCAGCCTGTCCCTACCAACCAAATATTTTGCATTATTATCTTGGCTAATATTATGACTGGTGCCAGCCAGCCAAGAGAGTCGAAAAGTTTTGCGATCGCAGAAAGTATTGACCTTTTTGTTACGGCATGGTTATTGTCAAAGGGTTTCGCTGTGAAGTAGAAGTAGTCGAAATGGGCGTTCCACTGATACCGAGTGCTTTTACCATGCTGGTGTCTTCAAACTCAAGAAAATCCTCGCTTAATAAGTGTTGCTTCGGTATACCCTGTAAAATTTTCTTGCAGTTGAACGTCCATTTTCGCAATGGGAAACTTGCCGATTGCAATGCCGATGATATTTCGTCCCTTGCCTTGATTGCAATTTCGATGCTGTGTCCACCGGCGAGTACGCCATCAACGTACATGCAATTTCGCAGGATATCTGCTGCCATTGGATGCGATGTATCCACGTCGTCAGCTAGTTGGTGCAGCGTCCGAATCGCAAGATACGGAGCACAATTAACCCCAAAGGTTACCGTTTTCAATTCGTAAATGTTAATTGGATCCTTGGGGCAGTTTCGAAATACGATTCGCTGGAATTTGATTTGATTTTCATTAACCCATATTTGGCGGTACATTTTCTCTATGTCGCTGTTAAATACGTATTTGAACAGCCGCAAACGTAGTATAAGGATTGTCAGGTCGGACTGAAGAATCGGACCTGGATATAAGGCATCATTTAGACTTTTGCCATTAGTGGTAGGACAAGATGCCATAAATAAATACGACTCTGACTTTTGTCGTTGTACATCCCTCCTTTATGACAGCATGGTGAGGTAGGAAGTAACAATAATTTGAGTCTGGCGAAATATTGCCTATTTGTTTCATGTGCCCTAAGGTTTCATATTCGGATACAACTCTATTGTATTCCGTTTGAAGGCCTGGGTTTTTCGCAAGTCGTGTCTCTTTGCGATAAAATTGAGAGCACGCACTTCTTAATGAGGGGCCTAAGTTAAACTCTTTCCTAAAGGGTAAGGAGACTATGTATTTGCCATCGTTGTTCCGAACTGTTGTGGATTTGTATAGCTCCTCGCAGTAAGTGTCATCGTTATTGATGCTCCTCTTCTTTGGCATTTCTTCTATCTCCCAGAAAGCCGCCAGTTGTTTGTCTAAAGTGACCTCGTTAAAATATGAAACTAGGGTCTTATTTGTATCAACCGCATCTGTCCGGCCTGTCAAAATCCAGCCGAACACCGTTTCCTGTGCTATTAATGTGTTTAGCAGATCTTTCCTAATGCCGCCTAACATAATTTGGGGGTATATGTCTCCGCCCAGAATTAGATCGACTGGCTCATTGACAAAGAATCGTTTGTCAGCCAGTACTAAGTCAGGGAATGCTTGCCTAGTCATTGCGTTTATTTGGCAAGTTGGAAGATTCCCTGTCAATTGTGGTAAAACCAGCATGATCGTATTGATCTCGATTAATGGGTCGGTTGGTGACCGCAGTTGTATGTTGCACGCTTCTTTTACTTGTGCAGACATTGTATTATTGATGCCCGAAACTTGGGCATGCATGCGTTTAGTTGGCAGATTTATTCTGCGCTTGAGTTTCTCGGTTATGATTGAGCATTCAGATCCCGAGTCTATTAGGGCTCTCGCCGAATAGTCAACACCATTTATATGAATATTTACCTGTGCTGTCCCTAATAGCGTTCCTTTACTTGTATCTGCGAAGCATGAGTTCACATTATTATCGAACTGTTTTCTTTTTCAGCATTGCGACGCGTTTGAGCATCTCTTGACGTTGATGCTCCGATCGTATCTACCGAATTTGTGGTTTTGGGCTGATTCGGAATGTGAAGCAGCGTATTGTGTCTTAAATGACATGTGGCACAGTTCACTTGACTGGTGCACTTTGTGACAGTATGTCCAGCCGAAAGGCAGTCTAAGCATCCGCGAATGCTTTTAATGTGCTCAAACCGTTTACTTGGCGTTAAGCGCAGAAATTTTTCGCATTTTGCGATTCGATGTGCAGAACGTTTGCACATCTTGCACGTGGGTTTGGCTACACTAGCCTGATACGACCCCAATTGTTTCGACGATGTATCTGCCGAGGAACGAGAAGCTTGTGGCTTAGAGGGTTTTGAAACCGTATCCCCTCTTATATCTACGACAGTTTCCAACGTTTGGAATCTGCTGGATAAGAATTTATCCATGTCTGCTTATTTTGAAATTTCTGTTTTATTTTCTATGGTTTGTTCCCATAGAGCCAGTGTGGTTTCTGGCAGTTTTGTGGAGCACTAATATGTTAGAATTGCATCCCAGTTTGATATGTCAATCTTGTGACATTGAAGCGCTGAGATACAATTGTTTATTTCACGTTGCAGTTTTTTAATGGAGCTACCGCATTCACTCTCAACTGCTTTTAAACTAAAAAGAATTTTTAATTGGGCATTGACCAAGATACGTTTGTTTTCGTATCGGTAACATAAATTTTTCTACGCTGTATCGAAACCGTCTGTCGTTAAGGAACACCGTTCCACTATTTCTTTGGCCTCTCTTTGGGTTTTTTGCCTTAAATAGTATAGCCTTTGTACTGCATGGAGTTTACTATTAATAATATATATGGCAGTGAACATGTCCCTAAAGGACGGCCATGAAATATAGTCTCCCTTGAAAATATCCGTATCACACGCTGGCAGGCGCACATGATATTCCATATTATCTGAGACTTCTATTTTTTTCTCTTTCTTTTCAAATTCTTCCAAAAGCTCAGCTATTGCCGCTTGACACTTTAGAAGGCTGAAATAGCACATTTTATGCTTCTTTTTGATAGCTGATAGGTCCCTTGACTCAAGCTCTGATGAACATACGAGCTTTTCGTATGTCATCTTCGTAGCTTCCTACAGAGTTTTTAACTCATCCCTTTGGTATATTAGGGAGTGTTTACTGTGTTGCGAAGGTGACATATCGTGGAAGTCATTTTCATACTCCGTCACTGCATCTGCTTGGCGTGTATAGGTCTCCATTGTGTATAGAAATAAAAACCGACACATTTATAAAAACTAAGAAGAAATTGCCTTTGCACATCGTAGTGAGTGAAAATGTTGTCAAAGGACCGAAACTTGTAAGTGATAACGTGATAAGTGAAAAGATTTGGTGTAAGCGTATGTATACCCAAATTTACCAATTAATTGTGTAAGCCGATTAGTTATAGCTAAAGTGAAAAAAGGACTGTATTGAGGCTTGTGTGCTAAGTGGGATACGTTCAAAGAATGAACAAATGCGTGGTGGCAACGGCGCGTACCCACGTAATTGTTAAGGAGTGTGCTAATGTAGATTTGCTAATGACTTGTCTAAGCCAATAAGAACTGGCTAGTGCAGAAATTGTGTGAGTGAAAATAAAAATATATGAACGCTTGTTATGGACTTTTGGTAATTTAACCAAGGACTGTGAACTTTTGTATCACAAAAATTAGATCAGTAAAAACTGATTTGTGTATTGCCGCAAGTGAGAATAATAATTCTTCAATTTTTAAAAATTTTTTTTTTAAATAATTGTACAAGGAATAAGCCTATTGGCCACCCAAACAACAACAACAATATGTGCAGTTTAAAATAAGTATACTTTGTATTACAGCAACAAAATAAAATTGCGATCGTATTGCCTGTGTAAATAAGTCCAAGTGATTTTATGTGGAAAAATTTGTTTAATTGAATGTGCGCGCAAATTAGATTAATTTCTTTGTTTAAATAACCTTAACAGATCAAAATTTATTTCGGTGAATATTCTGAAAATGAAAATTTAGCAAAAGCGAAAGTAGAAAGGTGGCGGTGTTCAGGTTATGTTAACCTTTTAGAGCAGTGTTGTGCTACCTTGAGCTGTGTCCGGAAAATCTTACCTCTTATATCGTGATTAGTAGATTGATCCTACAACATATCCCCATTTACATTTAGCCCAATAGTCCCAATAGAACGTATTCTTTTATTATGTGTTCGGTTTTGCTGGAACTTCATTAATTGTACTAATGCTGTATGTTTCATCTTTGGGGGAGTAAACAATTTTGGGCAAATCCAATCGCTTCATTTTCACCATGACTGCCTTGCACACCTTTTGCGTATCCTGTTTGTGCATTGTTATGTTTTCATATATTTTTCATGAACTGCTATCATTTGGTGTGCCCTTTATTGTGCGCAATTGGTTCTCGGGCATTGCTTCATCCAACATAAATTGTTTACACGGAGATTCGTTTTGATACAGACTAATTTATTAAAGCAGTAATAACACGAGTTTGTACATATGTGACTTGCTGATAAAGTTATCAAGGCATTTGTAAGTTTAGTGAGAATATCATTCATTAATTAATTAAATAACATTCATGAAACTTTAAGCACATGCCCTTTCATATAATTATTAAATATGTGGCTTCCATGGATCGTAGCATTTACATAAAAATTTAAAACCGCTGATTGACTGGTTTTCTGGTGACTTTACTGAATCGGCGGAATAAGCACATCTAATAAATTTCCTAATTAGATTATTAATTTTTAAGTTTCAAAAGGTTCGGTTTGTTGATTAATTAGTTTATTATTACATAGTTTACAGAATAATGAAATTTATTAAATCGAAATAAACAAAGGAAATTAAATTTGGAACAATTTAAAATTACTTATTAGGGATTCAATAACAATAAAGCTGTTATGGCAAACTGGATATAGTTTGTCAATCATATTATGGAATCATATTTGAACCAAATGTGGTTACTTTTAGTGATCAACAATTTTTAACCATTATTCATTCAACTTTCTGAATCTGTCCTGATTATCTTTGTTGAGTGAGTCATGAATATGATACTTGCTAAAATTTAACTTTCCGTTGAAGATCTTATTTCGTGTGAGATGTGAAGAATAAACATATGATAATCGTATCCGAAAATCATTCATAAATTTCGACCAAACGATTGAAATATGTTCACGAATATGATCTGAAACAGACTGTGAAAAGCACTCAAATATTCCTCCCAAACGATTAAAGTTCATTTTCCTTGTCCTGATATGATGAAATGATATGAATAAATTTCTTTGGGATTCCTTGCGATATTAAAATATTTTGAACAATTGCGTGGTGGCAGCGGCGCACCCACGTAATCGTTGGAAAAAGGACTGTGTGGCAGACAGTATATCTGAGTTAGGGTTCTGTTGGCCTCGTTCGGGGGAACGAGAGCTGGGATATCGGTGTGTTGGACTCGTTCGGCGTGAACGAGAGCTGGGTTATTTGGGATAGAGGAACGTATACTAACAGACAAAGTTAGTACCATTGTCGGAGTAAACATTTTTCGGACAGCCTCGTCTAGATACAAATCTGGCGAACGCAGCTAGGAAGGACCCGCTGCTAAGGTGGTTCGTCGCTTCTAGATGGATGGCTTTCGTCGAAAAGCAGACAAACAGACAAACATATCCTATAAAATTCGCCATCCCCTCCCTCGGTAGGATTTTATATCGAATGGTCCCGCGAAATCTACCCCAGTGTTGGTGAAGGCCCGGATAAAGGTGGTGCGCTCTTTCGGAAGTATCCCCATAAGTTGCGTTTGTGTCCGCTTCGTGTAAATAGTACAGACCTTACAGTTGTGGATAACAGACCTTATCATGATTTTAACGCGAGGGATCCAGTACTGAGTGCGGATATGGCGTAGCATCAGCTGGTTCCCTCCACGCAGAGAAGTCTTATGAGAGGATTGAACTATAAGTCTGGATAACCTGCAAGTGTAAGGAAGGATAATGGGATGACTTTCGCTGTGGGACATGTCTTTGGAAGCCCCAGCCCGCCCCCAGTTCGAGTGATGCCTTCTTCGTCTATATATGGATCTAGGGGTAAAAA